>NC_045617.1:88056369-88356369 GCF_009829155.1 Mustela erminea
GATATATAAATTTCCATCAAGACAAATCAAGAGAAAAGTTAAGAAGTGCAAATAAAAAAGAAGAAAATAAATGAGAAATACCTGGAGACCCAAAAGAGATTTTCAGATTTTTAGAATAAAAGTCTTATGAATAATCATCTACTAATAAATTTGATAACTTAAAATAGATAAATTTCCAGGAGCACCTCCGTGGCTCAGCTAGTTGAGCATCTGACTCCTGATTTCGACTCAGCTTATGATCGCTGGGTTGTGAGATCAAGCCCCGCATTGGGCTTCACTTAGGAATGGAGCCTGCTTAAGATTCTCTCTCTCTCCCTCTGCCCCTCCACACCTCTAAAAAAATGGATACATTTCTGGAAAAACATTTTGAAATTGATCATAAAATAATTAAAAGCTTGACTAGATGAGCAACAACCCAAAAATCAAAATCCAGAGGGCCCTGTGGGGCTCAGTTCGTTAGGCATCTGACTTTGGCTCAGTTCATGATCTCAGGGTCCTAGGATCAAGCCCCATGCCCTGCTCCACACTCAGTGGGAAGTCTGTTTGTCCTTCCCCTCTCCCTCTACCCCTACCCCCACTCACGTTCTCTCTCTCTCTCTCTCTCTCTCCCTCATAAATAAATAAATCTTTTTTTTTAAAAGTTCTAGGCTGTGCTGTACATCTGAAACTAATATGACACTGTATGTTAACCATACATTTAAAATTATTAAAATTTTTAATAAATAAATAAATAGATGTTCTAGAAAGACAGAGATAACAGAGGAGGAAATCATCCATGATCAAATTCAAGAAGTTTTCCCATGAATTTCTCAATTGCAAGGGCCACTCACTGCATGGAACAAGTGGATGAAAGTAGACACACTACGAGCATCCTCACCATGGCACTGGAGGGTGCTGGGAACAAAGACAAGCATTAGCAAAGTGGAAGCAGTAGATCATTCATCAAAGTTACCACAGTGGCTTCAGCCTCTTTAAGCATGGTGAAAGTCAGAAGATAATAAAGCATTGCCTTCAGAATTCTGAGGACAAATGATTTTCAACTCAGAATATTAGGTCAGTCAAACTATTAGTGTCAAGGTGGAGAAGGCCTTTTTTTTTTTTAAGGTAGGGATGGGCAGAAGGAGATGGAGAAAGAGAATCTTTTTTTTTTTTCCAAAGATTTTTAAAAATTTATTTATTTGACATAGTGGCACAGCAAGAGAGGGAACACAAGCAGGGAGAGCAGGAGAGGGAGAAGCAGGTAAGCAGGCTTCCCACCAAGCAGGGAGCCCATCCTGGAGATGGGGGGGGGGGCTCCATCCCAGGACTCCGAAATCACCACCCAATCCAAAGGCAGATGCCCAATGACAGAGCGACCCAGGCGCCCCGAGAAAAAGAATATTAAGCACGCTTGATCTCCCCACCCTGAGATCATAACCAGAGCAGACATCAAGCATGGGATGCTTAACCAACTGAGCCATCCAGATGCCCCCCAAAAATGACATTTTAGATATAAATGGTCTTAAAATGTATTTTCCATTTCCCTCTTTCTCTCGTAGTTGCTGAAGGCTGTGCTCCACCTGCACGAAGAAATAAACAGCGGTACTAGAAATAAACAATATGACATCAGCGGCGGGGTGGGAGGAGACAAAGAGAAACCCCCAAGGCCTGAGGGACAGAGACCCCAAATGTCAGCTGTGTACCAGGTACGGAGGGTAGTGCATCTACACTGAGGCAACAGAAGGCTCCAGGAGTGGGTTTATAGAGGAGAATCAGTGTAATACCTGATAAGTCAGAATGTCTTGAGAGGAGATTCTGACACGTGACCAAGAATTGGGGGTTGAATGGGGGTATGGGGGGTAGGAGAAGAATAAATGAAATAAGATGGGATCGGGAGGGAGGAAAACCATAAGTGACTCTTAATCTCACAAAACAAACTGAGGGTTGCTTTGGGGAAGGAGGTTGGGGGAAGGGGGGGTTATGGACGTTGGGGAGGGTATGTGCTATGCTGAGTGCTGTGAAGTGTGTAAACCCAGCGATTCACATACTTGTACTCTGGGGGATAAAAATATATGTTTATAAAAAATAAAAAATAAAAAAAGTAAAAAAGTAAATAAAATCTTTAAAAAGTAAAAAAAAAAAAAAGAATTGCGGGTTGAATTACATCATAAGACAAGAAATAAAAATTTTAAAAGATAATTATTTAAATTCCAGTTAAGACAAATGATCACACAGAAAAGGAACTGGAATGGTTTGCTGCATGGGAGGCAACCGCACAAAGAGCAAGCAAAGTGCTTTCTGGAGATTGCCTGGAATTCACACTAAATGCCGGGGCTTCTATCTCCAGAGCAGAGCTTTGATAAAATAACCACCTCTACCTACTAGGGAATCTGGATACCACACACTGGGCACATGACATCCCATAATATAGTCCACATTTAGCAACCATGATGAAATTAGTTTAAAAACAAGTGACAAAAGTCTAACTAAAAGTAGATATTTGAAAAATTAAAACCATATTGCAAAATAACTTGTGGTTCAAATTCACAGAGGTGTGGACAGCTGGAGTGCTCCCTTGAAATGTGAGATTATTCCCTTCAAATTCAGGAGCTAGACAAGCATCATCATTTTCCTTTCCTCTAGCTGCCTTTGTACTGAAAAGCCAAGGCAATGCCTTAACACGAGAAAAACAGAAAGCATAAGTGGGGAGCCTGGGTGGCTCAGTTGGTTGGTGTCCAACTCTTGGTTTCAGCTTGGGTCATGGTCTCAGGGTCATTGAACCCCAAGTCAGGTTCTGTGCTGGGCAGAGAGCCTGCTTAAGATTTCCTCCCTCCTCTCCCTCTGGTCCTCCTACCCTTCCTTCCCTGCTCACCCATGTACCTGCTCTCTCTCTCTCTTTAAAAAAAAAATAAATAAATAAATAAATAAATAAAGAAAGAAAGAAAGAAAGAAAGAAAGAGAGAGAGAGAGAGAGAGAGAAAGAAAGAAAGAAAGAAAAGAAAAGAAAAGAAAAACAGAAGTTATAGGAATCTGAAGCAGGTGACAAAACTCATATTGTTCGCAGGTGATATGATTAACTATGTAGAAATTTCAAAAATATATACAATAAATCATTGGAAATAATAAGAGTAATTATCAAGTCACAAAACATAAGATTGAAATACAAAACTCAATTACATTTCTGCACACTAGCAACAATTACAAACATAAGCTGGGTTTTTTTTTTTAAGGTTTTATTTATTTATTTGACAGACAGAGATCACAAGTAGGCAGAGGCAGGCAGAGAGAGAGGAGAAATCAGGCTCTCTGTTCCTCAGAGAACCTGACACGGGGCTCGATCCCAGGACCCTGGGACTATGACCTGAGCCGAAGGCAGAGGCTTTAAGCCACTGAGCCACCCAGGTGCCCCGCTGGGTTTATTTTTAACACAGAATTACAGCAACAATTTGAGCTCATCTTTATAGTCTGACTACTTTCTGATTCATTCAGATTTTTAACCACCGCAGCCTCATTTTTCATTTCGTTTTTTACTTCTTACCTCAGTAAATGGACCCAAATCTTTAGTCTATGTTTTCACAGAAAGGTACCATAGGTTCTTTCACATGAAAACTCTTTTGGTTGTCTTTACAAAATTAGGACAATTTAATGAGGCAGAAAATTACTGGCTCATAATATTTCCCCCTATTCTCAAGAAAGGATAAATTGTTTTCTTCTAGCATTTAGTGCAGTGGCAGAAAACCCTGAAGCCAGATTGCTATTAAGTCCTTTAGCACTAACACTTTTTTCCTTCCAATGTTAATGCTTGTAGTTTTTTTTTTTTTTAAAGATAATATTTATTCAGTTAAGAGAGAGAGAAACAGAGAAGGCACGAGCACGGGTAGAGGCAGAGGGAGAAGCAGGCTCCCTGCTGAGCTGGGAGCCCGATGCGGGACATTGAGATCTTTCATCCATTTTGAGTTTATCTTTGTGTACAGTGTAAGAGAATGGTCGAGTTTCATTCTTATGCATATAGCTGTCCAGTTTTCCCAGCACCATTTATTGAAGAGACTGTCTTTTTTCCACTGTATATTTTTTCCTGTTTTGTCAAAGATTAATTGACCATAGAGTTGAGGGTCCATATCTGCGCTCTCTACTTTTTTCCACTGGTCTATGTGTCTGTTTTTATGCCTACTGGGTATTTACCCCAAAGATACAGATGTAGTGAAAAGAAGGGCCATCTGTACCCCAATGTTTATAGCAGCAATGGCCACGGTCACCAAACTGTAGAAAGAACCAAGATGCCCTTCAACGGATGAATGGATAAGGAAGATATGATCCATATACACTATGGAGTATTATGCCTCCATCAGAAAGGATGAATACCCAACTTTTGTATCAACATGGGCAGGACTGGAAGAGATTATGCTGAGTGAAATAAGTCAAGCAGAGAAGGTCAATTATCATATGGTTTCACTTATTTGTGGAGCATAACAAATAGCATGGAGGACAAGGGGAGATGGAGAGGAGAAGGGAGTTGAGGGAAATTGGAAGGGGAGGTGAACCATGAGAGATTATGGACTCTGAAAAACAATCTGAGGGTTTTGAAGGGGTGGGGGGGTGGGAGGTTGGTGGATCCAGGTGGTGGGTATTGGAGAGGGCACGGATTGCATGGAGCACTGGGTGTGGTGCAAAAATAATGAATACTGTTATGCTGAAAAAATAAAAAATTTAAAAAAAAAGAAAAAGTTTTTGCTAGATATGCCTACAGGTATATACTTGGCACCACTACTGTTTAGCAGTATTCAGTTTACTTGTATTTCTAGACGCTTGGGAGAATCATATTTCTCAGCCCCCTTGGAACTGGACAAAGAAATACTATTTGTTTTTCCCAAAGAAATGTAAATGAAATGTCCCTTCTAGATGGGAGTCCTGAGTTGCTTATCTTTCTGGCAGTTTTTCTCCTGCTGTAGAAGCACTTGTCAGTTTGGAGGGATTGAAAGATTGAAGCAGCTCAGAACACAGAGCTAACCTTGGAGGAGAGCATCCTGAAAGTGTGCCTGGACCCTCGGGACATATTGCACAGGAGAGAAATAATCTTTGGCTGTAGGAATCCATTATAGGTTAGGGGTTGTTTATTACTCCAGCATGAAGGAGTCCATCCTAACATAAGATGCTGATCTCTTTTCATTGATATTTTTCCTTTTTGATTAGCAAGTCCAGTTGGTTTGTTTCACTTAAAATTTCTTCTACATCTTAGATGATTTTGCCCAAAGGTAGACTAATGTTAGTGTTCTGAGCGCTTTTGAGATAGTGCTGAGTGATGATGTTCTGTATGTTAGCTGTATTAAATTCATTTTTTACTTACAATGTGTTTATTGTAGGGTAATCTCATCATAGGTCAAGGAATATCTGTATTTTACATCATGATTACTTAACCATAGCAGCAAACATGATTCAAGAATATTGGCAGCTGGACTTACACACTCTCCTCATCCCACATAGGAATATTAGACAGATTCATTTTTAAAGGGAAATTACCAGTTTATGAGAAAAGTACAAGAAATACTGAGAGTGGGGTGTCCTTCAAAAAGAACAGAAGCTCTTGACTGATTAATCTAGATCAGTGATTTTGTGTGTGTGTACAGGTGATTTTGCACCTCCAGGAGAAATTTGTCTATGTTTAGAAAAGTGTTTGGTTGTCATAACTGAGAAGAAGGTGCTACTTATATCTAGTGGGCAGAAACCAGAGGTGCTGCTAAACATCCTGCAATGCATAGGACAGCCTCCTGAACAAAGAATTATCTGGCCCAAAATCTCAATTGTGCCAAAGCTGAGAAACTCTATTCTAGAGTATAATCCAACATTCAGCAACACTCCCCCGACACACAGAATTCCCTATCACTTTTATGCTACAGTCTTTCTTCTCTTAACTTTTCATCTTTAAAAATTTGCAAATACACAGAAAAATATAAATAAGAACAAATATGTGTAATGATACATATTTAAAAGGCTTTTAACATATAACACAAAAATTTAAATATGTACAAAGGAACATGAGGGAAATAGATAACACAAAGACCTAAATTAAAAATTTTTAAAGACTTATACAGCATATCTTTAGAAATAATAGAAAATACATCCATGAAACTCAAATAGAATACATGACAAAGAGGGTCTTCTGAGAACAAAAATAGTACCTTCTGCAATTAAACATATAATAGAAATAAGAATAAGTCAATAGAATAATTGGAAGATAACACTGACAAAATATTTGGGAGGAAATCAAAGGACTAAAAGCGATGACAATTAACAGAGAAAATATGAGAAATATGAAGCACTAACCCAAAAAAACAAATAAATGAAGAGACATACTATATTCATGGATTGGAAGACTCAATAATGTTAAAATGCCCATTCTCCTAACATCAATCTGTAAGTTCAACACAATCCCTGAAAAAGAATTTTCCTATAGAAATTGACACGCTGATTCTAAAATTTAATGGGAAAGTAAAGGACTTAGAATAACCAGAAAAAAATAGTGAAAAAAAAACTTGGAGGACTTGTATTTCCTGATTCTAAGGCTCACTATAAAGCAACAGTAATTAAAAGAGTACCATATTAGTTAAAAGACAATTAGCAAACTATTACAATGAATGTCCATGAAAAAAGTCTGTTCAAGAATGATCATAGCAGTGTGATTCATCAAAGCCAAGTTAACTCAAATGTCAACAGACAAATGGATTAAAAAGCCAGTATATTCATACAGTGGACTATAACTTAGGAACAGAAAGGAATTAATGTGTGCAGCAGCATGGATGATCCTTAGGTATACTGTGGTGAAAATGTAATGTGAGTGAAAATGAAAGTCACTAAAGAATACGTACTCTATTATTCTATTATTTTGCTTATAAGAAGTTCTAGAAGAGACCAAGGTAATCTATGTGAAAGAAATCAGAATATTGGTTGCCTCTGGCAGTGAAATGATGATGACTATGTTCTACATATTAATATGGGAGTGGGTTCTATGCAATTGTCAAAACCCATCAAATTACATATTTCAGACCTGTGCATTTCACTGTATGTAAAATTGTAATAAAAAATATCAACCTCAGTAAAGAAAATGTAAACAAGAAAGATGAAAAGTAAAAGGGAGAAATAATGAGAGATTTGGAAGATATGTCTATAAAGCCTAACATTTGTATAATAGAAATTTCATAGAGATAGGGAAAAGAAAACAACAGACAATGGAAGAAGGTTATAAAAGAAATAAGAAAATACACCACAGAATTAAGGATATAATTTTCCAGGCTGAAGAGACCCACTGGCTGCTCAGCACAATAAATAGCAGAAGATCCACATCAATACACATCCACATGGAATTTTAGAACATGGTGAGAGGTGGGTGGGTAGGGAAGAGATGATCCTAAAAGCACCAAGAGCAAGAAGGAAAAAAAAAACAAAACTCATCGTCAATGGATTGGAAATATAAATGGCATCAAGCTTCTCAAAAGTAAGGGAAGATGTTGGAAGGCATGTTCCAACTTGGAAAAAAAAAAAAAGGATAAAGGGGCGTCTGGGTGGCTCAGTTGGTTAAGCGTCTGCCTTGGGCTCAGGTCATGATCCCACGATCCTGGGATGAGTTCCACACCAGGCTCCTTGCTCAGCAGGGAGTCTGTTTCTCCCTCTGCCTGCTGCTCACCCTGCTTGTAGTCTCTTCTCTCTCTATCTCTGTCAAATAAATAAATAAAATCTTTTTTAAAAAAGAAGAAGAAGGATAAAATCAGAAAGATATGAAATTCAGAAACTCAGAAAGATATGAAATTCATGAGAGAGTGCGTCCCATACCCAATGGAAGCCAAGAGAGTGCCCAAGAAGATGGTGAGTAGAAATCCCGGAGGTCGTAGGTCAGGTTTAGAAGGAAAGCAGTGCCGTGGGAAGTTCAACCAGGATGTCCCAGGTGTCTCAAGGGAAGAGATTCAATGCCTGACTTCATGTGTTTGAACTTCCCAGATGAAATTTACACTTCTGGTAGAGAGTTTACAAATGAATTAATGGGAATACATAGAAAATAAAATAAATGGAAATAAGGCAAGTTGGGGGGTAATCAAAAATTATACTGAAAAGAAAATGTTATCATAATACATTCATTCCATGGTTAGGCTGAAAAACAAGTATTTACAGGGCCCCACAATGTAAAATCTATATATCCTTCATATAAGCAGTTGTGATTTGACTATACTGTGGTTTGGGGAGAGAGCATTTGGGGGTGGCTAGAGAAGTGATGTGTGAAATGAACCAATTCTCATCCTCATTAATGGGAGATTTGTGGATAACACCAAAAACAAGAAAATGAACAAAGAACAGTATAAGCTTTGTTTCTTCTCTTCCACAAATTGGAGGTAAATACCAGAATACATGGATAAAATATGTGGATCCCTTCAGGGGAGTGGGAGCTGGGGCACACAATGGGAGAACGCAAGACTGTTTTGGATTTTCAAGTCTTGTACGATTATTTGCCTTTTTATTTTTATTTTTTTTTACTCAAGTACAGTGGGCACACTTTCTAAAACTGACATATAGGGGACATTCCATTATTTTCCTTTTTAAACAATAGCAATCACCACATCACACATGTCAGATTACTTAGAAAATTGTTTAGAACTGCCGCTTCACATGCCAGAGGTTTCTTTTGTTTGTTTTCCTTTTTCTGCCTTTTTTTTTTTTTAATGTCCATAGCAGCTTCATTCACAACAGCCAAAAAGGAGAAAGAACCCAAATGTCCATGAGCAGTGGAATGGATGAATAAATTACGTTTTCTGCCTTTTAATTCATCACCATGTTGCCCCTCCAGGAAGAGGCTATCAATTATGTCCTTCCAACAATTCATGAGAATTCCCTTTTCCCTACACCTCTCCAGCACAGAATATGATTACCATTTATTTTAATCTTCTTTGAACTGATGAGCAAAGCGTGGGGTCTCACTTCATTTCTCATCTCTCTGATTATCAGCCATTTTGGATACATGTTCATACATATTATTTGTTCTTTATTCTATAAGAGTTAACTGTTCCTATCCTTAGCCCTCTTTAAAATGAAAATGTCTGCCTGATTTTTATTTATTTAAAAGAAAAAGATGTTTAAGTCCTAAAGCTGTTAACCCTTTTATCTGTCATATAGGATGGAAATATTGTTCCTTCATGGTCATATATTTTTAAAATTTGTGTCATTTTTGGAAATATCAAATATTACATTTATGTATGGTATGAACGAAGGATATTTCCCTTATCGGGAGGAAGAAGAACCAAAACTGACTGCAATGGGCACTGAGACCAGAAGACCAGGGGATCTGTGAATGACAGAGAAACAGGAAACCCTGGAGGGGAGGGAGGGGCACAGGTTGGGGGGAGGTTGCCTACCAGTTGGATTTGGTCCACTGGGAAGGAGAGGGGTGGCCTGGATGCACAGGAAGAGTTTCCTAGGTGGTGGGTCCCTGCTTTGTGGACATGGCGTTGGAGAAGGCAACATGGGGGTCCTCAGCTCTTGGACGGGAGGCACCTCCATAGGGTAGATGATAGATTCAGGTGTTAGGAGGTGTCTTGCAGAGGCACAGGAATGGCCTTTCCTCGGAGGCTCCAGAACTCAGTGGTCCTGATGGAGCAGGAGCAGGTGGGGAGACTCCAGACTCAGCAGGAAGTGCCTGCGGACTCTCAGGTCTTCGAGGGGCTGGGGGCAGCCATTGCTACTACTCCGGTTGTACTGGCAGAGACCTGAGAAGTGGGGAAGGGGATTCAGAAGCACACCTCTTTCATCTGCTCCCCTTCCGGCACCATCCCCTTTCCACTCCTGAAGTCCCTCCTTCTCCACAGGTCCTCATCTTCTTCTCCCCGCCCATGCTTTCCTGTTCAGGACAGAATGACACAAAGTCCTGGGGTGGGAGCTCTATAGAGTGTGAGCTAAGGGCTCAAGTGTTGGGGAGACCCTTAGAAAGGACTTCAGGGTGGGTAGGTCTGGTCTCTGATGGACGGAATGAATACCTATGCATGTGTTCCCAGGTGTCTGTTACCTCTGTGTGCACACCTGAGGGTCAGTTAGGGAGGACGCCTGAGGCCGGCCTCAAAACTGGACAACCCAGCTGCTATGGGTGGACATGATCCAAGGCATGAGTTTGAATGCCAAAGAAAATGGTGTCTTATAACAGCCAAAGTCGTGTGCAGAGATGGGCAAGGTAAAAGAACAGTTAAGTTGGTCTAAGTTACAATTGATACAATGCTACCTATGTGACTCCTGGTTACTTCTGTCCTGCGGTGCTCTCTGTTCCACTGGCCCCCAAACCAGCCCAGGCCATACTCACCTGGGTTCTGTAGGCCAGAAATAGGAGAAGTGCTGTCAAAGCCAGGATCTTGGTCACGAGGAATGCACAGAACAGCATCGTGAATGTGCCGCTTGACAGACTGTGGGAGAAGAGGGAAGAAGAAGGGGAGGATCTAGGCTGCAGAGAGCAGCCCCTGAACTCAGCATGGGGCCGGAGCCTGTTTATGGGCCAGCCCCACCCTGAACTCACTGGGGTCAGCCATGGGGACCACGTGGAACAAAATCATGAGAATCCAGGAACCTCGGGTGGAGGGAGCAGTTGGCCAGGAAAGAAGAAAATGATCAGAGTTGTCCTTTCTGGGTGACACTATCAGGCTATCAGGCTGTGCCACAGCTCCAATGGATAGGGAGCAGGAGAAAAGCAGAGGGAGAGAGCCCCCAGATCTGGAATAGGTCAACTGGGTGGGGATTACCCAGAGGTGTCCCTGGAGAGTGTCTGAGCCCCACAGGAGCCCTGGACCTGGAGACAAAAGACCAGGATCCTTGTCCTGCCACTGCCCTTAAGTGGGTGAGTGACCCCGGACAGGCCTCATTTCTCTTGCCTGTGACTCACTCAGCACTAATAGAAGTTCTTGCATTCCTGATACGCAGCTATTTCTGCTCCATTATGGGGGAAGTTTAGAGCCACTCCTTCACCCTTGCCACTCTAGCCCAACTCTGAGCTGAGACCTTGAGGCCCCTTTCAGACCCCTGTCTACCCCAATCCCCTGAATCAGAGTCCACACAAGTCATCAGCTTCCCAACCCCCTCCCTTTGGTTGAGATCCCAGACCTACCAGTAATCAGAGTCACTGATGAAGGTTGACCTGGTTGTCACTAGAAAAGCAAGTGTGATTGATGACAACAGAGAAGACAGTAGATGCCTAGAGTCCCCAGAGAAGAAGTCAGCCCCCAAAGCCTGAGAGGAAGAGGGGGAGTGGCCAGAGCCAGCCCTCAGAGCCCCCAGGCCAGGGCTGACCGGGGTCCAAGGACACGGAACTTCTCAGAGCTGGTAGAAAGAGAGAAGCAGGGGCTGGGGGAGGTCTGGGCTAAGAGAGAAGCCTCATACTGGGTCCCCAAACCCCCAAGGGCAGGGAGAGTCAGGACTACTTCTGTGGAGAGGGCAGAGACCACTTGTCCCAAAGGCCTGGCCCCTTCACCATCAGACTCTCGAGACCCTTCTGATCTTGGCCAGACCCAGGTCCTGAACAACCAGCATGTGCAGTCTGGGGTGACCTAGGCCACAGGGTCCCACACAGACACCCTGTACCTCCATGGAGTAGCCAATTCTAGAGATAGGTGGGTGAGGTTTGGGTCTGAGCCATCGTGTGGACTGGGGATCTATACCCAGTGGGCCCCAAATTAGGGGACAGGACACCCAAGGATGGAGGTGATGGCCCGAATGTGGGAACTGGGGACCAGGCTGCTGACAGTCAGTGTGGAAGCGAGCAGGGAATTGGGAGGATTGAGCGAGGGAGATGGGGAAGGAGTGAGTGGTTACACTGCCCTGGACACCCCAGGAAGGCCCCTTCCCTCTGCAAGGAGCTCACTTGAAGTCACCACCAGGCTGATGTTCCTGAGAATATGGATATTCCCCTCGGGACCTCTGTCTATTCCACACCAGTAGTTTCCTGAACTCTTCTTTGTGATTTCGGTCACGATGACAATGAAGAAGCCCGCAGAAGGGTTGTCCCAGATAAAATGTGGAGGGTTTTGAGCCATCACCTGGGGTCTGGTGCTGGTGACCAGCTTCGAACAACGACCTGGGCTGATTTCCTTACACCAGGTTTTATTCTCATACTTGCCTTCCAGGGGCTTGGATGGGCATTTCACAGAGACCACTTGCTGCTGCACCGCCCACACCAGCTCACCCTCCTGGAATTCTGCCCAGGAGCCTAGAAAACAAGTCCTCAGGTCAGGCTAAGGAAGGGACACAGCCACCCTCAAAGCATGACCCCAGACAGCACTTCAGCCCTCTCTGTCCAGCCCTCCCTGTCCCACCCTCCCCTTAACACACTGTGCTCTGTTCTCTCACCTCCGACCTCCCTCGCTCCCTTGCCCTGTCCCCCTGAAGCCACCCTCCTCCTGAGGGCCCCTTACCTGAGGCCAAAAGCAGCAGGACCAGCGGCAGGTGGAGGGGTTCCCAGGTCATACTGTCATGTCCCTGTGCCAGGGTGCCTGGAGTGAGGGGTATGGGGCAGCTACAAGACAGAGAGACCCAGGATCTGGGCCTGACTCTGCCCAGATGCCCCAGCACACGGAGGGCAAGATTGAGAAAGGAGAGGTCCTGCCTTGAGTAAGAGTGCGGTCTGCAGGGCGGGTTCTGTGGGCAGTGGGAAGGTGGGGCCCCCTGGGGGAACCTGCAGCCGCTGGGGACATCTCCAGCGTCAGCTTGGCTCAGCAGGATGGTCCAGGCCCTGTGGTTGCTTCTTGGTTCCCCCACCCACCCCACACCCCACCCAGCACTTACAGGGGAAAGCTAGGTGGAAATAAGGGACCACTCTACTTCTTTCAATCTCGGTTCCTTTCACTTCATCCTTTCAGAGGCCTGGCTTTTTCTACCTGCCTCCAAAAGCCAGGAGAGAACTGGCCCAAGGCAGGTAGGGACCCTTTGAGACCCAAGCTGCTCTCAAGCACATAAGTGGTCCCCAGGGAGAGCCAAGAGCCCCTGGCCTGGAGGGTACATGGTTGGAATGACACAGGCACACTTACTCATAGACTCTTATAGCCCTCCAAGATGTACGCTATGAGCCTGGACCCCACTGCAACAAATAGGAGCAAAGTAAAACACCCCCAGGCCGTCCAACCCCAAGGCAAGCTCCCAACTCTCACTGCACCCCCTCACGCACCCCGATCATTAGCTCCAAGTATGGCTCAGCACTCAACACCCGAATGCCAAATCCCACAGTATTTCACCTGTGGTGGTCTCTTTCATGAGTAGGTTTATATAAGGATCGTAAGGACTCCACCCGATATTGGAGACAAAGTCCATTTCCCTTCTGCTCTGTCCTGAACATTGACTAGGGTAGTACAAATAAGCATGAACCAATGGGCTAAGAGCTACTAAGGATTTTAATCTAAGTTGAGCCCTGTAAGCACCTGAGCTGTCCCCCTTTGATGGTGATCCCAACTAGGGGCAACAGTGGAGCTCCTAGAGCCTCGGACCCCCGACTCTGCACTGGACTCATGGCACTCTGCCTGTCTCCGTTAGCACAGGAAGTTTTCACTCCGAGCGCCTTGGACAAACTTCGTTCAGGTATTAGAAGGGAATGTTTGAGTAGTTTGGGTTCAGATTTTGAGGGAAATCTGTGTTTTCTGTTTTGAGAAGCTACACAGGAAGTATGAGAAGAGAGGGGATAGAATTTCAATTTTACGAAAACAGAGTAGCGGCAAAGGAACTTTAGGAAAAAAAGCAAAAACTGATTTGCGACTTCAAGTTTACAAAGCCTGATCACAAGAGTATCTAATTCTGGGTGTCCCAAACTCGTCTGCACCTTAGAATCATCTCAAACTTGTGGGAAAAAATGTGTGGGGCTAAGCCACCTCTCAGACCACAGATCCCAGTGCAGTGTGGTGTGGTGGGGCGTCCGTGTTGGTGACGCTCCCCATGTGATCTGAGTGTGCAAACGAGTCTGGGAACCACTAGTTTAATTTAATTTCCTCAAAATCCTTGTGAAGCAGTGGTCACTACCCCCATTCACTATAAGGAAACTGGGGCACAAGGAGTGAGGGATTCGTTTAAGCTTCCCTGGTGAATTGGTGGCATCGCAGAGCTCCTTCTGTAGGCGGTGCCGCCCTCAGGACGGACGGGGAGCGCAGCAGGAGGTGGGCTGCTGTTGTAGGACTGGGCTTGGGGACCTGTCCGGGGCGACCCGGCAGTCGGTAGAGTGCTTCGGGGACGGACGGGCTGCCCTGCCCCCTGCTGGCCGGAGAGCGCCATTACCAAGAGACTTTCTCCTGGAGTCTTCCCTTTCCCAAGGTCACCTTCTTCCTTTCTACACTGCCCTCCCTGTGGTCCTCAGTCTTTCTAATCTGCTCTTTGCTATATGACAAGGAGATCCTCCCTTTGCAGCAGACAGACTCCCTAAGCAGAGCACTTAGCGAGTGGAGTCGCCATTTCTCTGCACTGTGGGGTCCCCAACAAAGTCTGTGGGGTGAACAGCCTCAAGCAGAGCCAGGGGTCTTAGACTCCCCAGAGGTGCAGACAATGCACATCATCTAGGCCTTCAGACCTGTCAGAGCTCAGTGGCAACCCCGGGGATGGAAACTGCAGAGACAGGACCCTCAAATGTCTCTGGTCCCCAATGTTGAGAAGGGTTCCCGCTTCAGAGGTTCGGCTCTCCTAGGAGGAGCCTGGGTCACAGGACTCTGTGGGAACCAGGCTCTGGAAGATGGCCAGGAAATGTGGGACTAGGGTTCACTATCAGAGAATGGCACCATCGGTGGTCCTCATAAAGAAAATAGCCCTGAATGTCCCCTGTTACCTCTGGAATCCCATTCTGTTGACCATCTAGATCTGCCTTCTTCCTCCAAACCCAGGATTTGGGAGAAGAAAACTGGGAGAAGCTCAGACCACAGTAGTCCCAGGAAAGGTAAAGAAGGGCAGCTCTACCTGCCTCCTCCTTGCTCTCAGCATGGCTTCAGGGACAGAGGGGACTCAGTTTCTCTGACTGTAGAATAAGAATATTATATCTTTTCTCCCATTGATCCCATGAGGTCAATAGTTCTGGTAAACTTCTAATGGCCCTCTCTTAGTTGCTTTTTCCCTGGGTTTTCCTACCTGGGGCTCTCTGGTCTGGGTCCCCTGCAGAGGTTTCCAGCAGCCCAGGAGAATACTCAGAGCCAGGTATCTCTGAGTTGAGTGGATCCAAGCTATTTCTTTCCCAATCCCTCTGACCACTTCTGGTCCCCAAACACACACACACACACACACACACACACACACACACGGGATCAGGCTGATCACTCCTCCACGCTTTCAGAAGCTTGGCTTTAATTCTGTCTCCTCCAGGGGCCAGGTACAAGGCACGCAGCCCACCCTGCAGGGGGGCGGGTCTGGTGATTCTTGTCTTCTAGGTGGAAGGAAGAGGCGAGGATTCCAGAAACTGGAAAAGGCCTGGAGGGTTTGGTGACAAAGGAAACCATGTATCTGAAAGCTTTTTATAACTTCCCAGTCTGACACAAATTTGGAATGGACACGAAAATCTAGTACCATTGATTCAAAGGTCATGTTTATCGAAGTTTTACAATATTCTACAATAGAGGAAAATACAAGTACTTTGAGGGTTTTTTCCCCTCAATTACAGAATTTTTCTATTTTTTTCCCCATCTTGACCATGATAATGGTTTAAACACATGTCAGGGGGCACTCTGAGCCATCATTTAAAGACACGAACTTGCCCTTACTTTGATGCTAACAAGCATGCAAGTCTCCCATCAGTGAAACCATTAAGACTACTCTGGTGGTGGCAGAATGAGCAGCCATCGTTCTGTTGTGTTTAGCTTCCTACAAGGTCAAGCTTCCCCCTCCTGTCTTTCTTCTTTTTCCCCTCAAGCTGCCAAAAATCCTTCTCTGAATGTAAGCCGCATGACCGCATACTGTCTCGATCTATTCCCTGTATCTGGAACGGTAGGCTCTTAGTAAATATTTGTTGAACGTAGTGTGAATGAATGAACAAACTCTGAGAAAGGAGCCCTTGCTTGACCAAACCTTGGTCAGGCTCCTGAACCTTCTCGTAAGCCCATCAGTGCACTTCCTCATAAAAACCAGTTTTAGGGAGAACCCTGCTCTCTCCTCAGCTCTGTGCTCCTTCTAGAGCAGAGCACGAATTCTGGGTCCTCCAGGGCCCAGGGACTGGAGGTGCAGCTCACCTTGTAGGTGAAGACATGGATATCAATATCCCATGGAGTTCCTCATCCTACGCTCCAGCCGGGGATGTCTGGTCACCCCAGCCTGTCCTTAAGTGAAGAATCCTATTGTGGAGTCGATTTAACCAGAACACTTCCCCCTCACTCCTGATGTTTCCTCTCACTAATTTTCTATCTCCTGACCCCTGCCTGCTTCCAGGCTGTATAACCCCACTGGCCTGTGCTGTACTCCAAATTGAGCCCAGTTCCGTACTGACGTCTCTCTTTCCCAACTGCAGTAGTTCCTCAATAAAATCTCTTTTCGCCATTTTAACTGCTGCCTGGCTCTGTTCTATCTTTGACGACTCTCCTTTTGTTGTATGGGGTTTTAGCTAATATCCTTGAGTTTTCAAGTGGACAACTATACAACCAGCAAATCATGGTAATTTGGTCTATTATTTTAAGTTTATGTGCCCAATTTTATTCTCCTGTGTAATCGCATTCGCTGGTACTTCCAGAAACATGTTCAACAACACTTTAGACACTGAGCGTTTTTTTCTTGATCCCAGCCTTTAACATGACTCCTCACTAGTGCGATGTTAGCTGATTAATTCACTAAACCATTTATTTATTAGGAAAGCAATTTCCTATTTATAGAATAGTAAAAGATTTGTCTAGGATGGATGTTGAATTTTAACAATGCCTTTCTGCAATTGATCAATATCTTCATATAATTTTCTCCTTTGACTTTCTGAAATAGAACCCAGCATTGACCTAACTTTGACAGCCAAACACATTTGTAGTCACATAGTACAAGTGATTTAGTCATGATATATTATTCTTTCTATATGCTCCTGTCTTTAATTTGCTATATACACTTTTTTTTTCCAATTTTGGCTTTTTTTTTTCTTTTGGATCAAGCTTTTATAAGAATCTAAACTTAATCTTGTTATAACCTGCAAGGAAGCATTTCATCTTTTTGCTTCTTTGTAACAGCTCAGATTTGCTGAACGTCATCTGTTTAAATCAGCACCTAGGCTGATTTGTAGGTGGGTTTTCTAACACCCATACAAGTATTGTCCATGGTTAGTTGTCAGCTGATGATTTTAAATCTTGACCTAATTCTAACTCACTCTAAAAAAAAGAGAGAGAGAGAGAGAGAGAGAATTTCATTTCTGGAAGGCAGAAGAGATGACCCCCAAAGATAGTTACTTCTTAGTCCCCAGAACCTGTGAGTATTGTTCTTCTATATGGCAAAATGTGTGATTAAATTAAGAGTCTTGAGAGACGGTCTTTATCCTAGATTCTCTTGTGGGTCCTGAGTGCAGTCACCTGCCTCCTTATAGGAGAGAGAGGCTGAGACAATTAGATAGACTCTTGTACAGAGCATGCAGTGTGACTGCAGAGGCAGAGATGGGGCCACGGCCAGCAGCAGCTGAAAGAAACAAGGAAGGATCCCTCCCTAGAACCTCTGGAAGGAGTGTGGCCCTCACAACACCTTGATGTTAGACTTCCTGTCTCCATTTCTGTTAAATAACCCAGTTTAGATATGTTTTCCTGAACATTATTCATCTGTATTTCTTCTGCAGAAAAGGACCTACTCATAACCTCACTCTCTTTTTCCTACTGAAATACTCATTTTCTGTCTTTTTTATATGACTTGTCTTTTTATATGAAATTGAATAATCTTTTATCTGCCAAATAGAAAGGAAACTTTAATTCACAGCTGTGATGTGCTTTTAAATATTGTTTGTCATATCTTTTTATTATGTCCAAGTATTAATCTGTATATAGAATGACCGCATTCTATATACAGATTAATACTTGGACATTTTTCCCTATAGAATCCCTGGCACCAGGACCATGATTAGAAAGTTCTGCTCTGAAGGACAAAACATTTATTTGTATTTACTCTTAGAAGCTTGCTGCACTCCTATTTCCATGTCTACTTATATAATTAAAAGTCAAGCACATATGTTGGTTCTTGATGACAATTTCATTGAAGAGTCACCATGTAACTGGCACTTCTTTAAATGTTTGGAAGTGTTTACTCAGTTATTCCCAGAATAATCATATTCGTGAGCCATCATTATCTATTTAAGAAAGAGGAAACTCAGACTTTTAAAGGTATAAGGGTTTGCTCAAAAACTTCCTGTCCCCTGGGCACCATGGACCCATGCTGACTCAGCAGAGAACAACTCAGCCAACCCCAAGCTGGAGGGACATAGAGAGAGTGGAATGTGGACCAAGGGTGATCTTGGCGGGCTGCAGGGAGGAGGCGACCTTTCTCAGTGGTCAGCAGCAACCAGACAAAGGGGATATCGCTGTGGGAAGCAGTTGCTGCACACCCTCACACAAGGGGTACGCAGCTACACCGGTCGGGGCCAGAGCCCTCCCCGTCAGAAGGGTGCCCCCCACCTCAGCATTTTGTCTGTAGTTAGGTTTGGAGAGGAAACACAGAGCCCAGCCCAAGGCCAGGAAACAAACTGCTGGGAGTTCACCACTGCAAGCACGTGTGGTTTGGTTTCCTGCCCTGATCGTGGGCCAGGCTTCAGCAGAAAGGCCCCATCAGAAGTCAGGAAGCTGGTCTAGTTATATCTTCACATCACCACATGACTTTGAGCAGGTCATGGACAGATCTGGGCCTCAGTTCCCCTGTGTCGGAGGAAAAACAAAACAGAACAGAACAAAAACAGCTCCCTCCCAAACCCCACCGTGGCATTAGGAGAGAGAGCACACACAAACACACTGGGTAAACGACTCGTGCAGCTGCATAGCGGGCATCGGCCCGAGCTTCCCTTCTGACTCCACAGGTCCATCCTGCTTCTCCCCAGGGGTCTGTAGGCAAGAGAGCCCATGGCCCTCCTGTGTCCCTCCTCTTCTTGTCTGTCCTTTTGCCCTTATCCTCAGTCTCTGCTCACTTCCACTCCAAGGAGCAGGGCTCTGCACCCAGACAGAGTGGGAAGCAGGAGTCAGGGGCTCGGGAGGGGTGGTGGGGGTGGCAACAGGGGACTTGCAGCCAATACCCTCTTCAGTCATGAGCTCTTGGGGGGCTCCAGGCAGCAGCTGCAGACCATCAGAGCCCCGGGTGGCCACGGAAGAACTTACATGTTAGTTCAGGGCGAGGTGCCCTGATTCCCCAACCCCCACCTTCTGTTGTTCTATAGAAAATCTCTTTGTAAAGTGCATCATTTTTTAAAGTGCCAACATTCACTAAAGAAAGATGCGGAGTCCTACTTCTGTGTAGCAATTAAACAACCAGCGCTCTAGTGCCCACCGAGGGCAGGAGGTGAGGATTTAGATATGATTGGTGGTCCAGGCTCCTGTGCTCCAACCTCCTCCCGCTGACCTGTCCCTGCCACCAACCGGGCTCTCTTTGCTTCCAGTCTCACTCTGCCCTCCTTTGCCAGGGACCCTCCCTGCACTCTTAGTGGCACTGAAACTCCACCTACTCCCCTCTCCCCTCCAGCACCCATAAAACCTCCCAGGGTGGAAACACGTCACTGACTCACCAGGCAGGACTGCGCTTGAGGTTTCTGACCACTCTCAGGACCCGTGGGGTTTAGGGTTCTTGCTCAGACCTCTGAGTTCCCCTGAGATTGTCACCTACCCTCAGTGTGGCTTGCCCTGGAAAGGAGGGCAAAGCCAGGGTCCTGCAAAGAAGAGGCAGTGAACAGAGAGAGCCAGGTGGGAAGCCCGTTACTTGACCACAGCTTCCTCCTGGCCATCCCAGCTCCTCCGCCCAGGGCAGCCCTGATGGGGAAGGGGTAGCTGGGCACGGAGGAGAGGAGCAGCCGCTATGGAGACCCAGGAGCCATGCACCAAGCAGGGCTATTGCCTCCACGTCCAGATTCACAACTGCCCCTGGAGGTCCCGGCTTCCCTCTGCCTGCAATCAGCCCTTCCCAGCTCTCCCACTTCCCAGCCTGGCCTTGGCCTTTCTCATTTTGTCTATCTCAGAAGCGCTGGAAGAACTGAGCAGAGTCAGACCAGCTCCCGGTTTCCTCTTCCCTGGGGCCCCCATGTCTTCTCCTGCCAGCCCACAGGGAAAGGGTGGGAGGCTCTGGAAAGCCTTGCTCCTGCCACTGTTGCTGCCACTGCTGATCGCAGGTGAGGAGGAAGGGAAGAGAGCGGGGAGGAGAAGGGGGTGCAATAGGGACATCTGGGACAGCGGGACACGGAGCAAGTGCTCTGGGCCATGGGACAGCTTATGGAGCTGGTGCTGGTGTGGCCCTGACCTGCAGCCTGCTCTCCAGGCTCATGGGCACTACCAGAGGCTCAGCATCTTCACCGAGTGGCAGGGCAGACGCTTTCTGTGACATGCCAGTACCCCCCCAAAGTCTGGCCCTACGAGAGGAAGGGCTGGTGTAAGGAGCTGTCAGCGTTCAAGTGCACCAGACTCGTCACCAGCTCTGGTCCCGGCAGGCTGGTTCAGTCCTCTCGATTCTCAATCTGGGACAACCCTAGCACCGGCCTCTTCATCGTCACCATGACTGGTCTGAAGGAGGAAGACTCAGGACACTACTGGTGTAGAATCTACCACGCTTCCGGCAACTCTGTCTCTAAGTCCATAAGATTCTATCTGGCAGTGTCACCAGGTAAGCCCCTTCCTGGGGATCCCCTCTCTCCCTTCTGGTGCCTCCTGGTTTCTTAGTACCCTCCCCATCCAATTCTTCTGGGGAGGCTGCTGGGAACAGGTGCACGCACACTCCCACCTCATTCGCTGCCCACCTTGATGATTTACAAGTCTCCTAAAATATGCTCAAACAGATCATTTGAGCATGCTGACCAGCCTGAGCTCCTATGATCTGACCACCGGGGAGCCCAAGACTGCCCGGCATTTTTAGAGAAGGTGCCTGAATCTGGCACATAGTAGGTGCTCAGTAAATGTCTGGTCATTGGCCACAAACCAACCCCCCAACCATGTGGGTAGCATGTTGGGTTGTCCATTCCTCCTGGCCCAGATCAGCAGTCAGCATACTGGTCTGAAAGTCAAGGATGGTTTTTAGATGGTTGGGAAACAAGTAAAAAAAGATAAGATTTTATGACACATGACAATTAAAGGAAATTCAAACTTCAGTGTCCAGAAATAAAGGTTTGTTGGGAGCACAGTCATGCCTGTTTGCTTATCTCTGATCTAAGGCCATTTTCATGCTATAGGAGCAAAGTGGAATAGTTCCAACAGAGACCGTAGAGGCCACAAGCCTTAAAGTTCAGTTATAAAAATGGCCCACGTTGTTCGGGGCAAGTGTGCATGTAGGTGGTGGGTGTAGGTGTTCAACATTCTAGCCTTAATGTTGTCACGCTTCAGTCGTAACTGAGCAAGAACTTAGAAGTGAAATAGCAATTTCCTATATTAAATGCCATCCACACTTTAGACAAACAACCAGTATAGCCACACTGAAGGACTTTAATGTGACAAAGAAACATTCCTGCTTGTTAACTTCCTTAATCTGAATTACACTAAAACACCATAACTCTTCAGAGAAAATATATTCAAAATTGTTTTAATGCTTTAATAACACCTTAATAGAAAATCGGTCTCACAGAGTTATGTCGACAGAAATTCAGGAAGGAATTTCAAATCAATTTCCACAAGCTCAATATTTTTATTTTTAATTCTTACAAAAGGGAGTTAGTGATGTTCTATTTTCAAAATGCATCCTCAATCCTTCGTCAGTAGCTGGTTCCAAAATCTATCTTATAAAGATTGAAATATTGAAAACATAAATATTGAATATTTATAAATATTGAATATTTATAAATATTGAAAACATCTTTTGATGAAAAAATGTATTCTGGATCTAGGAATTTCCTACCACATATCTCCTTTCGGCAGAAAATAAAATTCAAAACATTCTATCACACTATTAAGGTTTTTCCATGAGTACCTTTGCAGATATCCGAATTCAATATCATCACCTGTTTTGATGATAATTGTTACCAAATTAAGAACAGGCTGTAACAACTCATAGAAACTTCTTCTGAACTTCTCTAACTCCTGTTTTTGCCCTGAGATTTTGTTTGCCATTGAACAATATGTTGCTTTCTTCCCTTGAGTGGAATAACCTCAAAGCCATAATATAACCAATGCTGATTGCATGATTCACATCTTTAAAAAGTGAATCATAACTCAGTTTTGATCTTGCCAAAACATTAGGAGTCCTTTCCGTAGATCATACATTTTCAACAGAACTCTCCCTCTAGGTGATCTCTGTTAACCTGGCACACAATACCAACCGTGCAGGGTTTGCACATTATCACAGAATAAAGAGAATGATTTCAAATTCAATACACTCATCTTTATTCAATTATCTTTATTAACATATAATATATTATTAGCCCCAGGGGTATAGGTCTGTGACTCATCAGGCTTACACATTTCACAGCACTCACCATAGCACATACCCTCCCCAATGTCCACCACCCAGCCACTATATCTCTACCCCCCACAAGTCCCAGCAACCCTCAGTTTGTTTTGTGAAATTAAGAGTCTGTTACGGTTTGTCTCCTCCCAATCCCTACTTGTTTCATTTTTACCTTCCCGATCCCCCAAACCTCCCGCCCTGCCTCTCAAATTCCTCATATCGGGGAGATTATATGATAATTGTCTTTCTCTGATTGATTTATTTCGCTCAGCATAATACCCTCCAGTTCCATCCATGTTGTTGCAAATGGCAAGATTTCATTTCTTTTGATGGCTGCATAGTATTCCTGTGTGTGTGTGTGTGTGTGTGTGTGTGTGTGTGTGTGTGTGTTACCACATCTTCTTTATCCATTCATCTGTTGATGGACATCTAGGTTCTTTCCATAGTTTGGCTATAGTAAACATTGCTGCTATAAACATTCGGGAGCACATGCCCCTTCGGATCACTAGGTTTGTATCTTTAGGGTAAATACCCAGTAGTTTAACGCATTCATCTTTTTGTAATTCACAAGTTTTACCACTTTGGGAAGCGCACAGTGTGGGTCAGCCGGTACTTTCTCATAGCACGCCTTCTTAATCTGAACGACCATTCCAGAATGTCCTCCCGCCCAAGCAGCTACAGCCATCAGAACATACTCCTGCGTGAACCTGGAACCCCAGACCCCTGGTCAATAATACAACCCTTCATGGCTCTATTCAGTTCAGCGATAGTTGTGTTTCTGACAATGAAGCAAAACGAGACAGAGGAATGACTTCCTCTTATCCTGTTCAAAATTCCATGTACAGTGAAAAGAAAACCTTTACAAAATTTATAATTCAATCCTCTTTTTGAAAAAAAAAGTTTATTTTGAATTTGCGGTTTTATGTTTTCCGTGTAAATGTCACTCGTTTTCATGATGTAGTTGTTCTTCAGCCAGCACATCTCAACAGCTAACTCACTGGGTTTGGTACTTCACCATTCATTGTAGCTACAAAACTTGTGCCAAAGGCAAGTGTCATCGCTTCCCATGGCTGTCGGCACAAATCTCCACAAAGGCAGTGGCTTAAAACCGCACAAACTTGTGATTTTACAATTCTACAGATCAGAAGTCTGGAAGGGGTCTCACTGAGCTAAAATCAAGGCGTCAGAGGCTGTACTCTTTCCTGAAGGCTACTTGGATAGAATCCACTTCTTGCTCATTCAGGTCTTGGGCAGAATTCTGTTCCTTGTAGCGATAGGACCCAAGTCCTGTTTTCTTGCAGACTAGGTACTTTTCAGCTTTTGCAGCTTCTAAAGGCTGCCACATTCTTTGGCCTGTGGCCCCCTTCCTCCGTCCTCAAAGCCAGAGGCCCTTTCCCAGCTGCATTTCTCTCTGACTACAACTGGGAAACACTCTCTGGTGTTTTATTTTGTTTTGTTTTGTTTTTAAATTTCATCCATTTATTTGACAGAGGGAGAGAAAGCATAAGCAGGGGGAACAGAAGAGAGAGAGAGAAAATCAGGATTCCCACCGAGCAAGGAGCCAGACTCGGGGTTCGATTCCAGGGCCCTGGGATCACGACCCAAGATGAAGGCAGAGGCTTAAACCAACTGAGCCATCCAAGTGCCCTCAATCCTTGTTATTAAATACTATCATTAGATGGGGTCCACCCAGAAACTCTCTCCACCCCCAAGATCTTTTTTTTTAAATTTTCCTGTATTTTTTTTAATTTTTATTTTATTCATTTATTTGACAGAAAGAGACAGCGAGAGAGGGAACACAAGCAGGGGGAGTGGGGGAGAGAGAAGTGGGCTTCCCGCTGAGCAGAGAGCCTGATGCAGGGCTCCATCCCAGGACTCTGGGATCATGACCTGAGCCGAAGGCAGACGCTTAACGACTGAGCCACCCAGGCGCCCCACCCCAAGATCTTTGACCTTAATGGCATCTTTAAAGTCCTTTTGGCCACGGAGGGTGACATTGACAGGTTCCCGGTATGAGGACACAGACATTGTTCTGCCTACCCCGGTGACGGATAACCTTTTCAAATAAAACCAGTGCAAACCCTTTGGAATAACTGCGGATGGGGAAGCATCTTTGGAATTAATTCCACAATCATCATTTGGTTTGTTATTACTGCGACATTCAGAGAAGAGATGGCTTTTCTTGACAAAAAGCTCAAGAACAGGGTGCCTGGGTGGCTCAGAGGGTTAAGCCTCTGCCTTCAGCTCAGGTCATGATGTCAGGGTCCTGGGATCGAGCCCCGCATCGGGCTCTCTGCTGGACAGGGAGCTTGCTTCCCCCTCTCTCTCTCTGCATGCCTCTCTGCCTACTTGTGATCTCTCTCTGTAAAAAAAAAAAAAAAAAAAACACAAATAAAATCTTTAAAAAAAAAAAAAAAAAAAGCTCAGGGACTTTTGTTTTGCTGTTTGTGAGTCCCTGAATGAGCTAATCACTCCTCCACCTTAGCGAATCATGATAAACTCTAAATTTTTATCAAGGATAGATTGAAATTTTCAATGATTATAAAAATAACAAACTATAAAAATAATTTTTTCAGGTGTTTATACAATTTTGGGTTAGAGTCAATGAACTACTGTTCAAGTATCATGGTCCTGCTCTGTAGCTTGCCCCCATGGAGACATCCATGACTGGGTGACAATGACCAAACTGGTCCATACCCTGTTCCACCGGACCTATGTGCCAGTCACATGCATGGACCTTGGGGCAATATCAAATTGATGTCGAATTTCAAGATCCTGACTCCCAGTTTCTGTATTCACCTTGTACGGGCAGGTTATAAACAATCTGTGGACCAGCACCAGCCCATAGACCACACACTGTAGCTCAGGACTAGACTTTTGCCTGAGGGTCCTGAGGACCTCCTCTGGTTGGGCATAAGGGTTGCTCCAGGTCATCCCTCCAGGCAGCCTCACCGTCATGTCCACTTGTCCATTGGCCTGGGACTCTCTCCTGTCATGGGGTGTCCCAACACCAGGCACCCTCTCCTCCCTGTCCCCTCAGCCCCTGCGTCTCTCTTTTCCTCAGCTCAGGGGAGACTGCTCCCCTCCTAGGCCCTGGGTGGGTGTGCAGACCTAGCTGAGGACCCTGACAGTCTCCATTTCCTGTCACAGCATTGGGGTGGACACCACCTGTTTCTCTTCAGGGCCTCAGCCACCCCCAATAGTCATTGTCCTCTTGTCTCCTTAATAGTCCCCATCACCTTTCCAGAGGTGACCTTCCACCAGCCTCCACCAAGAGCTCTTAGCACTGGTAGGTCTGGGGTCTTTCTGGAAAGGCAAGGTAAGTGGGGACAGATAGTTCACAAAGTTTCAGAATTAAGAGGGGGCCCCATAAAAGGTATTTACCTGGTCATTGTGGCAGTGGGGCCTGCGGAGGAGCTTAGGGTTCTGCTGCCAAACTGGGAAGGACAGGGGTGGGAAAGCAACCTTAAAATTCCCCATGAGGGACCCCATCCCCTAACAGTCCCAGAAGTATGAGCAAGAGAACAGATGCCAGAGTTTAGAGCCACTTAAAGACAGTGACTGTTTCCACACTTGGGGAGGCTGAAAGCTAGAGAGTGCCCTTCCAGCCATGTAGAAACGCTTAGAGGGAATTCCAGGCCTCCTGACTCCTCTTCCAGTGCTCTTTCCAGACCCAGGAATACCACCACAGGCCCTGTGAGGAGCCTGAGCCACAGCTCTGTCTAGTCTCGAGCCAGAGGACTTCACAGCCTGGGCCCACCCCCACGACTTGTTTTTTATCAGGGTTGACCGGCTTTCCTGCGCTCCAGAACAGATGTGCTGTCCCACCAGCTAACGAAGGGTCTTTCCCTCTCTTGGACAGCTCCTGCCTCCACACAGGCCAGCCGGGCTTCTGCTGAGCTGGTCTCATCACCGACCCAGAGCTCTGTGCCCCCAGCTGGAAGAGCCAAGCAGGCCCCCAGGCCCGCCTCTGCCATCACCACCCTTTCACCGTGAGTTCAGGGTGGGATCCTCACCCCGACGGCCCTGGCTCAGGGGCCCGCCACCCCAACCTCCTCCTCTCCCCTTCTTGTCCCCTGTCCTCCAGGCAACAAAACTCCACCCTCCGCTCTCACCCTGCAGCCCCCAGCGCTCTGGTCCCCGTGCTCTGTGTGCTGCTTGTGGCCAAGGGTCTGGCGCTAACAGTCCTGACTGTCCGGTGAGTAGGTTTGGTTGGGCTTGGCGGGGAGAATAGAGCCCAGAACGGCTTCTGTCCCGGACCCATGGTCAGACAGGGAATCAGCCAGTGAACCCAGAAGCAGGAAAAACTGTACCCAACAGGGCTGTCCAAATGAGTCCCTCCTGGGCTGCATCCATCGCGTGTGCTCACTAGCGGCCCTCCCCTATGTCCTTCTCAAACTCGGGTGCCTTGTCCACACGTCTCAGTCTGTTTCTCCCTTGCCTCTTTTCTCCTTCTCCCCCTTTCCTTCCCCTGCTCCTCTCCTGCTCTGATTCATCCCTCCTCCTGGACCACTGACCTGTATTCAACCTCCCACTCCCTGTCCTTCCAGGAAGGCCTACCCACAGCCACCAGGCCAGGGCACCCTCCCAGGGCCCAGCCCCTTCCCAAGTGGTGAGGGAGAAAGGCTGTGTGCAGGAGGGAGAGTCGTGCCCTGGGGAGAGGGGAAGGCAGGAGGGTGAAGGTAGGAGGGCACTGGGGGAAAGAAAGCCAGACCAAGAGCTCCTGGGGTCAGGCTTGCTGAAGGAGGGACCAGCTGTGGGGTCAGGGTGACTGGGTCAAAGCGTGGATTTGAGTCACTTCCTATATTTCTCTCCAAACACCACCCCCCCCCCCCCATCTCAGAGCCTTAAGGAGTCCACACGTGCAACACAGAGGGAAGTCTCTGATGCATCCAGCTCCGCCCAGACCCCAGGCTTCGGGATCCAAGGATGGCCAGTCTTCCCCAGGCCCCCAGGGAGCTCCTCCCTGGACTCTGAACCTTTTGTTCACTGCAAAGAAAAGGCAGAAGTCCCCCAGAACTTGTTCCAAGACCCTTGGCTACACCCCTCGCTCCAGTGCTGAGGATTTCCCAGCCTCGCCTCGTCCCAAGATCCAGGCCCACCAGTTGCTCACACGCAACTGGCTTCTGGGCCAGCACCATCCGGGTATGGGAGCTGAAGGCCAGTGCCGCAGCTGTCCCCCAAACCCGAGCCGGCACTGTGGGCGACTCTGACTCCTCTCCCTCTGTCTCCTGCCCTAGTCTTCCTTCTCATCCCCCGTTCCGTCCTCTTCCTCCCTTCCCCTTCTTCCCCTCCCCCTTTCTTTCCTATCTGTAGCCCTCCAGCTCAGCCAAGATCCCAGGTCACCCCCAACATTTCTCTCCCCGTCTCCATTTGCTCAGCCACACTCTGCCCAGCTGCTCTGTTCTGCTTCTCTCTGTTTGTTGCTGCCTCTCCATCCTCTTCCTCCCTCTTTGCAAATCCCCACCCCCGGCCACTTGGACCTGGCCAGTCTGTCAATCACCTAACTCATGTCCTGCCTTTGGTCTCCACCTCCTGGATTGCTCCCCCTCATCCATCCCTTCTCAAACACCCCGTGCATTTTTACTGCATGGGAGACCGAGTCCAGGATCATGATTGGGGCCTCAAGTTCTTCCAGGTTCAGCCTCCCCTTGTCACCATGTCATCGTGCACCACCCCCCCACCCCCGCTTCATGCTGCCCTCGCTGCCACCAAGAGGGCTGCAGGCTCCGGAGCGCAGTGACCCTCCCTTTTCTTGCACAAACTAAGCAGGAGGCTCCACACCTGAAACCAGCCTGCGCTGACCCCAGGCACTGCCCTCCT
Organism: Mustela erminea; assembly: GCF_009829155.1. Classification (NCBI taxonomy): domain Eukaryota; kingdom Metazoa; phylum Chordata; class Mammalia; order Carnivora; family Mustelidae; genus Mustela; species Mustela erminea. Next base: position 88,084,714 of record NC_045617.1, read on the forward strand.
AGAGCTACTGTCTCTCTGACACTTCTCTCTCCATGTCAGACTTTCCAGACTGAAACTTTCTTTTCCCTCCTGTTCTTCATCTATTTTTCTTTATTCCTACTTTCCGGGAAAGTTCCTCAAGGATACATTCCGGTTCTTCTATTCAAAATTTACTATTTACGCTACCACAGCTTAACATTTCTAAACGGTCCAGTTGTTCTCTAAATGTTTTACAGCCTGCATGTTTTCTTTGGGGATGTAATTTTTTTCTCGGGCAACATAAAAGTTTTCACTTTTGAGGGTTGGTTTGTTTGTTTGTAAGCTTTGTGTATCTTCTGTTTCTTCCAAATACCTTTTTGTATCTTCTGTGTTCTCCTTTCATTGACTTCTGTCTTTCCTCAGAACTTTCTGGAAACCTCTCCTGCTTCTTGGCAGCCCTTCAGGAGTTAAAAGCTTGGTGGCTCCCTGTGTGCTACAGAGATTTGTGGACGCTACATTGATTTGGCAAGGGCATTGTTACAGACTGTTATGACTCTCCCCGCCCCATCTCCATTCACATGTTGAAATCCTAACCACCCCCCAATAATGGTATTTGTAGGGGGGGGCCTTGGAGGTGACTGGGGAAGGGGGATGGTGCCCTTATATAAAAGACCCTACAGCGTTCTCTGGCTCCTTCCACCCTGTGAGGACGCATAGTAGACAGACCTGTATGTATGAATCAGGGAGGTCTCGCCAAACAACCAATTCCACTGGCAACTTGGTCTTGGACTTCCCAGTCTCCAGAACTGTGAGAAATAAATGTTACATAAGCCACCGAGTCTGTGGTATTTTTGTTACAGCAACCCAATGGACTAAGACAAGCATGGCTGCATTTTTTTCTCTTTGATGTCAGTTTCTCCAAAAAGGCTCTTTGAACTGTTCTCCTGGGGGTGAAAGCTTGGTTCTAGGCACCAACTGTAGCAAAGCAAAGGGCATCTCTGCCCAGCATCTGTTTTCACTCACTTGGGCGCCAGGTGGAAGACGCTTTCCCTCTCTGCCGTGCCAGGTTCCCTGAGCAGGAATCTCTGACTCAGACCTCATCAGAGACTAACCTGCAGGTTGTCTGCAGGGTGTGAAGAGCGGGAGAAGGATGTGGGCAGTTGATCTACTCGCTCTGTCTCAGGGCAGGCAGAGAAGATACGAGTCTGACCACTTCTCAACCGAGCCCCCCACTTGTAGTCTGTGTCCTGAACTACCCATGCCTCCGATTTCGAGGGGTTTCTGGGATTCTAAGGTAAAAAGGATTCACTTCTTATTTCTCCTACCCCCTTTTATCTGGTGATTATATCCTATTGTTACCCAGCTTTAAGATGCTCCTGGAGCTCTCTCTCTCTCTCTATCCCCGAAGATGGATATATATAATTTTTACCCACTTACCACCACTTCCCTCACACAAATTCCACACCTCCTTGGTGAGAACAGAGAGGACTCAGATTTTCCATCAAACCGTCTGTCCCCACTCCCACTACCATGGACAGGACTGAGCGAGACCCCCAATCTCCAGTTGCTCCTGTAAAGATCCCAGCCCCTTCTCCACCCCACCCCCCACAGCCAGTGCTGGAACCCCCAGACCTGTGGCTTTGTTCCTTTCTCCCTGTTTATTCCAGTCACAAGAGCCCGGGGCTCCCTGGTCCTCCCTCATCACCCAGGATCATGTCATAATAAGACCTTGTGAATTCATCAAGTGAGCCCATTTCCCACTCTTTCCCAAACCCATCAATCTCTTCGCTCTTCACTCTGAAATATGAGCACTCACGAGCTCAACTTCTCTGTAGGTCACCTTCCTATGTTCACAGAAATTTGCCTTTCCTCTGAGAACACTGCTCTCTCTGTAGTTGGGTGACATTTCACTCTCCTTTCCCACTAGGCCTGATGTGGGCAGGGTGTCCTCTTCGCTCCTCATTGCCACTTCCTATCTTCTTAGCCTACCTAAAGCAGCCCCACAGTTTATTTCCTGCCATCAGACTATACCATAGACCGCATTACTGTGACATCTTCTATACTATCCGGAGTCGCCCTCCTTCTTCTCATTGTCCTTAACTGCTGGCTTATGGTTACTCCCACGGTTCCTGTCATCACTTCGTGAGCTGGGGCCCACTTGGACTCATGGACCATCCTCCCAAATCCCTGGCCTCCCAGTTCCTCCCAGTTCCCTCCCCTGGCCTCTCCCACAATGATTTCATCGCCTTCCTGCCTTGGCCACCCATTCAGATGGCCAACAGGAGTAGTGGCTCCCTTCCTTGGTCTTAACTCAGAGCACCCACCTTCCAGCCACACCACCTGTCTCTCTAGCTCAAGCCTGCTCACCTAATCACAGTGCCCCTTCAACCCCACTGGGATCCCTAGTCCCCTAGTCTTGCCATCTTGTCCCTCTCCCTCACTGCACTCATGCTTTCCTCTTCCTTGGCTTCCATAGCCCACCCTTACAACTGCTCTTTGGCATACAGTTTCAATTCCTTTTCCCCTCTGCTTTCATTGAACTCTCCTGGCACAACTCCAGCCCTGGTTGTATCCGGCTTTCCATTGCTCCATCCTGCATCTTGTCCTAAAGCTGAACACAGCTGGACAAAAGCAACCTACCTTGAAAAGTCTCTCCCTTACACAAGTGGTCTCCATTCTAGACCTCTTGTTCACACTGTCCTCTGGCCCCCCTCCCACATTCCAGTGCCTTCTCCTCACCCTCAGCTGGTGTCCTTGCACCTTAACTCACTGAAAACAATGAGGTCTATTTGGTCCAATTGCACCCATCAATTATCCCCCTTCTGTTCCCCAAGTGCACTCTCTTTTCCTTGCTCCCATCACAGGCTGAACTCTTCACATAGGAACCCATCCCATCTTCTCTTGTCTACCTAAGAAAATTACTCCAGAAGTTCACCCCCTCTCATGCGTCATGACAATCAGAATTAAAATGGGCTATGATGCATTAAAAACTCTCTCTTGACCTCACAGCACCTCCACCTACTGCCCCACATCCTATGGCCCTTTATGACAAAACCCATAAAAGGAGTAGATACATTCTCAGTCCCCAATATCTCTCTCTCTCTTGTCTCTTAAACTCCAATCAGGACTTTGTTTGACCCACTCCATGAAACCTCTTGCCCCCGTCTCCAGTTACTTCCACATTGCTAACTCCAGAGGTCAAGCCTCAAAACTCATCATATTGGAAAGATGAGCGGCTTTGGATATGACTTGCCACTACTCACTTCCTGAAATGCTTTTTTCCCTTGGCTTATAACAACAACAACAAAGTCTTGTCGTTTTCCTCCCAACTCATTCGATGCTGTGCAGTAAGTTACCCAAAAACTTAGTAGAGTAAAACAACAAATGATGTATTTATTATCTCAAAAATAAGTCTGGAGCAGGAAGTCAGAAATTTGGCAACATCTTAACTAATGTTCATGATTCAGAATCTCTCATGCACTGCAGTCAGGACATCAGCAAGAAATGGAGTCATGGGAAAGCTTGACAACTGTGGTCCAGTTCCAAGATGGCTCACACACACGGTTGCTGGGATGAGGCCTCAGTTTCTCTCTGTGTGGGTCTTACTTCATGATGTGGGAGCTAACTTCCTCAGAGAGACCGATCCAAGAGAGACTGAGGAGGAAGTCACAGTGCCTTCATGATCTAGTCTGTGAAGTCACACACACTTCAATAGAAGGTGGTCACTAGGGCCAGCTCACACTCAGAGGGAGAGGGATGGGTCTCCATATCTTGAAGGAAGAGCTACAGAACCACCACAGTTCCTCCTCGGCCACAAATTATTAACATTTCTCCCTCATTCAAAATATAGTCATCAAAAATGCATTCATGGGTAAAGGAAGTCAAAAGGTAAAAATGCAACATTAAAAAATGGAGAGAAAAAAGATACACCCATCCCCTCCAAAAGCTTCCACAAATCTCACTGGAATATGGCATCAGCATTAGGTCCAGAAGATTGTCACTTAAATCAGGCCCAGACGTGGATGAGTCTCCTTGGGTGAAGTTCCTTACATACAGCTCCTTGGGTGCAGTTAGTTCTCCATATGAAGACCTATGGGTGGAAGAGACAAGTTATCTACCAGACACAAACCCGACATACAATGGTGGCACAAGCCTAGGATAGCACAAGAGTCATCCCTGGTCAAAAGAGGGGGAGATGGGAGGCAAATAGAGCAGTGATCTGTGGAAAAACTGGAGCTCCACTAGACAGACATTGGAAATTCCTTGATTTGGCTCTGCCTTACTTTGACCTGGGAATGAGTCATCATGGCTCTTAGCCTCTCACACTGGGCTCCTGGGTCTGCCCTCTGAGGCATCCTTCACTTTCCATGAAAGATTGCCTATACTTATAGCTTCGTAGTGTTCTCAACCTGCTTCCTTCCAGAAGAATTGGGAGGATACAAAGACCTTTTTAAAATTTTATACTCTGTTCCTTTCAGTCCAAGCTGGTGGTACTTTGTGAATATCACTCTCTAAAAAATGTGTGGGTCTCCTGTGAATCTTATTGAAATCCACTCCATTAGACAAAAACCATACTCACAAATCTCTTCAAGATAAGGTCTTCTCCATACATTGGGCTTCTGCTGAGAAGCTAAAGGGTAATCTCTTTTAGCATCAAGGAAGCCCTTGAGTTTCATTGAAGGAGTCCATGAGGTATGTACCCTCAAGATCCTTAGGGGGCTTTTGTCTAAAGCATTATCTTGATCTTTCTCGGGTCCTAACAAGAGATTCCACAACCAAGCTTGGTTTCATCTTTAGACCATATTTTCCTGAAAGCTTTAGCGTCATTCACTATGTGGAGATCCTGAGAACTTTCAAAGCCATCAGAATCCAGCTCTTTCATGTTGAATAGCCCTGCCTATAGTTTACCTCCCTGCTCTCACAGTTTCCAGTAAGCCAAGGGAAGAAACCAGGCAGCCTCCTCGAAACTTGGCCCGGAGGTCTTAGCTACACCACCCAGTTCATCACATATTTCTTCTATTTTCCACATTACTGCTGCTGGCTGTGTTGCTAACCTTCTGCCACCACACAACAAGGATCCTTTCTTCTTCTCTCCTACTGGCTCAGTGGATTTGGGAGAATGTTCTTTATGTCTATATGCCCAATCTCCTCCGCAGGAAAAGGAGAACTGATAGTATCCACACACTATTTGGATCACTAAGTGGGATGGTATATTCATAATGCATCAGACATATGGAGGACATGAGGAACAAATGCTGAGCTTTAGAGGGAGTGAGGTGTAGTGGGAAGAGTATTCACCTGTTACAGAGCAGAGGCCACTCAGAGCTGATCTCAGCTGGAGGGACAGAGAGCCTACAGGGAGTTGGCTCCTCTTCTTGGTAGACAGCAGAGGGGAACACAGGAAAGAATCAGATTGAAGAAACTGACCAACCTAGGCCCAAAACACATGCATATTCACTGACATCCCCGTTCAGGCCAGTAGTAGCCAGGGACAGCCTTCCTCCTTATCAGGAGGCTGTGGTGACCAACTCAGTGTAACGGGATGGGAAAGGGGTAGCCTTTGCATCTGGGTGCCATTCTGCCACAGTTCCTGACCCCCTCCTTCTGGATTCCTGCTCTGATTGCAGGTGGGACATGCAGTGGACAACCCTGATGGAACCCAGGAGCCCAGATGCCAGTAAAGTCACCTGCCACTTTCAGTAGGTCATTGACCTTCTCCAGATGCATCTCCTCTCTTGTAGGGAGATAAATATTGCCACCACACTGTTGGGAGGGCTTAGATAAACAACACAATTGGACAAGCCTTGCACATTATAAAATTATGTGACTACATATTGCTTCTGAAGTTTTCTTCAAATTCTTTTTTTGTTTTATTTTGTCTCTTAAAGTTTTATTTACTTAAGTAATCTCTACATCCAACTTGGGGTTCGAACTCATGACCCTGAGACCAAGAGTCACACACTCCTCCAATGCAGCCAGCCAGGAGCCCCTAAGTTTTCTTCAAATTCTAAAACTGTCCTGCATTCCCATATCTGATCTCCAGGGGACCAACTTGTCCACTTTTTACTGTTTTCTCCACCATCCCCCTTCTTATCCTCACTTCTCCCATTGACCCCTGGACACTCAGGAACCCCATCAGTGCTGTTCCAAGCAGGGAAAGGGGGGCCCCTGGGTGGCTCAGTCGTGAAGTGTCTGCCTTCAGCTCAGGTCATGATCCCAGGGTCCTGGGATCGAGCCCCATATTGGGCTCCCTGTTCAGCGGGAAGCCTGCTTCTCCCTCTGCCACTCCCCCTGTTTGTGTTCCCTCTCTCGCTGTGTCTCTGTCAAATAAATAAATAAAATCTTAAAAAAAAAAAAAAAGCCGGGAAAGACACTACATATAAGCCCAGTGGGCAGAGGGGCACAGGGTGAGCAGGACTTGGAAATGAGATCCCGATTATGGTCCCAGCTCAGCCCTCTCTGAACTTCTGCTTCTTTCACTGAAAAAGAAAGGGGATGGAGGTGAGTTCTAAAGCCTCTTCCACAGGTGGCTAAGCCGATGGGCATGAAATGAACTTCCCTGAGCCTGGCTAAGTCTCCAGGGACAGAGCACCATGAGATGCAAACAGACAAAAGAGCCCGCAGCCCTAGAACACAGCATCTATAGGTGGAGGGGCCCTTGTGGAAGATTCCAGTGTGGACAGAGGGAAGGAGCAATGGCGTGGGAACAAAGTTGGAATGGCAGGTGGCTGGGGAGGAGATGGAAGAAGCAGGACGCTGGTGGACAGTACAGAGTGACACAAGGAACCCAGCAAGGAGGAGTACGAATTACAATTTATAATAAATCTATATTGTGGTCTTCATCCATGGTTCCTGCTCACATCTGCCAAAATCATTGGAATTTCCTGAGCGATCAAAGTCTCTTTAAAAAAAAAAAAAAAGTAGGCTCCACACCCAGCATGGAGCCCAACATGGGGCCTGAACTCAGGACCCCAAGATCAAGACCTGAGCTGAGATCAAGAGCCGGACACTTTACCGACTGAGCCACCCAGGTGCCCCAATCAAAATCTCTTGCTCCTGAGATGGACGTATCTTTTGTCATATTTGGTCTGTCTTCAGTTCCCAAAATGTCAGAGCCATAAAGGTGACATGGGTGACTTGTCATTCATAACAAACCCCTTGCCACCACCTCTAAGTTTATGTTAATGTGCTGACATTTGGATACCCCCTAAGGATGGGGGCTGGTTGCCAGGGGAACCAACCCTGGTTAGAGGGTTGGAACTTTTAATCCCATCCCCCAATTTCCTGGGAGGGGAGAGGGGCTGAAAGTTGAAACAGTCTCCTATGGCCAGTTATTTAATCAGTGGTGCCTATGTAAGGGAGCCTCCATAAAAATCCAAGGAAGGAAAGGGTTTGTGGTGTTTCCACATTGGGGAACCAGAATGTTTCCACCCAGGGCCCCAAGCGACCCTGGGACAGAAGTTCCTGCGCCTGTAAACTCACCTTACTCATTGCTTCCTCTGATTGTTGCCACAGACCCTTTAATATTCTTTGTAATAAAACAGTCTTCTAGTGAGTCAACAAGTTTTCTGAGTTCTGTGAGCCACTCTACAAATTAGTGGAGCCCAAGGAGGGGGTCGTGGAAACCCCCACTTCATAACCAGTTAGAAGCACAGGGGACAATCTGGGACTTGTGACTGGCATCTGTAGTGGGGGACCACGTCCTTAACCCGCAGGATCTGCCCCTGACTCCAGGTCAGTAGTATCAGAACAGAGTTCCACTTACGGGACACGCAGTCAGTGACTGTGAAGAAGTGAGTTAATTGCTTGGTGGTATGGAAAAAGCACACATCTTAATGAGGAGTTTGCTGTGGAGTCACATTAGACTTTGGAGTGACCATGACCTCATGTGCTCCTAGCGAGGGCGCAACGTCCCAGGAAGGGACTGAAGCCCCTGACCCATCTTATCCACCCCTACGAGTCTGGCAGCATGCTGGCATCCAGGGACAATTCAGGCTCCCAGGCTTGGGGTCTTTTCCTCAGAAATCCGCCTCCTTTTTTTGCAGTCCTCAGCCTCCCTTCTGGGCTCCTCTGAGGACCAGACTACATCCCAGCCCCAAAGAGGGGAATTCTGGGGAAATCGGTGGTCTCGCTTATGCAGACCAGAATTTCTGTCTCCTGGGGAAGTGCCGAATATACTGGAGAAATCTGAATATGGACTGGGTAGAACAGTCTATTAAGAAATGGTTTTTAATTGCATTGGCTATGATAATATTAATTTGCTATGTAGCAAGAAGCTCTTTTTTTTTTTTCTTTCAGAGCTGCATACTGAATTATGTAAGGGTGAAATGTCAGGCTATCTGCAATTTATTTTAAAATACTTCCTCATAAAAAATACAGTGAGTTAAAAATAAAGAACTGGAGTGGGGTACCTGGACTCCACACTCCAGAGACCGTGTCTGCTACAGGCACGTCCTGCTCCTCTCTGGAAATTAGACAAATGCCTCCTTCCTGCTCCCCTCCTCCTCCACCGGATCCCATTCCTACAGAGAAATTACCAAAAAAAGCTCTCTTCGAGGCCCACTGATGAGAAAAATGCAAACCTTCCAGGGGCTGACATGCAAACCCACCATGGAATCTGCCCCCCTACTCTGCAGCCCCAATGACCGATGCACCCTAGGGTTCTTCTACCTGGGTGTCATCAGGGGACAGCAACGGCAGCCACCACCGAACCCACCGTCCCAGCAACATGCCCAGGTTTCTGTGAAGCCCTGAACTTGACACAGGTTGAGGGATCTCTGAGAGGGCTGCATCTAGACTCACCACACCAGGCTTCTTGGGGCTTTTTTCTCTTTCCTTTGCAAATTAGGTAGAAACATCAACATTTTCCTGATTCTAAAAACCGTGAAATTCATGAAAAGAAAGTCTGTTCGATTCTTTCATCTACTTATTTTTTCAAGTGACATGTTGCAAGCCTCAGGAGGTCGGGCTGCAGAGGGAACTAAGGGAGGAGCAGGACCTCCCAGCACTGAGGCTGCTTCTCCCCACCTGAGCCAGCCCCTCCTCTCCCACCAGCCCCTCTAAGGACCCCACCTGGCACGCTCTGCTCCCTCTGCTCTCAGCTCTCCCCTCCCCACCTTTGCCTGAGCTCCTCTTTGCACCTCCCATCTTCCTCCCCTCAGTGCCCACAAAACCTCCCAGGATGGAAACACGACATTGTCCCACAACTTAGACCTGGAAATAAAGCCTATGGGGCCGAGTGGGACTTAGGACTGTGGTCAGGACCCAAAGGACCCTCTGACTCTGTCATCTCTCTTTAGCCCATCTTTCTGGGGAAGAGCAGTAAAGCCAACACCCAGGAAATGACAGTTTGCAGAAAGATGGTGTGCAGAGAGAGAGAAGAAAGAGTGGGACAGTGCTTAGTTGACCACAATTTCCTCTGGGGACTTTTCGGCCCCTAGCTGGGCTCCAACAGGAAAGCTCAGGCCCACTGATGGCAAACACAGTGCTCCCATCACAGATCACAGGGTATTTTCACAGATGAAACCTTCCCTGAGGAAATGGGTGTCCATAAGCTTCAATCTCCTGCTCACCCATCCTTTCCCAGAGGACTGCCTCCCTCAAAATCACCCCTCACAGAAACCAGGAAGAAAAACACTGACAGATTTCCTATTTTAAAAAACCATTTTTGTTGTTAATATAGAAACAATAGATCCAAAATTGAGTCCCTTGTGCTAAGCCCCATCAGCAAACCAAGACTTACTACCTGACCTACCAGCAGCTTCCGCCCCTCCCAGGAACCAGTCAGTATGAAGTAACCTGGTCAGCGCTGGTGAACACTGCTTGATAGAGCCCTGCCTTCCATCAGAAATGGTGACCTTTCCTGAAACACTCCTCACTAGGCATTTCCTATTTCTGACCCCTTCTGCCTATACAAGCATTTTGTACCTTTTTTGAGGCTCCTCGGAAAACCTTCCCAGCTGCTAGATGGGATGCTGCCCATGGGATGCTGAATAAAGCCAATGTCTTTAAATACACTGAGTTGAATTTCATTTTTTTTAACAATGTGTATGATAAAGAATACCACAACCCATATTTTTAAGTGACAGATAGAGAAAATAATACATGTTATGCAAAGAATATCTGGGATGTATAAGGAACATAAAATCGGGGACACCTGGGTGGCTCAGTGGGGTAAGCCTCTGCCTTCAGCTCAGGTCATGATCCCATGGTCCTGGGATTGAGCCCCACATCCGGCTCTCTGCTCAGCAGGGAGCCTGCTTCCTCCTCTCTCTCTGCCTGCCTCTCTGACTACTTGTAATCTCTATCAAATAAATAAATAAAATCTTTAAAAAAAACACAAAATCGATAAGAAAAGGACAATGCTCAATGGGAGAAACAGAAAAGGTAGAAACTATAATCCAATGAAACACCCAGAGAAAATTCATAGGTAGGAAACAGCATCCATTTTATCAGTAAATGGGAAAATGCAAATTAAAACAATGGGTGGGAGAATCATTTTTCACCCATTAAGTTAATAAAAATTTCAAAGATTGGTCCTTTCCAATGATGATAAGGTTGTGAGAAAATTGATAGGAATATAAGTGAGTGCATCCTTTTAGGAAATCAATTTGTCCAGATATACCAAAATATTAAATGTCCATCTCTTTCCTGCAAACAAGTTCATCATTTCTGGGGTTTGTGTGAGAGAAGAGACTTGTGCATGTACAAAGCGGTATATAAAAGGTTGTTTGTCACAATGTTTTATGTAACAGTGAAACTTCAAAATAAAGTGGCAATGAATAGGAAAGGAAGACAATGAATGATGCATCGTCTCCAGTATAGGGTACCATGTGGCAAGTTATGAAGAATGAAGCAGATCAGTGTGTATCAAAATGCATGGATCAGATTGTGTGTGTGTGTGTAAAAACAGGGAAGAATGTGTGTAAGGATCACATGCTAATAGCAGCCAAGTCTGGGTATGGGGTGTGACTGGGGTGTGAATGGGAAATTTCACTTTCACATTTTACTGAGTATTCTGCATTTGAATATTTTTACAATAGTGTGTACTTGGGTTAGATAAGATGGAAATTTGTTCATGGCTGTTGAAGCAAATGGAAGCAAATGAAGAAGTTAGAGGTCACAGCAGATTTGTGCCACCAGCCCTTGCCCCCAGGAGGGCATTGGAAGGATGTGCACATCCTGTTGGCCATGTCCCACGGTGACAGGATAGTCTCAGTGTCCTCTCTGGAGGTCCATCTTCCACATGGTGTGTGCTCTCAGGAGTTGCCCAACACTTTTTTTTTTTAAAGATTTTATTTATTTATTTGACAGAGAGAGATCACAAGTAGGCAGAGAGGCAGGCAGAGAGAGGAAGGGAAGCAGGCCCCCAACTGAGCAGAGAGCCTGATGTGGGGCTTGATCCCAGGACGCTGGGATCATGACCTGAGCCGAAGGTAGAGGCTTAACCCACTGAGCCACCCAGGTGTCCCGTGGAGTTGCCCAACACTTTAACTTCACATTTGTTCCATTCCCCGAACCATTCAGTGAGCTTAACATCACCAGCTGAAACCCTACTGCATGTCCCACCCACGACTTGACTGACTCTACAGGCAGCAAGTGTCCTTTATGTACTTCAGATAAAAATGCGCATTATGCCCTAATTCATAATTGCCCCAAACTGGAAACAACCCAAAGGTCCTTCCACTAGCAAACTGTAGTACTTTCTCTTTTTCTTAAGATTGTATTTATTTATTTGAGAGAGAGAGAGAGAGAAAGAGAGCACACGAGAGCATGAGCCATGGAGAGGAGCTAAGCAGAGGGAGAGAAGAAGACTCCGTGCTGAACGTGGATCCTGACACAGGGCCCAGTCCCATGACCCCAAGATCATGACCGGAGCCAAAAATCAAGAGTCAATGCTTAATCGACTGAGCCACCCAGGTGCCCCGGTAGTATTTTCATACAATGGAATACTACTTGGCAGTACAAAGGAACAAACTACGAATGCACACACACACAAAATGGATAAATCCCCAGTGCATGTTGAAAAAGGTCACGTTCAAAAGGCTAATTATGGCTCTATTTAAAAAAAGAAGGACAACATAGTACATGATTCCATATATCTGACATCCTGGAACAGACAAAACTATTGGGACAGAAATCACTGATTGGGAGAATTTGGGTGGGTGGGGAGAATGGTCTGTCTATATCTGGGTTGTATTGATGGTTCCATGACTGTGATTTGTCAAACTCCTAGAACTGTACACTGTGTGTGCAAACCACACCCCCAATGCAAGTAACAAAAGAGAGACATTTGTCTCATGCCAGAGAGTCTGCTCACTGCAGCCTCCTCTGCCTGCTCTATGCACATGGAGCACATCTAAGTCAGAGCTTTCCTTCCTTCCATTCCCATTTTTATTCCTCTTTTTTCCTCTTCTTCCTCTCCTTATTCTTACCCAGCAGAAAGCTCCCATCAAGTGGAGCCCTCCATGCACCCCTGTGCAGACACCTGTTGGAGTGATGAGGTTCTTAATGAAGAACGGTAAGTGTCTTCTCTCAACAGAATCTTGTCTCTATGTCTTCCTTCTGCAGATGGAGAAACTGAGGCCCAAGATGAAAGAGAGCTCCTCTATTACATCGATGCTCTATGCCCCCAACCTTCCTACCATGTGGCCTTCAGAGACCATTCCATGGGGACACTGAGAGGGGCTGTCATGGTGAACAACTTACCTTAACCATTCTGGAGGATCCTAACTGTGGTCTGCCAGGGAGGTAACAAAACATGGAAAAACATGTCCTTTCCAACAACCTCTCCACTATGCCCTATCCCAAACTTCTCATCAGAAGAGTTCCATGGGGCCCTGTGTCTGGGAAGAGAGACTGGTTTTTCAGATCGAACCCCGAGCTTTGCCATGATTATAGACACAACCTGAATGAGCTTCATCTCTCAGCCCATTGAGCAGCTATCTCAGCGAGAATGTGTCTCTCAGGACTTCAGGGATTCAGAAATCCCCCTTCTGGAATGTATCCCACAGATACACATATGTTAAATGACATATGCAGATGCCTGTTTATCACAGTGCCGTGTGTAGTTCCAAAAGATGGACAACCACCTAAATGTCCAAGCTTTTATACATCTGTTCAATGACATTCTCTGCACTTTTGTAGGATGAGGAAGCTCCCTGTATCAGGGAAGCACCCTGATAAAGAGTGATCACAAGATACTTTGCATTTGGTTAGGTTCAAAATTCTAACTACTATATGCTAGCTTTTGTGTTTTTAAAAATGTGAAAATTAAGGATTTATACTTACATTTGTTTAAAAAACTCTTGAGCAAAACAATAAACCAGTAATAATGGTTTTCGAGGGTTCCTGTGTGGCTAAGTGGGTTAAGCCTCTGCCTTCAGTTCAGGTCATGATCTCAGGGTCCTGGGATCAAGCCCCACATTGGGCTCTCTATTCAGCAGGGAGCTTGCTTCCTCCTCTCTCTCTGCCTGCCTCTCTGCCTACTTGTGATCTCTCTCTGTCAAATAAATAAATAAAATCTTTAAATAATAATAATAATAATAATGGTTTTCAGGGTAGGATAGAAGTAAGTGATGGGGGACAGTGTGGAATAGAGATGTTTCACTTTTTAGATACGTTTTTATCTGTTTGTTTCACTTTTTAGATACGTTTTTATCTGTTTTTTGAACCACTGAAGTTTTTCAGACTTAAATTTTGAAAAATGATTTACAAAACTTCTGTGTCTGGGGAGATGGAGTGAATGTACTTTTCTCTCTTCTACCCTCTAAGCAGAGCACAAACTCCTGGACATTGTTATATGTAAAACAAACACATGACTGCAGGTTGGAGGAAGAGAAGCATCAGAACCTGAGGGCAGCACTACGGCCAGTTCTCTGGGTTCCATTTTACCTCTCACCTCCCACTCTGGGTCCTGGAGAAGCTGCAACCAGGACAGGCCAGGAGGCTCGGGGGGGCAAAAAAAGTCCCTTAAAAAAAAAAATGCCTGCTTGCTCTGGCCAGAGGACCAGGAAAAGGCAATCTACTTTTAGGCACCAACTGTTCTATTCCAGCCAAACCCCATCCCATCAAATCCTGAGAGGGGAGCCTAGACCCCACCCCACCCCCATGGCCAGACTGTAGGAAGGCACCCCCATCACCCAGCAGCAGAGCCAGGGAAGGCCAAGTAGGAAGCCAGGACTTTCCACTCCAGGGGGTAAAAATCAGTGGGGGACTGGACTTGCCCACCACCACCACCATCCATCAGACAAAGTCTTGTAGTGGTGAGGCTTTCCTCCCCCTCCCTGTGGGGTGATGTCCAAGGACTAACGGAGCCCAGGAGGCCAAGAGGAGAACCTAGACTTCCACCCACACATGGCAGTAATAAGGGGGCACACACCTTCACCCACTGTCGGCAGAGACCCGTTAAAACATAAGATTTCAGGGCGCGTGTTGGCTCAGTTGTTAGACAACTGCCTTGGGCTCAGGTCATGATCCCAGATCTGGTGTCTTATAATGTAAGACCCAAAATGCCCATGTTTCCATCAAAACTTATTTATTACACCAAACACTAAAATGATCTCAAACTGAATGAGAAAATACAATGGAAAGACACTAACACTGAGATCCATAGGTGTTAAGATGTCTCTATTAGCAATTAGGTAATTATTGATAAATTAGGCTTAAGTTGACTATACTATTTTTTAATTTTCTCTTTGTTTCTTCCACATTTTTCTGTTTTCTTTTTCCTGCTTTCCTATAGGTTCCCAGATGTTTTAGAAGATCATCTTAATTTATCTATAGAGTTTTTGAGTATATTTTTGCATTTTGTTTTAGTGGCTACCCTATGTATCACATTACATATATATAACTTACCGAGATATTACATTATATATGTGTAACCTGTATTGACATTTTACCAGTTTGCATTATATGTAGAAAACTTACCCTTTCCCATTTATAATATAGCAATGATAATAATAAAATAAGATGGCAGAAATCAATGAATTGAAAACAGAAAAATAATAGGGAAATAAATAAAATGAAACAAGAAGCTGGTTCTCTGAAAAAATCAATAAAATTGACAAACCTCTAGCAGGACTGACACAAAAAAAGAGAAAAGACACCAGTTCCTAACATGAGGAACAAAACAAGAATATTATTACATTTCCTGCACACGTCAAAGAGACAACAAGGGAATACTATGTACAACTCCACACACAAGTTTGACAAGGTAGATGAAACAAACCAATTCCTAAAAAAGTACAAACTACCACTCACCCATTATGAAATCGATCTCGTGAATAAACCTGTAATTATTAATGTAACCTATTAATAAGCCTATAATTGTTAATGTAATATGTAACTTAAAACCTCCTGAAAAAGAAATCTCCAGGCTCGCATATTTCTACTTGAGAACTGTACCAAACTTTTAAAGAATTAATGTCAATTCTACATAATTTCTTCTGGAAAATAGAAGAATGAAGCTAGAACTATCCTTGATATCAAAAACCAAAGACAATATAAAGAAAAATAACCTACAGATTGATGTCCTTCAAAATATAGGTGTAAAAAAACTTTAAAAAATATTAGCAGATAGAATTCACCAATGTATAAAAATATTTATATACCATGACCAAGTGGAGTTTATTCCAGAGATGCAAACCTGATCCAATATTTGAAAATCAATCAGTGTAATTCACCATATGAACAGGCTAACTAGAAAAAAAAACCACATGATTTTATCAATCGAGGTAAAAAAAACACTTGAAATTCAACATCCATTCATGACACCCTTAGAGAATTAGAAATAAAGAAGAACTTCCTCAAGATGATAAAGAACACCTATTTTTAAAAAGTCCTACAACTGACATACTAAGTGGTGAAAGATTGAGTGTTTCTCCCTAAGATCAGGAACAAGACAAGAATGTCCATTCTCACCACTGCTATTCATATAGTGCTGGAAGTTCTAGACAATGCAATAAGACAAGAAAAGGAAACAAAAGGCATACATATCAGAAAGGAAGAAATAAAATGTTCCCATTTGCAGATGACATAACAATCTATGTAAAAAGAAAAAATTGTCCCAAGAAATCTACAACAGAAAAATTCTAGAACTATAAGCAAATTCAGCAAGTCACAGGATATAAGAATTAATTTTATTTCCATCTACAACAATAATCATGCAAACATCATAATTAACAATACAATACCATTTACAGTCATTCACAAAATACAAACCTAACAAAACATGTGCAGGGATTACATGTTGAGAGCTCAAGTGAAAGAAGTCGAAGAAGTTCTAAATGGATGAGTGTTCATGGATTGCAAGACTTGATATAGTAAGAATGTCAGTTCCTCCAAAATCGATATAGAGATTCAATGCAATTTCTATTAAAATCCCAGAAAGACAGACAAGATTCTTCTAAAGCTTATGTGGGAGGGCAAAGGAGCTAAAGAGCCAAAACAACTCTGAAGAAGAATAAAGTGGGAGCCATCATTCTACTCAGTTTCAAGGCTTAAATTACAGGCTGCAGTAATAAAACTGGGGAGTATTGGCAGAGGGATCAGTAGAAGAGAACAGAGAACCCAGAAATAGACCTACATATGATTATCAGCTGATTTTTTATTTGAAATATTATTAATTGAAATATACTTGACATATAACATTGTATAAAATGTAAGATGGACAGATGATTTGATACATTTTGATTTGATACTGTAATGATTCCCATTGTAGTGATAGCACCTCCAACACATCACATAATTATCATTTCTTTTTTAAGGTGGGAATAACAAAGATCTAGTCTCTTCACAAGTTTGATGATTGTAATATAGTATTGTTGTCCATAGACATCAGATCTCCAGGACTTGCTTATCGGTGAGGTACACACCCTTAAACAACATCTCTCCTATTCCCTCAACCTCTGCAACCACCACTTCACTCTTTTATGAGTTTGGCTTTTTTAGATTCCACATATCAGTGATATACAGTATTTCTCCATCTGACTTATCTCACTTAGTATTAATGTCTTTAAGATTCATCCATGTCATAAATAGTCAAATGCTCTTTTACAAATATACAGAAGCAATTCAATGGAGGAAGAATGGTCTTTTCAATAAATGTTGTGGGAGCAATTGGATATCTATAAGCAAAAAACAAACAAGATATTTGACCTAAAACCCACACCTTATACACAAATTCACTCAGAATGGAACACAGGCTTAAATGTAAGACATAAAACTATAAAAATTCAGAAGATGACATAGAAGTAAATTTTGGAGACTTAGGACTTAGTGAAGAGTTCTTAGATGTAACACCAAAAGTATGATTCAATCTGTAAAAGAAAAAAAAAATCCATAAATGGTCTTCATCAACATTAAAAACTTTTGCTCCACAAAAGACCCTGTTATGAGGATGTTAAGACAATCTACAGACTAAGAGAAAATATTTGCCAATCACACATATGACAAAGAACACCTACCTCAATTTATCAAGAACTCTCAAAACTCAACAGTTCAAAAAAAAATCTAATTAGACAATGGGCAAAAGACATGAGCAGACATTTCACCAATGGCAAATAAGCACATGAAAAGATGTTCAACATCATTAGCCATTAAGTAAATGCAAATTGAGACCAGGATGAGATATTACTATGCACCTCTTACAGTAGCTAAAATTAAAAATAGTGATGTTACCAAATGTTGACAAGCATGCAGAGAAACTGGATCTTTCCTAGATTGCTAGTGGAAATGTAAATGGTAAGCTACTCTAGAAAATAATTTGACTCTTTCTTCTAAAAACTACACATACATTTAACGTAAGAAACAGCAATTGCGGGCGCCTGGATGGCTCAGTCAATTGAGCAGCCAACTCTTAATTTCATGATCTCAGGGTTGTGGGATGGAGCCCAGGATCAGGCTCTGTGCTCAGCAGGGAGCACTCTTGGGCTTCTCTGTCTCTCACCCTTGACCCCTCCCCCTGCTCCTGCTCCCTCTCTCTGTAAAGTAAATAAATCAATCTAAAAAGGAAGGAAGGAAGGATGGATGGACAAGGAGGAAGGAGGAAAGGAAAGAGGAAGAAAGGAAGAAGGAAAAGGCAATTGCACTCTCGGGAATTTATCCTAGAGAAATAAAAATTTATGTCTATGTGAAAACCTATATATGACTTCATAGCATCTTCATTCTGATAGCCAAAAACTGAAAACAACCCAGATGTTCCCCAGCAGATAAGCAGTGATACTTCCATGGAATGTTCACCATTAAAAGGAATCACAGGGAATCAAACTGATTCTGATACATGCAACAACTTGGATGGATCTCAGTTGTTGTTATTGGTTTGTTTTTTTTTCTGAGTGAATTTAAAACAGTTTCAAAAGGCCACATACTGTTTGATTCCATTGTATAAAACTCTGGAAATGACACCACTGTAGAGATGGAAAACATTAAGGGCTGTCAATGGTTAAGAATACTGGTTGAGG
This sequence comes from Mustela erminea, assembly GCF_009829155.1. Lineage (NCBI taxonomy): Eukaryota > Metazoa > Chordata > Mammalia > Carnivora > Mustelidae > Mustela > Mustela erminea. Next base: position 88,103,133 of record NC_045617.1, read on the forward strand.
GAGGAATGGGTGTAAATATAGAGGGGTAGCACCAGGGAGGTCTTCGGGGTGCTGGAATAATTCTCTATCTTGGTATCTTGATTGCACTGCTGGTTTCGAGAATCCACATGTGCAAGGCATGGGTACCCAGGACCTCCCTCTACTATCTTCGAATTTTTTATTAATCTATAATTATTTAAAACGTTAAAAAGCGTCTTAAAAATGAGTGTAGGAATCATTTCATGTCTGTCTTCTCCATTGAACTGTGAGCCCTTCCAGCCCAAGGTTTAAAGAAGAGGAGGGGTGGGCTGGGGGAAGGCTTCCCTCTTGACTTCCCACACAAGCCAAGTGCATGGCAGGCCCTTATACATGTTTGTTGAGGGTAATAATCCTGGTGTTACGGGGACACAGCTCTGGGATGTTTGCAGCCAGACCTTTCTAGGTCTGTTTGGCCTCCGGGAAGGAAACTTTGTTAAGGAAGGCAAGAAGGTAGAAAGACGCTGCCAGGACAGTCATATCCTACCTAGCCCACTAGAGGGCAGCAGAGGATGGAGAACGGTTCCCAGCTCCGCACTGAGATGGGCTGAATCTCCCGGGAAGGGCGCAAGATCCGCCCAGTAATCCTCTGCCCACCCAGACCGTTGCAGGTGCAAAACCAGCTTGGGCAGTCCCAGGGCCTGATAAGGAGGGAGTCCCAGGGCGCCTGGGTGGCTCAGTGGGTTAAACTGCTGCCTTCCACTCAGGTCATGATCTCAGGGTCTTGGGATCGAGTCCCGCGTTGGGCTCTCTGCTCAGCAGGGAGCCTTCTTCCCCCACCCTCTCTCTCTGCCTGCCTCTCTGCCCACTTGTGATCTCTGTCTGTCAAATAGATAAATAAAATCTTTAAAAAGGGGGGGAGCCCCAATGCCAAGCCAAAGGAGGGGTCTCCTGACCTTGCTATTAACGATGGGGAAGGAGCACAGAGCGGGCTCAGTGTGCTCATCCCCTGCCTCCCCTTCTTTCGTGCCATTTGAGGTTCAGGAGCTCCCCACACAGAGCAGCTTTCTCTTCACCGTCAGGGACAAAGTTGCTCAAAGAGCCTGAATTTCAGAGAGGAGACAGACCTCTGACACCCGCTTAGGGTGTAGGTATAGGGAAAAGGACCTTGAAACACTTCCAGAGACGGACTTGGAAGCTTTGGGCACCTGCTAAAGACGTTTCCTAGATGATTCTTCAGGGTCAAAGGGAGGGAGAGCTTTCTAGGATGGAGGTCAATATTACACTCTTGACACACTCAAAGCGGGCAAGAGAGCATGAAAATGGGTAAATCACCCTGCCGCTTACTAGCTGTATGTTCTTAAACAAAGTACTTTGCCTCTCTTGGCCCTAATTTCCTTGTCTGTATAGTGAGAGAAATCGTAGTTCTCTCTCCAGGAGTTACTTGGATGGTTAAATAAAGTAACTGAAGCAAGCGCCCTTCGAGGCACCTGGCACCTGGCACCGGTCACTAAACCTGTTCCTGCGCCCCCTGCGGTCTCTGGTACGTTCTGCACCCTGTACCGACTCCGGCTGCAGTATCGTCCTCGGCCACCGGGCGGCGGTGCGGGACCACAGTGCCCGTCGGCGCACAACCAGACTCAGTGGGAGGGGGAAAGAATTCCGCAGCCTGAAGAGCAGCAGAATTGGAGCGTCGGAGAGATTAGGTCTTAGCCTCCTGTGCCAAAGTTGCCCTCGATCCGACTCTCCAGAGTCTCCGCAGCCGGCAAAGGCCCAGGTAGGCAGAGCAAAGGCAGCAGATGGGGTGGGGAATCAGAAAGTGAAGAGGAAAGTGAAGTGGAGGTCATCAGGCTGGGGATCCTCACCCACAGCCCAGACTCTCAGACTGGCAGATTTAACGACCCTATTCATTGCCCCATTCCGGCACCTTCCTAAAAGTAGGGGTGGGAGGGACAGAGTACCCTTCCCGACATCTCCTGAGCCCCTTCTGGAACGACCTTGCTGAAGCTTGTCCCCTTGGTATTTTGGACAGAGACCCCTTTAGAGATCTGGGTTAAGATACAGACCTGGAAACCGCGGACGAGTTAGTTAAATTCTCTTTATCTTTTTTTTTTTTTTTTTTTTAACCGTAGATCAAGTTGTTTCAGTCCCATGTTCATGTTTAAAAATTCTCCGTGGCTCCGAAATCACGCCTGGTCTATAATCCCAAACTCCACACCATGACCTACGAAGCGGGGCCTGACCTTCCATTTCACCTCCTTCCTCTCTCCTCCCTGCCAGGCTGTACCCCAGGCTTCCCACACCCTTTGCCTGGGACTCTGTCCCCAGAAGTGTTCATGGCTCGTTCTGTTATTTCATTCAGGCCTCTGCCTCCTCCCCAGAGAGGCTCTCTCCAATCCAGTATAATCTTTCATTCTCCCCGCGGAGGGCTCCTCTGCCTAACTTCATATGATGGGTCCGAGGCTATCTGTTTCCTGTCTTTCTGTCCCAGGAGAATGGAAGTGCCCAGAGGGCCAGGCTCTTGGCATCCTGTTTCTCTGTGAGTCGGAGCTTAATCAATATTTGTTGAATAAATTCGTGACTTAATGAATTAATCTACAAAATGTGGAGGCTCAGGAAGAGTCATGGTGGTGACAGCTTTTTGTACATTTCATTCACTATATTAGTGTGCACCTATTTTGTGCCTACTGTCCAGGTCCTTAGGGATCATCACTGTTCTTACTCATTGCCACAGAGAGAGTGCGATGGGAAGTAAATCTGATCTGGGCCCAAAGTGCAGACCCTGGGCTCGGTCCATCCTCTTCGCTTCTCACTTTCCAGTTTGGAGGCAGCCATCGTGCCAGCAGAGAGCAAAGTGCTCTGGGAGCTAGAGGTTCCAAGGGGAGGCGGGTGGTCTCTTCACTGTCCCCTACCCCCATTCAGCCCTCTGGCCCTTAAGTCTCCAAGAAGCAAGAAAGAGGTCGGAGAGGTCCCTCTCCCTCGCTTTCCTCCATCTCGGATTGCTGCACGCTCTTCCCTCTTCGCCTGAGAGCCGGGTCGCCCGGGATTTGTGTCTCGGTTCCGGCCCAGGGCGGCTCGAGCCTCGGGAATTTCCGGCTAAGGTCACAGGATACGCGCAGGGAAACACCGGCCCGGAGAACCGCGCTCTTCCCGCGGCGGGCGGAAGGCGAAGAGCGAGTGGGGCCCGCGCGCAGCGGTAGTGGGTGGCGAGACCCGGGAGGCAAACCGCATGGAGCGAGGGCGTAGCGGGAGGACAGCGGAGAGCAGCCGGTTCCGGAACATCTGACGGCGAGCCCCGGAGGTTGTCCGCGCGAGTAACAAGTGTGCGATTTTGTGTGCTACTGACGTGTGCACGTGGGCACCTACAAGCTCCTGAGCAGGCTGGGTGCACGGAGCTTCAGTGTTCACACAAAGAGCGCGTAGACGAGGAACGTTTAAATCGGGGCGGGGAAGAGGAAAAGATCCCCGGGAGCCTGGGGAGGAGGATGGGGGATAAAAGGCACGACCTCGGCTGGGTTCTAGGCGCGGGCGCTCCGCGAAGGGACCCGCCACCGGGCTACAAGCGCGGGGTGGGAGATTGCCTGGACCAGCTTCTCCCCTATTCTCCGCAGAACTTTTTCCCCCTCCCTCTTCCCTCGCTCAGCCTCTCTCGGGGCGGTCTCCAGGGACTGTCTCTCACATCCATTCTCCTTTCCTCCTTGATTTATGCTGCAGAGTGGAACGACCTTCCCTGACCTCATTTTCATGACGGCGCGAGCACACCCGGAGCCGGCTACGCACATTCCGGAGCAGGCGCGCGCCGACACTCACACACTCACCCTGTCACACACACACACACACCCGAGACCTAGGCTGCTGGACCCTGCCCATGCTTGAGTTCACACCAGCTCCGCCACTGTTCTGGGCACTGCCGGGGCTGTGGACGCTCAAAGAATAGATCCTCATTAGCATCTTGCTTTGAATATCATTTGCATTTTATTCATTTCATGTCAAAACGCTCAGAACTCTCCCCAGCCCGCACCTTTCCCCAGAGCTTGAGAGTCGTGGGCCTCCAGCTCTAGCCCCTTCCCTGTGGGCCGCGCACTTGCTGGCTGCCCCCACCCCACCTACCCTCGCGTGGCCAGAGCACCACAAACACCCACAGCCCCCACAAGAGGGGCTAGCCTCTCCTAAGCTCTAGACAAGTTCCAGGGCCTGCGCTAAGGGTTTAGGTGAATGATCTCATTCAGTCCTTCCAACAACCAAATGAGCTAAGCACTACGTTATAGCCATTTGAGAATCGAGGAAACTGAGGCACAGAGACGCCTCGCTCAAGGTCACAGAGCTAAAATTGGAGGAAACGGAACTGAAATCCAAGGCGCCCGGACGCCGAAGCCGGAAAGCTTAACCGCTTCGCCGCCCAGCCTTGAGCAAGGTCAAAGCTAAGGTAACCGCGACAGAGGGAAGTATTTTTTAGAAAGTCATTCTCCGCCCCACCGCGACCCTTCCCCCACCCGGCCGCGGGGGGGGGGGGGGACCCGGACGCATTCCCGTGGCGGGGGCTTGCAGCGCCCTTTCGTCGGGCCGCCCCTTGTCTTGACCCCTTTCCCAGCGAGGGCTCGGCCTAGTCCGGCCGCCGTGCTCTCGAGGTCGTCTGTCGGCTCTGGCTAGTTAAGAAAAATAAACAACGTTCCAAATGGAGGCGATTCCTTTCAACCCAAGCCCCGCCGCCTGCCAGAGAAATGCAAACAGCGGGAGACAGCCCGAGTCCGCCCCGACCCCCGCGCCCGAGCTGCGGGTGGGAGGGCCGGGCCGAGGTAACCCGAGCCGCCGCGCCGGCTCCCGGCGCGCTGCCCTCCGCCTGCCCCTTCGCCCCTGACCCCGCCGGCGGCGCGCCCGGCCCGCGCCCGCCGTCCCCGGCGCCCCCCACCGGGCCAGGCCCCCGCCCCGGAGCGCCACCCCGGGAGCCCCAGCCGAGTCCCGCGCCCTCGCGGCCACATGGTTCCTGTCCGCATCGCTCCCCTGCAGCGGCCGCGCGCCTGGCTTTAGTCCTGGGATCATTAAACACCGAGACAAAATGGCAAGGGGTGTCAGAAACCCGCCTGGCAAATACTGCCTAGTGAATGGATCTTGGATGGAGGTGGGGGGTGGGGGGGGATGCTGCTTCCAGATGTGTCCCCTTCCCATCCTGCGGTGCGCCGTCGGGGAAGCTAGGGGCGCCACAGCACAGTAAGGTCAGCGCGGGCCCGACGAAGCCGAAGGGGTAGTGTGCTGGACCGCAGGGTGCTCTGCCCAGCCCAACCAGGTGAGCATCGCCTCTCTCCCGAGGCCTCGTCCTCCCCAGGTCTTTGGCGGCCGGGAAGACCTGCGTCCGGGGCCGCCAGGGGGAGCCGACGGGCGACGAAAGATGACCCCGCTCGCATCCAAACCCCACTTCGAGGATACGATGCTGGGAGTACTGTGCACGCAGGACGTGACAGCGCCAACCTCGTTTTTATTGCTGCGCGAATGACTCTGGGGAGTCTCCGTGGCTGTATCTGCGTGCAAACAGTCCCTGCCCCGGGCACAAAGGTCGGAGGGAATCCCGGGACCTGGGATATGTAGCCTCATCAACTTGAGAAGCGGTCGCTGCGTCGAGTGGCCTGAGTTCGCTGGCCTGGCTGCCCAGCAGATCAGAGCGGCCCAGAGATTCACCTGGGTCTCCCCGCTGGCGGGCCACCGTTCGAGGGGCCTGGAGCTTGGGGGTTGGAGTGTTGGGGAGGGCTCGTGGCACACCCGCTTCCTCCGAATTCCTTCACTGCAAAGGTGGGCTGTGCAGAGAGCGGCCGGGAATGCCTAGAGCAAAGCTCCCATCAGGTTCGCGAGAATCGGGGAGCTGCGAAGCGAAGACGGGGGACCCCAATGGCCTCCAGCTCCGTTTAACCTCAGCTCCTTTCCTCGGGACGTGCGTGTTGGTCTGTCGGTCTGTCTTTCGTGTGTGCTGCCTCGGCTTTTCACCTCTTTGCGTCGGGAGCCTAGAGCTCTCCTGGGAGCCGTACTCACACACGGGCGCACTCAAGTGCACACACGCTTGTCACACTTGCAAGTCGGCGCCCTGGGTTCGTCGGCGCCGCTGCGCCCGCAGCTCCATGGCTGCCGGGGCTCAAACACCTTTGGAGCTCCTGGCCTTGATTTTGCCCGAAGATGCCTCTCCACCTGAACGGCATCAGATCTTTCGCTTGCCTCCAGCCGCCTCCCCAAACACACACGTGTACACCGCATCGGAGATTTCCTTTCTCGAACTTTTGTGACGGGGCTAGATATAAAACCAAGAAAAGTACCCATTCCTTGAGGATTTCCTATCTGGGCTCCAAATGGCTATTTTTCTCCCACTGAAGTAAAGAGAGGGGAAAAGTTTGATTAGAGTGGGGGGGAGGGGATTTGAAAGTGGCCATGAAGGGCGCCACCCCCATCACTTCCCTAATTCGATCCCTTTCCATCAGCTGAAACCAAGCAATTCTGCGAGGAAGGATTCCGTTCCTTTGAGATCCTTCAAAAAGGCCCACTTTGAAGATGGACGATCAATCTGCACTGCTGGAATCTCTCCCCAACCCCAGTCGTCGCTCCTCCCAGACCCTGCGGTGCAGACGTGACCTTAAAGAGCCCCGAGGGAGCGGGTTTGAAAGCCCAGCTCCCGGTTCCCCGGGCAGCGTTTGACATGTCAGCCCCTAGCTCTCTTCCTTTCCTCCTTTCAGTCCGGTTTCCCTCTCCCACTCCACCCAGACCCTCGCGTGGGACTCCGACACCGATCCAGGGGCGAAGACGCGGCTGACAGTTAAATTGCAATGTAGGCCGAGGGGGGAAAAGGGACCGTGTCTCTTTAACGGGCCCTGCAGACAAAGCGTCTCCCCTCGGAGCGAGCGGAGTCGGGCGCAGCAGCGCGCAGACCTGTCAGCGCGTCTCCCGCGCTTGGGAGAGAGTTTGCAAAGTCATAATTATATCTCTTAACCTGTCTTGCTCTCTGCAGAAGAAGGTCCCATTATATTGAAATGAGATTATTAGCCATCAAATACTTTCTTTCTCGGGAGTTGTTTTTTTTTTTTTTTTTTTAAATTCAAATACCTTAACGACTTGGCAATTGCATTTTGATCAGATTTAGTTGGCGCCCCAGCCCGGCGCGGGAGCCGGGGCGGGAAGGCAGACGGTTGGGGAGGGAAGGGGGGTTGCCAAAAGAGTTTGCAAAGAGAAGCAACCGTTCTTTCATCCTTCCCTTACGTCTCAAGGATCCGATGGGGACCTGTGGGTCTGGGGAGGGAGTGTGAGGTAAGGGAAATTGGCGCAAGGTGGGGAACGTTTCCTTTCCCTTCCAGATTGTCTGCTTAAACCGCTTTTCTGAAGATGGAAGGTGGGGCGGGGGACCAGGCTAAGTAAGTTTCAGAGCTGCGGGAATAGGGGTGGGTCTGGGGCACCAGGTAAGGATTGAGACCGGAGCTGGCGGTAGTGCGGGCTTAGCAGTTTCCGTTCAGGTTGGCTCAGGGCTCCCGCCAGGTTCCTAGTGGATGGAATTTCAGTGTGTAATAAATGGGTTTTGCTCTGCGCCCAAGGTCTGTCTGGTTTTACCCAAGATTGTGAGCCCCTTGAGGGCGAAGCCCATCTTGTTTCCAGACTCTGGAACCCTGTCCCTATTGCCAGCAGAGCCCTTCCCCCAGTCCTCTCCCTGGATTGGGGGGGTGGGGGCGGGGAGGAGGCCATGAGGTGGAAGATTTTCCAGACTCTAATTGTAAAGCCCCTCACTTTGACTTCCCCTGGTGGAAGGAGCAGCCAGGCTTCTATTTTCCTTGGCTTCAGCCCAGGCTCAAGGAAAATATAGGAAGCAAGACAGCTCACCGGTCCCACCGCCCCCACATGCTTCACATACAATCCTGGTGGGTCCAATGGCGCATCTAGTTCCACTCCATCACCTTCCAGATGACCATCAGGACGTCAGTTACTCAAAGACAAAATGGCATCCAGAGTCTAGAAACTTGGCTTCTAGACCAGGCTAGAACCATGCCACCTTGGACCAGGCAACTCCTGTCTCTGAGCCTGTTTCTCCCTGTGCAGAAAGATTCTTGGACTTGGGATCTGTACTGTCCTTTTCATCTCTGATACTATTTTACTATAAAGAGGTTCTTAGTACGGTGGTCATCTAGAAGATTCCACAAAAGCCATACCACTCCTCTCCTCCAATCTCTTCAGAAAAGCAAGGGAGTGGGGGGAGTTAAGTATGGCTCTAAAAGTCTCCAAATGCAAAAACTTTGGGAAAATTTCGGTGTCTACTGAAGCTAAAGCATGTATACCCATGAGCCAGCAATCCCATAGGTAGGCATTGCCCCAACAGAAATGTATACTGTGTTCACCAAAGGACATATACAATAATGCTCATAGCAGCAGTCTTCACAATAGCCCCAAACTAGAAACAACTAAGTCCACTATCAATAGAATGAATAAATCAATTGGTATAGGCATCTAACAGAATACTACAGAGAAAAGGAAAAGAACAAACTGTTGCTATATGCAACATGAATGATTCTCACAGACAATACTGGGCAAAAGAAACCAGACACAAAGGAGTACAGATTGCATGTTTCCATTTATTAAGAGTTCAAAGAGAGGCAAAAGGAATCTATGCTATCAGAAGGCTAGATAATAGTTACTTCAAAAAAGGATGAAGAGAAGGGAGTATGAGGGAAGCTTCTGGGCTGATGGTGATCTTATTTTTATTTGTTTGTTTGTTTGTTTAAGAGAGAGAGAGAGCGCACATACACACAGAGGGAGAGGAGAAGCAGAACTCCACTACAACATGGAACTGGATCCCAGGACCCAGAAATCATGACCCAAGTTGAAGGCAGACGCTTAACTCTTAACCAACTAAGCCACCAGTCACCCCTGCCGATCTGATTCTTGATCAGGTTATACAAGTGTGTTCCGTTTGTGAAAGTTCATTGAGATGTGCACCTATACTAAATGCATTTTGTGAATATACATTTAAGCTTCAAATTGAGATTATTCTTCTGCTCAATCCTCAGTTTTACCAGCACACACTCTTGTTAGAATGCCTCAAACCCCATAATAGCAGGAAGTCAAGGACTAACGTCGTACTGGACCCTCCTGCCCCTGTGGCTCAGCACTGTGGGGCATCCACAAATGCCGTCAGGGTTTTTGGTCCAGTCTGGAAGTAGATGAACATAAATGAAACAATTGAGGAAATATCTAGTGGTATAGAGTAAATAGTTTATGATCTTGTGAGCAAACAGCCTGGATTTGAATTCCCAGTCCACGACTTACCAACTGTGTGACCTTGGACAAGTGACTTTACCTCTCTGAGTACCATCTGAAACATGGAGAAGTCCATACATCTACTTACTCACAAGGCTATTGCAAGGATTGCCATCAGATAATTTGTGCAACAGCAGGGGGTAGGCGCTCTGTAAGTGTTGGATTCTATTCTCACCTGGCATGGTGGCAGCTCTGGCTCAGACTGACTCAGATTTCAGAGGAGAGGGGATGAGTATAAGCTGGAAAGGAAACTGGCCAAGGAAGAGACAACTTGAGCTGAGAAGACATTGATGAAAAGGGGACTTTAGAAAGATCATCTGGAGCAGCGGTTCTCAACCAGGAACAATTTTACCTTCCAGGAACCATTTAGCATTGTCTGAGGACATTTTTGGTTATCATAACTCCACGTGCACTATCATAACTACAAGCACCTACTAGCTAGAGGTCAGGGATGCTGCTAAATGTCCTACAAAGCACAGGGCAGCCCCCACATCAAAGAACTGTCTAGTACAAAAAGTCAGTGGTGCCAAGATTGAGAATTCTTGATCTAGAGGATAAAAAGGATTTGGTGGCAAAGAAAAGGCATCCTAGGACAGAGAAGGGTGTGTTCTGGAAGACCTGATGTGAACATAAGGGAGGTGGCATTGGGGAGTGCCTGGAGGTGTCCCTGTTCTGATCTTCATCCCTCAGGCTACAAATTCTTCATTCATCTCCCTGATTTCAGAACTTGTGGGGAGTCTAGAAGGTTCTTCACATACCTGGTTTGTTCACTGCTCTCAGGAGAGATTTTGATAAAGCAAAGCAGATTCCTCAGAGATTTACATGGCCACAAGCATCACATCTGCACTGGAACCACAACTGGAGAAAATCTCTAAGGTCTAAGAAACTAATGGGGAGGGGCTTACCCACTGCTGTGCAATGCACCTGGGAAGACTGGGATTCAACCCCAGGCTTCTATCATTGATGTAGAGCAAGTTGGGGAGGAAGGGATTGCAGATATTGATTAAATAAACTTGAAGGGGAAAACATGACATTTTTTAAAGGTCAGAAGGATAGTTGGCACTGAACTTTGGAAGTGACCAAGAGAACTATGTGATTCTCTAGGGGCAAGTATAATTCCAGGCCCTAGAACCATGATTCATAGTCATAGGGTTCTAGAAAAGAGAGAAATGACATTGATTAATCAAAAATTTCTTGCCTGAAGCAATTTATCTATTTCGGGCACGGTTCTATACACTAGGGAACTAGGGACACAGCATGGAACAAAAGAGACAAAGCAAACCTTCATGGGGCATATATACAATGGGAGGAGAATGATAAAAAATGTATAGTGTAACGCCAGGCACTTAGTTGAGTGCCTGCTGTAGATTGGGTGTTATTTATAAATATTCTCAACTTTGCAAGAAACTTTAAGATAGAAATTCCTTCCCCCAATTTAAGATAGAGAATCAGGCTCAAAGAAGGTCAACAACTTCCCCAAAGTAGAATGACTAATAAGTGGAAGATTCAAGATTTGAACTCCAGTGGCCAATTCATGATAAAAACACTTAGTAAACTTATAAGGAACATCCTGAAAAAGACTATTTACAGATAAAACAAAACCCTATAGCAATCCTTATGTTTAATGATGAAATAGTAAGTTTCACCCTTTAGATCAGGACAAGATAATGGCTGTCCACTTCAACATTTCAACTCGACATTGCATTAGATGTCCTACCTAGGACAATGATACAAGAAAAAGAAATAAAAGGCTTAAAGTTTGGGAAGGGGAAAGTCAAAATATTATTAATCACAGATGACATGAAGTTGTACATAGTGAACCCAAAAGAATCTACAAACTACTAGAATAGGTATGTCTAACCAAGTCTTTAAATCCAAGTGTAAAACTCAGTTGAATTATATTTCTTTATACCAGCAACAAAAAATAGAAAATAAGATTATGAAAAGCAATGCAGTAGTAGATGGATAACAACTAAAAGGTCTATGGTTTCTTTGCAAAGTGATGAAATGTTCTAAAATTGATTGTGATGATAATCACACATTTCTGTGAATATATTAATGACCCTTGAAATGTACACTTTTAATGGGTGAATTGTATAGTATGTGAATTATATCTCAATAAAGCCATTTTTATAGAAAAAAAATGAAGGTTGGTGTTGCACAGGCTCTCCTTCCCACACTACCCATCGCCAGCACTTAGAAACATTCCTTATAAAAAGTATAATTTACAGCAGCCGTGAAACTTATCCAATGCCCAGAAACAAATGTAATGAAAAATGGGCAAGACCTCTACACTGAAACTACAAGCCATTACTGAGAGAATTTAAGCACCTAAATAAATGGAGTGATATACCATGTTCAGGAATAGGAAGACTCATATTTTAATGATATCAGTTCTCACCAGACTGATATATAGATTCAATATAATTCCAGCCAAAATTCCACCAGGGTTTATAGGTTTATGGAAATTGAACTCAGGTAGTTCTGACTCCATGACCCACTGGAACTGGACACTACAGAAAAAAATCAGAGGGTCACAGTATCCCTGATATACCAGGTAACAGGCAGCCATACCTGAAAAAAATATTAACACCCTCAATTATAAGATCAGGACCCTGGAAAACCCAAGTGGGAGTAGAATGAGAAGATAAAATATATTCTCAGTTCAGACAGTTACTGTGGTTTCAGTAGATATGAAAGAAAGACCACAATTTACTAAATATGTTTTTATTTAAACAAGAATGATTGAGAGGACTGGGATTTGTCACACCCCACAAGTAGTATCATTGGAGAGATGGCTCCTTGGCTGGGGAGATGGCTCCCTCCCAATGGGATATAGTATGCAGTAATTTATCTGGCAAGGACTGGGGGAGTGGGTCAAGAAGTCCCTGGGGCCACACGCCCATGGGTACCAGCTTGCGTAGTGGTATGGCATTGCAGGAAGTTCTTGACCCATCCCAAGATAGGAGCTGCGACTTGGCCTTGGCCTTGTCCTTGGGCTTTGGAGAACTCTGGGAGAGTTGAGCCCTCAAGATAACCACTGGAGGAGACAGCTGTTTCTTCCCTGCTGACAAGCTAGGGAGCACCTGAGAGGCTGGGCGGGAAACTGGAGGGGGCCGGGGGTGCAGCACTGCTTTGGTCCTTAGACTACACCCACAGAGGCAGGGCTCAGGGACAGGGAGCACAGAGAAGCAGAACTTATTCCCCAGTAAGTGAGGGGGCAGAGCCCTTAGGCTTCCCTTTGCCTCCCATCTTGATCCCTTGGGGTGCCTGGCTTTCCTAAAAGGGGGGAAATTAAAATCAGTTGAAAGAGAAACAAAGAAAATTCAAAGACAGAGCCCCACCCCACCCCCATCCAAATACAATACTCACTCTGCCTCTTTCTGAAGGAAGTTGTCTTCCTCCAGGAGTAAGGACTTAGAGATGGATTCTACAACAGGGTGTCTCTTCATTTTCTCTAAAAAGAGGAGAAATGGAGAAATTGAAAGCTAGGGCAGGAGGGAGCTGGTAACTAGAAATATCAGTGAGTCAGAGAAGTTCTCAGGGAAGGGAGAAGAGGGTGAAGGATAAGGAGAAGTCTTATTCTTCAGGCTGGAGGATTAGAACCTCCCACACACCCTCTCTCCCAACACACACCTCTATGTGGGAGAATCAGTCAGACTCACTCTTTTATACAGTCTGGGCTAGAAACTGAAATGTAGGAGGAGATGAGAGGAAAAATGTAATTGGAGAGAAGGGGGAATTTTCTTTTCCACCTCTTGCAGTGTCTCTTTGAATCCATGGAAGTCAAGGGGACTGAAGGCCCTTTTCCCTACTATGATGTCACCGATGGGTTGCAGATACTCAGTTCCAAAGGCCCCCATGTTGAGTCACTGAGCTGTGGACCATAGGTTCTTCTTGGAGCCTAGAAGGTCCTGCCTCTTCCTCTGGTAGTACACTAATAACATCAGTTCCAGAAACATGTCAGGTTTTTCTTCACTATCATTATCATGTGCCCAGCACTGTGGGACCTGACCTGGAGAATATGGAACTCTTCCGATCTCATGGAGCTTGCAGTCTAGTTGGGGAGAAACACACACAAGACACTATGTGAATATCACTGGTGTGTACCTCTCCATATGCTGGATTGAGTGTGGGTTTTTTTTTTTTTAAGATTTTATTTATCTGACTGAGAGTACAAGAAGGGGGAGTGGCAAGCAGAAGAAGAGGGAGAAGTAGACTCACTGCTGAGCAGGGAGCCCAACGAGGGAATCTATCATGACCTTCCCGAGCCAAAGGCAGATGCTTAGCCGACTGAGCCACCCAGGTGCCCTAGGATTGAGTATGTTGACACCAGGAGCTAATAAGGTTGATCGCCACAGGCTGGGATGTCTGGAAAGCTTTCTGCTGGGGGAGGAAGGATGGTGTTGGGTTTAAGAGTGGATGAGGTCTGGGTGGAGAAACCAGGAAAGAGTAGCTAGAACAAAAGCAGAGCAGGATCAGGAGCCAAGACTCCAATTTGGCAAGGGGAAGGGGAAACCTTTGGGGGAACAAAGCAAAAAGAGGGCTGGAAAAGCAGTATGGAACCCTAGTGGGAGGATCTCAGTTTCCAAGGTAAGGATTTAGGGTTTACTGAGGGTAATGGGAAGTCCTGGAGATGAACTAGAGAATTCTACCAGCCAGTGTCCCCACGGGAAACGGATGGCACAGTCTAGTTTGAAGAATTGAAAGAAAGTGTGATGGCATATTAAGTTTCCTAGGGCTTCTGTAACAAATAACCACAAAATGGGTGGCTAAAACAGCAGACACTTACTTCTTTCCCAGTTCTGGAAGCCAGAAGTCTGAAATCAAGGTGTCGACAAGGTTAGTTCCTTCTGGAGGCTCTGAAAGAAAACTGTCCCATGCCTCCCTCCTAGCTTCTGGTGATTGCTTGCAATCCTTGGTATTCCCCTGGCATGTAGCTGAATCATTCCAGTCTCCACCTGCATCACCATGTGGCCTTCTTCCTTGTGTGTCCTCACATGGCCTTCTTATAGGACACCCGCCAGTGGAGTTAGGGCCACCCCAAATTAGTATGACCTCATCTTGACTAATTACATCTGCAAAAACTCTCCTTTCAAGCAAGGTCATGTTCTGAAATTCTGGGTGAACAAGAATTTGTGGGGAAGACACAGCACAAAGGGACTATTATTTACAAAGGTATATATGGACAGATGGGGGAAACCCCAAGGGATAGTGCAGTGTCTGGGACTATACAAGCAGAGAGATGTAACCACTACTAAAAGGCAAGGGAAAGGAACAATTAGAAGAACCAGGAGAAGAGTGAGATAGAGAAGGACACCTTGAGAGGAACTATGACCTTTGGTGAAACCCAAAGCAACCTTGTGGGGAGAGAACCAGGGCAATAGGTAATCTTCCCTCACTCTGTTCCCTCCCTTGGACCTCCAGTCAGACTTCCATTCCAACATGAAGCCAGAGGACATGAAGGCCATGATGTAGCCAGTATAGATCATCCACTCAAGGTGGACAAAAAGGGATTCTGGAGAGGCAAGTGGAAGATATCCAGTATGTGACATAATGCCAGCAAGGGGTTGACAGTCAGCAAGACACAATGAGAAGAGTCAGATGAAGACCCAGGAAACAGTAAAGCTCTGGGCAGGGACTGTGGGGTGACAGTGTCTCTTCAGCCCTTACATCCAGTCTTCTTTAGACAGAAGTTGAGCCTGAGGTACCCATTTGTGTCAGGACAGGGAGTCTCAGGGGTAAGGGCCCCAGCCCCTGGGAAAGGAAACATGATGGGATGACTGAAAATATCTGAGTCCGCATGCTGGCCTGGGACCAAATTTAATCATAGTCAAATTTGTTGGCAGACTCACTATTTTGAAACTCACTGTTTCATACTCACTGTTTTTGAAACATCTTAAGGTGGGAACTTCTGCTCAACTTTGCCCTCAGCCTCATCCATTTCCCATCGTCCCACTCAGGACACACTTAACTCATGTCCATTATCTGACCAGCCCCTTGGAGGCATTTGAGTGTTCAACCTCTACTTGAAGACTTAAAGTGCAGAGAGGAAACAGACTAGTCTTTAAGATGAAGTTCCCCATTACTGAGCATCCCTTCACCTCACCAAGCAGAATTCTCTAGGAGATGCAGGAGGAGGATGGGCCCTTGAACATCAGGAAAGATCAGACAAAGGTAGGGGCTAGGTGAAAGGCTGGAAAAAAGCCTTCTTTAAATGGAAATATTTTCTGGGAAGCCCTCAACTTTGGTTTCTGACACTTCTTTTCTGTCAGGGGACTACACAAATTCTCTAATACCTATGAGCCTCAGTTTTCCTTTCTGTAAATAATGATGGCCCATCTCATAGGGTTGCTGTAAGGATGAGAGGAGATCATTCTCATTGCCAAATGCCATCAAGGACAATGGAAGTTATTGTCTACTTGCCATCTGCACTTCCTCATCTCCCATTCTCTCATTTTAAATCAATCATTCCACCAAAACGAGGCCAGTCATGGTCACCAGTGATCTCCACATGGACAAGCCCAATGACCAGTTCTCAGTCCTCATTGTTGCCACCTTATCTGGAACACCTCAGGCTTTCTATCTTCTTGAAATATTCCCTTCTCATTGGCTCTGGGACATCTCACTCTCCTGGTCTTCCTCCTACCTCCTTGTCCATGCCTTTTCAGTCTCTTTTGCAGGATCATCTTCTCTTCCTGATCTATTTTGGAGTCAGTTTCCCAGGGCTCCTTCTTTGGGAACCCCCTGCCCACTATCTACACTCACACCCTTGATGATTGTAGTAATTTTCTGGAACGTCTATGACAAAGGACCACAAATGGGTGGCTTCAAACAACAGAAATGTATTTTCTATCAGTTCAGAGATCGGAAGCCTGAAATCAATGCACATGCTCACTCCAAAGGCTTGAGGAAAGAATCATTTCTTGCTTCTCCTAGCCTCTGGTGACTGCCCACAATCCTTGGTTTGAGCAGGGTAACTCCTCTCTCTGCCTCCATGTTCACGTGGTCATCTTCCTCTTTGGGTTCTGTATCCAAATCTTCCTCCTCTTAAAAGGATACCAGTCCTTGGATTAGGGCCCAACCCAATACAAAATGATCTCATCTTGAATTGATTAAACCTGCAAAGACCCTATTTCCAAATAAGATCACAACCACAGCTCATAATGGACATTAATTTTGAAGGGATATTATTCAACCTAGTTCAATAGTCTCATGTGGTCTCATGATTTTGAATATGATCTACACATT
This sequence comes from Mustela erminea, assembly GCF_009829155.1. NCBI lineage: Eukaryota > Metazoa > Chordata > Mammalia > Carnivora > Mustelidae > Mustela > Mustela erminea. Next base: position 88,119,615 of record NC_045617.1, read on the forward strand.
ATTGACTCCCTAGTGCATATCTCCTGTCCGCACTTGGTTTCTATTTTCCTGCTTCATTTCCTGCCATCTCCATACCTCTATTCACATGCTTAACCATCACTTCAGACCTACTGTGTTCTAAATGAAATCTTGCTCCACACCCTTGGTCTTCCTCCTTCTCTGTATATGGCATAATTTGGCAACCAGTTACTCAAGCCAAAAACTCTGGAAGTATCCTTGGTTCTTTTATTTCTCTATACCCTAAATATGATTCATCAGCAAATTATGTTGGCTCTAATTTCAACTTGTATCCAAAGTTCAATCACTTCTCACGACCTACACCCCTACCATCCTAGTTCAAGCTATGATCCATTGTCGTCAAACACAGAAGCCTCTGACCCCATCTTCTACCTCCTTCCTCATTGCACTGCCTACCACCAACTGACAATCTGAATTTATACTCACAAGGATCTGGACTGCTTCTGCTGTCATGTTGAAGGAACTCACGAAGAGACATGTCACTCAGCCCTAACCTTAGTAGAATTCTAAACAAAATTTTAACCTCTCTCAGGGGTCACTTCTGCTTTTGATGCCACTTGTAGTTTTGGAATTGCTTTATTCATTCATTATCAGTTTGAATTTATTGAGTACATCCTATGTGTCAGATACTTCCTAGGCTCAAGGAAAATAAAGATAAATAAGAAATAGTCTCTATTCTACATGTGTTCTTAATCTAGTAGAAAAAGTAGATCTACCCATAGGGGACTACCTTCTTGAGCCGTAGAGAAAGAGACACCTAAACCAGCTCCTTAGGATATCAGAGAAGATAGCTCCAGCCCCACACAGGAAGATACCACCAGGTTTCCTCTTCTTTCCTCTTGCCATCCCATAGGCACCCAGAGCTTCTTTCAATCCAAACAGACCTCTGTTGAGATTATGTTGCTTTCCATATCCTGCCCAGTGGTGAGGATTACCGCATATTTCTTGAAACGTGTCCATTCGAAAAATATTTTTTTATTCAGCAAATAGTGAGTGAGGTGAAATTCCTGCCTTTATAAAACTTGGGTTCTATTCGGAAAGATAATTAATAAATAAGCAAATATAATTTTAGTGTGGCCAATGATATGAAAAAAATAAAAGCAGGTAAGGGAATAGAGAATGATGAGAGGTACTGTTTGATTTTTTTTAAGGTTTTATTTATTTATTTGAGAGAAGAGAGAGCATGTGTGTGAGCATGAGTGGGGAGAGGGCAAAAGGAGAAGGGGAGGGAGGGAGAAGCAGACTCCCTGCTGAGCAGGGAGCCTGCCCAATTGAGGGCTCAATCCCATGATCCTGAGATCACGAACCGAACCAACGGCAGACAGTTGACTAAGCCATCCAGATGCCCCAAGAGACACTGTTTTAGATGGAGCTGTCTAAGAAGCCCCTCTGAGAAGGTGACATTTCAGTAGACATCTGCATCAAGTAAAATGGTGCAGTTTCCTGGGAGAATGATTTCCAGATAGAACAGGAAGGAATAGCAAGGAAGCCAGTGGGGGTGTGGAGTGGGGGATGGGTGTGGTGAGGTCAGAGAATAAACAAAACACACCACAGGAGGCTTTGAAAGTGTGGGTGAGGACTTGCACCGTATTTTAAGTGTGAAGAGATTTGAACAAGGGTGGCCTGCCCAGCCTATTTTTTAAAGATGGCTCTTTGGTCTATAGGAGGTAAAGATGGAAACTGAGAAACCAGTTATCAGGCTACATGGTGGTCCATTTGGGTGCTTACAGTGGCTGGACACAACACTAGCATGCTTCGATTTCATCCTGAAGGTTTGGGGACCACTGAAATCTTTTTGAGCAATAGTTTGGCATGACTGGGTTTCTGTTTCAAAACAATCATTTAGACAGTTGGAGAAGATGCCTTAAGAGATCAACAGTGGACAGGGTAGGCTACAAAACTTGCAAGATTCGGCGCAAAATGAAAACACAGGGACATCTGTCAAAAACAAGTACAAATTTCAAGAAGACAACAGTAGAACATTAAACCAAGTGCTGGACCCTCTTAAGCATGGGGCCTGTGGGCACTCATCCACAAAGCCCACTGTGACACTGGAGGCATGAAAGGTTTCCAGACTTCATTCTTTCACCTCTTGAATACCGCCCAAAATAGAAAATAAAGCAAGAAACAGAAACACAGCTCCATCTTCAATAGAATAAACAGATACTTAAATCCTTGATGCCAATAAGAAAGGGAGCAGATGGCAAAATGGCATATGACCTAGCAAAGGGAAGGGAAGTCAAACCCTATATCTGCAGGAAAACCTAATGGCCGCAGAAATTTAGGAATGATTAAAAAATAGGAAACACCAGCTACTGAAGAAAACCAAAGTGAAGCAGAGGGCTAGACACAGGGATTATTTGAAACCCTGCATAAGAGTAATGAGACCATTACTAGAGACCCACCTATAGCTTACAATCAGCCAACTGCACCTCCCCAAACCTGCTGGGGACCTGACGTTTGTTCTGGAGTTATGGTATGATAAGTGAACCAGGGAGATTCCAAAAGGGGAATCAAAAGACCCAAGAAATTCAAACCAGAGTCTACATGGTAATAAGCTTCCCAGGCCCTTCTCCTCTCAGTTCCAGATCCCAGCAGCTTGGGTCCCACACAGGAGATGGAAGAAGCCTTCTCCAGAGAAACCAAATGGCCCCAGAGAAAAGGCTGGCAAACTCTGGCATTTGGAACTCCCAATAAAACAGCCAGCTGGCCATCTGATTGAGACACATCAGTCTACAAGTTCATCTATGCATTTCCAATCAGAAACATCCAAAAATAATCAAATACTTAAGAAAAGACTCAAACGCCACAGGAAAAAATTAAGGGAAAAAAGCTCATAGAGAAAAGAAGAATTGCAAGAAACAGAACAATTCAAATACATTTTAATTCATAGCCTCAAAAAGATAACAGAAGATATTGTATCTATGACACAAAAACAGGACACAATATTTTAAAAAAATAAAAAGGAACAGAGAACAAATTAAAAATAGTAGTCAAAATGTAAAAGTCAGTAGTAAGGTTGATGATAAAGTCAATGAAATGTCCTAGAAAGCAGAACAAAGCAAAAAAAATAAAGTGAGGGATAATAAGAGAGAATAGATAAGAAAATTAAAGGATTAGTCCAGAGGATGAAAACTGACTATTAGAATATAATGAAAGAACTGAAAACGGGAAATTGTAGCAAGTTGTATTTCCCAAAGATGGCTGCAACACCTCATATCCCACACACTTTTCTCAAACCTTGCCATGACCCCATCAAGAGATGTTATCTGACTCCCTTGGCCTTGAACTTTGAAAGATCTTCGTGACTGTATTCACTAATACCATATGTAACTTCTAAAGCTAGGTCATCAAAGGCAATGTTCCCTCTGCTTTGCTCTCTGGAGTTATTGCCCTGGGGCCCTGAGGTGCCATGTCAGCAGTCTGATTGCCCAAAGGCCACCATGCTGTGAGGCAGCCCAAGCTAGGCTATGTGGAAGGATCGCCCTGGCTACCCTAGAAGACAGAAGGTGGGGGGGGGGGTCATAGCCCCCAACGTGCTCCAGTCCTCATTGTTCCAGCTCCAGCTACCATCTGACTACAACCTCAGGAGAGAGAACCACCTACCTGAGCTTTCCCCAGGTCCATAAGAGGCTATAAAATGATTGCTATGTTTTTAGGTTATTAAGTTTTGGGGATTATTTGTTAAATAAAAATAAGAACATTGCCTAAGAGAGAACAATTTTTCAGATTGAAAGATACAAGTTGACAGACTATATAAAGCCCACTGAGGGCCTGGCATAACTAATGGAGCTACCGGAGGGCACAGCATGTGAAATTTCAGAACAAAAGGATTCAGTTAAACAACAACAACTTGTTTTTAATGGTGGGACTAAGGATTACATAAAGCAGAGCAATGACACAGAACAAATATCAGTATGGTTCTGAACTTCCTACAGGTAACAAAAACACTACAAATCAACAGATCAATGTCTTTGCATGAAGTAGGTTATGCTCTGCTAACAATAAATCCCAAATTAAAAGAACAGAAGTTTATTTTTTGCTCACATTATAGTCCTGGATGTATGTTCAGGTAATAGGCAGGCTCTCTTCCCTGGGACACAGACCCCTTCCACATTGTGGCTCAGCCATACCCCAGGCTTCCTCTGAATTGTTTTTGTGCCCTAGACCCTTTTGGCTATCTGGTGACACTTGCTGACCCCTTCTTAGACTATTTTCAAATCCACAAAACAAAACTCATACTAGTAAAAAGCAAACCAATTATATGGATGTATAGCTAACAAAATGTAAAGAGACAACCTGATGTAGTAATTAATACACATGTTTCTGTATTCATTCAATAGCTAACAAGACGACATCTTTATTTATTTATTTATTAAAGGACAACACATTTAAAGCACAGGTGAGTTAAAGTTACATTTATCCTTTAAAGACATATCAGTGTGAAGATTGACTGTAATTGTGGCCTGCATACCTTCAATATCAAGGAGAGCTAAGAATTCTTATTTCAGGGGCATCTGGTGGCTCAGTCAGTTAAGCATCCAACTCTAGATCTCAGCTCAGGTCTTGATATCAGAGTCATGAGTTCAAGCCCCTGCACTGGACTCCACACTGGGCATGGAGCCTACTTAAAAAAAAAAACAAGCAAAACATTGTTATTTTAATCACTCCATATTGCCAACTTTGGACAATGAAAACCACTCACTTACCTCTACGTGTTAACTGACCAACAACTACAGGCAGGAATTACTGGAAAGCATAGACATCTGGCTCACCGATATGAGACCATGTGACTTCACCATTTGGTGGCTGAATGCTTTCCCCTGCTCAGTGTCCGCCAGTTGTGTTGCATGACTGTCTGTCAACAGGAAGACTGCAATTATGTGCAATCTAGTGGCAGGTCTAATAACTGCTGTTATTCCTGAGAACTGATGAATGTAATGATATTTTGAAATATCTGCAACAACTGTAATGTGATATGAAAATATCTGTGATTTCTACTAGTGACAAAGTCCCAGGTACCGCTGAAACTTCTGTATTTTATAAGCTCTTCATAACAGAAAGAAATGCTAAATCTCAATTCAAGGTTAGGGAAAATACAGATTTACTCTTCCCATTCAAGTTGATAGAATCCCGTGAACTTCAAGTCCATGGACCCCAGGTTTGAACACTTCCTCTAGAGCCTTCCTTCGTATCTGCAGCCAGCCAATTAAAAAGGAAAATACACAGAAGACAATACAGGGAACGTCTTTATGTGCCAGGCCAGAAACTAGCACACATAATGTCCACTCACATTACACTGGAGAGAATTTAGTGGTCGCACCTTTCAACAAGGAAGACTAGAAAATACAATCTTCCTTCTGTGCTTATAAAGAAGGGAGAACAGATCTGGGTACCCAGCTGGCAGTCTCTTCCACAGGCAGCAGCCATGTGACCTTCTTGCCACTCATGGGACACACTCGGTCGCCTTCCAAAGGCATTAAAGCCAAGCCCTATCCAGCTTCTGTACTCTGCTACACTCACATGCTTTAGGTGATATGCAGTCATTTCTGTCAAATCTGATGGAATTTCTCTTGGTCCAACGACTTGGGCAGGAATTGGGTTATATCCTCCAACCCTGCACACATCCAATATATATAGGGTAATTGTAATGAAGATTAGGAATATTAGGAAACATGGGCTTTTCCTGGTCCTTAACAATGATGGAACCTGCTGGGATCCCCAGACTTGGCAAAGGAGGTCACTTCATGGGAGTCTGGATCTTCTTTCTGGAAGGAACAGCCCATTATATTCCATACGCCCTGCTCTGCCCTCTAGGAAATTCTCCCCCATCCATTATCTCCTGTGGCCTCACCTGAAGTGGTTGATGGGGTTGCCAGTCTTTCACAGCCCCCTCATTGCTCATGGAAGCTTGGGGATCCAACTATTGTTTTAAAAGGTTTTTTAAGGCCATATTGGTGGTTTCCTTTGGAATTTAATTTCTTCCTTCAAATAGATTTTTGATTTATTTATTGCCTATTGATTACATGTGCTAGTAACCACATTCAAAGTGTCCTAGCCATGATTCTTAAATCTGTTAGGTTTTTACTTCTTTGGCCCTATGCCAATCTCTGTCAAATTAATATCAGCTACTGTAAAGTCATCTGTAGCAAGAGGCTTATTAAAGAGGCAGTGTCCTTAACCTAATCTTGCCACAGGAATAGCTAACCTCAGTTTAACTGAGACGACGTCACAGCCTTGTGACTTTATTTGGTCTAATCATCTCCTCTGTGTGGTCCAGACACTGTTTCTTCAACCCTTAATCCCTGCTTGCAAACAGACTAGTGCTTTCCTGATGACAACTTATTAAGTGAAGTACTCACCAACAACAAACTCTGAGTGCCTTTTCCCCATCTCTTCCATCCTAGGTGCAGTCTCAGTAGAATAGTAAATTATCTCAGGTATCAGTTTTACCAAACACTTTCACACCAGCATAACAAGTATCTCTAACTCCCCCTCCTGCCACATCTTTTTTTACATTGATTTATTTTATTTGAGAGAGAGAGAGAGAGAGCATGATAGGGAGGTGCAGAGGGAGAGAGAGTCTTAAGCAGACTGTATGCTAAGCACAGAGCCAGACACGGAGCTTGATCTCACCACCATGAGATCGTGACCTGAGCTGAAACAAAGAGGCAGACATTTGACTGACTGCACCACCCCCTGCATCCTGTTATATCTGTTTCCTCACCACTTACCCCTAGCCAATGCTCCTTGTTTTAGTTCTATGATAACATCACCCCAAGCCCAGAATCCATGTCTGTGCTAGTTTAGGGTAGGTCAGACTGCATAACAATTAAACCCCAAACTTTCACTGGTTTAACCAATAAGTGTTTGCTTGTAGCTCACACACCATTCCTGGCTGGGTTGTTCAGGGCAGGACAGTTCTCTGTGTGGTGATTGAGGAACAGACACTCTTTTCATCTCATGGCTCTGCAAAGCCATGTCCCCATCCATCTTTCTGGGAGGGAGAAAAGCATGGAAGAGCAACAGAGGAAAGTCTGAACAGGCCAGGTCTGGAAGTTTAATTTCCATTAAAGAGGACTTAAACTCATGACCAACTTCTTTACCATGGAGGCTGAGAAATATAGTCTAACTCTTTGCCCAAGATTTTGGTGAACAGCTAGTGGTCTCTGCCATGGTTATTTTCAACCTAGGCTTGTATACTCAGCCCATTTATCAGTCACAAATATGGACGGTAAAAAGACATTTTCAGACACACAAAATCTCAAAAATACATCTTCCAAAGACCCTTTCTCAGAAAACTTCTAAAGGAGATGTTCTACCAAAAAGAGCAATTAAACAAAAAAAAAAAAAAAGAGAAGAGGAAGAGGGAGGAGGAGGAGGAGGAGGAGGAGGAGGAGGAGGAGAAAACATGGGATCCAGAGAATGGGGATCACCCATTGTACAGATTTAGAAAGCCTTCAGTTGATATTAGAGCAGAAGTCTGGAGGGCTCTGGGAGAGCTCTCTCCAAGTAAAAAGGAAAGTGAAGCTGATAAATTGTATGATGGTGTGACAGGGTGGAAAATTGTAATAAGGTACATCGTGTAGACAGTTGTTGAGGAAAGAGGAGAATTCAGTCAGGATTTCAAAGGAAACTAATTCCTAAAATGAAATGATTACTAAATTTAACAAAAACAAGTTTTATGATAAAAGAGATTCAATCACAAAACACTATTTAGCTCAGCAGTGAGCAGACTTGAGATAACCATAAAATTGAAAACAGTGATAATAGACTTAACCAAAAATTAAAATGTAATCAGAGCATTTGGAGAAGGGGGTGTGCATGAGATAAACTTCTCATAAGATATGTATTAGTCAGGATGCTCGAAGTTATTCTACAGAAACAACCCCAGATCTAAATAAATGGCACAACATAATAAAAGTTCATGTCTTATTCACATTACACTCCTCAAGTGGGTCACCAGGGGTTCTGCTCCATGTGGTTATGCGGGGACTCAGTCAACTTGTAGCTACAGCATCGGGAACACAAGGTACCGCGGTTCTGGGGTAGAACAGACAGACCAGAGTAGCATGTGTGAGCCTTTCCTGTCTCAGAATTGATGCTCGTCACCTCCCCCAGACAATTTCATTGGCCACAAACAGTCACATATCCCTGTCTACCAGAAGGACACTCAGAAGTTCAGGCTTCAGTGCTCTGAAGCTGAGGAGCCCTGGTCATGTTCACCAGGGGGTGTTTATAAAACAATCTGAAATGAATGAATCAAGAGAGAGTATCATATGCATATCATTTCAAAACATGGAAGTAAGTACCGGAACCTGTTGAAAAGCCAAAAGGAAAAGTGAAAACGTTTGAGAACGTTGCCTCTGGTGAGCCTGGCAAGCAACCAGCATGGGGAGCAGAGCAGGGCGGGACACAGAAGACCGCAGGGTTGTGTTGTAAGCTTTTTAGCATTGTTTGACTTTTTCAACTATCTGAGTGTACTGTTTTTATTAAATTGTATAACTTATTTTTTAAAAGTTGCTTGAAAAATAGAGACTGGAGCCAAGGAGACTATCACAAACAAGCCCTCCGTAACCCCATCTGGAATCATAACTGCAGTCAATGTTGGACAAGCAGTCAGCAGTTCACAGAACCCCCACCCCTTCCCTGGTCTCTCCAAGGCTAAGGGCATGGTTTGGCGAGCTCCTTCCCCGCGTTGCTTTCAGGAGACTTGAGTTTGCTAGGAGAAACCCAGCCCTGTCTTCTGACCTCTGAGAGGCTACAGCTCTCTCTCACTAAGGTTTGTCTCACACTCCTAGATCCAAAGATTCTTCTTGTGAAGGTGAATGCAAAATACTTACTCTGGCTTTTATCTACTGGTAAAACTCCATTGGTCCAAGGCTTTTCAACTTGTCCTGACAGTTCCTTTAACTTTCTTTTTGCAAACTTCAGTCAAGTTAGGATGCTGACTGACAAGTTTCTACTTCCCCTTTTGTCCTTCCATGTTCTTCTCACCACCTCTGTCAATGTCCTGCTAACACCAGAGCATTCTGGGACACCCACTATGCAGTCTTTGGGATGTCTCCTCCTCCCTGGGTTCCATGTAATGGCCAGAGAAAGAATCAGTGAAGTACATTTGATCATGGCATCCTTAATAACTCTCATTTATCTAGCAAAATAATCTAGGTCCTTCCCAATCTGAACCCTTCTTCTTTTCCACCCTCATCCTTCCCTGGCCCCTTGGCTCCTCGTATTCCAGACTCTTCCCTCTACTTTCTGTTTCCAGAACCTACCAGGAATCTAAGGCTTCCATCTTGGCTGCTGCGAAGCTCCCTTCCTGGAATGCTTTCCCCCTACTGGATGCATCTCCCTCAGATTAGGAAACCTTCCCAGATTCCTGGCAGCCGTGGAGGGAAGAGAAAGCTGTCTGTTAGGTTAGCACAGGCGGTATGAGTTCATCCTCGCGTAGGAACTCCAGAATGGGAAAATCACTCAGTTCTCAGAGACCTGCTTTCTCAGCGGAGACATGAAGGTAGCTCTAGGTTATCTTTCACATCTCCTTTGGGTCTAATTCTAGCCACCTCCCTTCCCCCACCATGAAAATTACCCTGAATTGTAATTTAGTGTTTAAGAGCATCAATTCTGGAGAAAGAGCCAAACAGCTTAGACTCAAACTGCAGCTCTACCACTTACTAGCTGTGTGACCTTGAGCAAGTTCCTAAACCTCTCTGTGTTTCATTTTCTCACTATTTAATGGGGGATAGTACCAGTAATTGTCTTGTAGGACTGTTGTGAGGAATAACAAGCATATATTACACATATACATGTGCATATGCTGTGGCACATATGAAGTCCTCCATAACCACTCTAAGAAGACTTTCCTAATTATTGTCATTGTTGGAGCACTTTGAGGAACAGGGCCCCACCTGCTCTCTGTAAATCTCCAAAGCCTACAGTTTTACCCAGAATGCATAAAACACTCCATCTTTTTTCCCCACTGGGAAATGGGAATAAACTGCCCTTAAATCAGTTGAGTTAGGTTTCAAGAGCTTCACCTAACCCCCTTGAGTTGTCATCCCTTTCAGAGAACCACTCCACCAAATCAAATCATGTCTGGCTGTCCACTCAGCATTTGGAAGACTTGCGGGACAAGTGGAGGAGGGGTGTCATTGGGAGGAGAGGAGCTCGATTTAGTCTTACGAGGGCCAGTCCCTACCTCTGAGACCTCTACAAGGATAGAAGTCTGCGAATTTAAGAGACCAGAGAAAACCCATCCCTGGAGGGCTGGGAGTGCATGAACATTGAGCACACCCAGGGACACTCAAGGGGTCACCCCTCTTTGGGGAGGCCCAGACAGCACTAGCCCTCCCTGAAATGTACAAAAGGCAGGTGACTTCTTGACTGCAGGCCACTACAGAGAGATGGGGCACCCTGGGAAGGGAGAGGTGGGGAGGAGCCTCCCTGTGCTCCCAGTGGGCAGCCTGGAATGACCTGTGGACCTGGCAGCAGGCAGGCAGAGGTGGGAAGAACTGGAGCTGCTCAGGGCTATAGCAGTCCAGATCAGAATCAAAGAGGATGAGTGATGAGGTCAGAGAGTTGGGGAGTGGGTCAGAGAGGACCCAGGAGAGCAGTGGGAGCGGGCAGCTCTCAGGAAAAGCTGGGCGAGAGGTGAGTGATCCAAACCGAGATGGGTACCTCATTGTATCTATTGCAGGTTATTTAATAAAGAGCTACCAAAGTGACTGCAATTTCCGTGCTAATGCACCAATGCCTCACGGTTCCGCATCTTAACCTCATTGCTGGGGCTCCGGAGGCCCCCTCCCACCCCCGCCTCCCCAGCCCAATGTCCCCCTGCAGCCACTGGGGCGGAGCATCTCATTTTGCTAGAATGTCATCCATTTATCAAAGGACAGGATTAGCCCCCCCTCCTCCACATTCGGAAGACAGAGCCTTGCTCTTTCTAATTTCAACTTGGCAACAGCTTAGGTTATTAACCTACTGAAATACCCTCCAGGGTTTCCCTCTCACACCATGCTGCTTCCCCCATGTTTTCCCAGCATTCACTCTCTGATTCTCTTTTCCTCTAGGGCTGTGAAACTTGAAGTTTTCCCATCTCCAGATCTTTAGATGTGGATAAAAGACCTTCATCTCCCCATATCTGTCTGGGGCTAGGTGGGGGTGCAGGGGCATTCGTGGAGGGGCTGAAAGGATGCTTTCTAGGACTCGGGGAGGCAGGGATGCCACTTGTGATGAGATATGGGGAGGCAGAGAGGGAAGTGGGTGGAGCTCTGAACTGGGAGTCAGGAAACCTGGATTCAGAACCCAATTCTGCCATTCACTCAACCTTTGACCTTGGACAAGTCAATTTCTCCTCTCTGGCCTCAGTTTCTCCATGTCTAAACTGAGAGAAAGGGATAAGAACCAGAGGTTCAAGCAATCAGGGAACCCCAGAGGCAGGTGGGTTACCAGAATGGGTGAATTGGTTTATATAAGAGAATGATGCACAGTAAGCAACCCGGGGGGGGGGGCGTGTCCAAATTAAAAGCATTAAATTTTAGAAATCAAGATTTCAACAACCAAAATAGATCTGCTGAACAAATTGGGCCCCAAAATCACCAGTTTGTAGCCTTTAGAAAGTCCTTTGAGGTCCCTTCTCTCTGTAACATTCTACCATATAATTGTCTAACTAGCAAAGCCCATTTTAAAAGTGTGCCAAGTAAATAAAGCATGAATACGGAAAATAGGTCTCCTGCTCCCCCACCCCAATCCCCTGAAAGACAACTGATTTACCATCTGAAATTCCTTGAAAAACTGTGGTTAGGTTAAAATATGTCAACAAATCATTTGACTCTCCTCCCTTCAAGAGATAAAACCTAGTTCTCCACCACTTGTGTGTGCGTTGGGTTTAGCAACTTGCTTCTAACAAACAGAATATGTTCAAAGTGACCATAGGTGAGTCCTGAGACTAAGTCATAAAAGCCATCATGGCTTTCTCTTCCTCCTCCTCTTCTTCTTCTTCCTCCTTTTCCTCCTCCTCTTCTTATTCCTCTTTCTTCTGTCTCTCATCACTCTCTGGAAGAAAACAGTTGTCATGTTATAACACCAAAAGCAGCCCTATGGAGAAGCCAGCATGGCAAGGGACTCATGCCTCAGCAATGTGAGGCAGCCATCTTGGAAGTGGATGCCCCAGCTCCAGCCAAGCCTTCAGATGACTATAGCCCTGGCCAACACCTTGACTTCAACCTCATGAGAGACCTTCAGCCAGAATGAGCCAACTGAGTCACCCAAATTCCTGACCCACAGAAACCATGATATAATAACAACTTTTTGTCTTAAGCTGTTAAGTTTTGGGGAAATTTGGTACACAGTAATAGATTATAAGTACATTAAGAAACAAACTTCCCATTCTACCTTCCCATTTTCCACAGGGAAAGATAAGACAAATCACATATTAGGGAGAGCAAAAGGTAGTAAATGTGCAACAAGAGGAGAAAAGCAGAGAGGATGCTTTGTGAGCGAAAGACAAGCTTTGCCAGCTTTATCATGTGCTCAAAAGCAACACTGAAATTACCATAAGTAAATTAATTCTTAGAAACAAGGTGCTGAGCTATATTATAAATTGTAAGTCAATTCTACCTAAGTAGACTTCCTGTTGGACACTTGACTTCAGATGGCCTGTTGTCACCTCAACTTTAACCTGTCCCATTCTCAGCCCAGCTTTTCCCCCTGTTTCCATGGGTCAGAGAATGGTGCCAACCATGCATCAGGCCCAACGCAAAGAGCAAGCCACCTCAGGCTCCAACTTGAAGACAAACTATAGATTTCACCTGAATTCTATCTCCTGTTAAATGATAGCAAAGGAATCAAGGAGAGAAGTGGTTCTCTAAATTTTTCAGAGTGCTTCCATTTCTTCAAGGACATCTATATCTGTCTTTCCACATGTTCTGGTTATCTACTACCATATAACAGGCCTCCTTAAAACACAGTGATTTAAAAGAACTCTTATGCATTTTGCTTATGAATCTTCAATTTACATGAGAATCATCAAGGACACCTCCACTCTGCTTCACAATATTTGGGGTACTAACCAGAGTGTTTCATGTGGCTGGAGTCTGGGCATTTGAAGATGCTTCATACTAGCCATTTTGTTAACTATTCAGAAATTTTGCAAGCCATTAGTAGCTCAAAGTCAGCCCTAGTGGGACTAGTTATAACCAGGAATCAACAAACACCATAAACCAGGACGCTTTCTTCCAAAGAACAGGTTTCCTAGTATACCACCACTGTTGGCCATAGATCCATCAATCTCTTTCTCCATCCCGTGGCTGCCTTGGGCTTCCTCACAGCATGGGAGTCTCAGGGGATTTAGGCTTTTTACATGAGGGCTGGCTTCCCCCAGAGCAAGCATTCCAAAAGATCTAATCAAGAAGCTGCACAGTTTCTTATGATCTAGCTGCAGAAGTCCCAGAATGTCACTTCTCTCACATTCTATTGCAAGACCTACCCACATTCAAGGAAAGAAATTAGATTCCGCCTTTCCATAGGAGGAGCTACAAAGAGTATGTGGTCATCTTTAATCTCCTGCAGCTTGATAAGGGAAATCATGGTGTAGCAGAAGGCTGGTGGACCATTCATCAGAAGATCTGAGTCTACCTCCTGTCTCTACTTCTGACTACATGTGTGCCTTCAGCAGGCCATTTAATTTATTTGAACCTCCCTTCTTGATACTAAACAGAAAGAAAGGAAGGGAAGAAGGGAGAGGAAGGGGAGGGGATGGAGGGGAAAGGAGGGGCAATAACGGTTCTGCCACCTGCTTTGCAGAGTTACCATTAGGGGCAAGTAAGATTATTTCATGAATCTATATGTAAATTAGCACCATCATTTTCATATATGTTCTTCAGCGGGGTGACCACACCATTCATAATTCAAACCAGGGCACTTTGCAGAGTGAAAGGAGGGCTATTGCTAACTATATTACAGGTAGAATCAGGAGAGTCCTTGTAAACCAGCTTACACGGTCACCCCGCTATAATAAATACGCCAGTTTTCAGAAAAGAAACCGAGGGATGGGAACTGGGTCAAGTTACCCAATGATGAGCACTTGGGGGAGTAAGCAAGAAATATTGTTGAGGAGAATTTATGAAGTCCGAGGTCTAGCTAAAAATCTGCAATGGAGGGGCACCTGGGTGGCTCAGTGGGTTAAAGCCTCTGCCTTCGGCTCGGGTCATGATCCCAGGGTCCTGGGATCGAGGCCCACATCGGGCTCTCTGCTCAGCAGGGAGCCTTCTTCCTCCTCTCTCTCTCTGCCTGCCTCTCTGCCTACTTGTGATCTCTGTCTGTCAAATAAATAAATAAAATCTTAAAAAAATATCTGCAATGGAATAAGGCAGACCATAGATACATAAAGTATAACTGAAAGAAAAAAAAATGGGGGGCGCCTGGATGGCTCAGTGGGTTAAATCCTCTGCCTTCGGCCTAGATCATGATCCCAGGGTTCTGGGATCGAGGCCCACATCGGGCTCTCTGCTCATTGGGGAGCCTGCTTCCTCCTCTCTGCCTACCTCTCTGCCTACTTGTGATCTCTGTCTGTCAAGTAAATAAATAAAATCTTTAAAAAAAAAAAAGTTAAAAAAAAAAAGAAAAAAAAAGGTTTTTTTCTCTAGTTCAAGTCATTTCCCCATTCCCAATGTCAACTTGCCCATCCAGGTCCCAGCTGGTGTTCTCACCTCCAGTCTCACCTCTACCCATTTTTCCAGTGTGGTCCCCACCCCCAGAGAATTCTATCAAGGATGTGCAATGTCTTGTATTATCCCCTGTCATAACCCCTTTGATGGCTTCCATCACCTTTGGAAGATACCTTCAACTCCAAGCACTTGCGAGCTCACCATGGTCTGGCCCTCCTCCTACCTATGTCTCCAGCTTCCTCCCCTGCCCCACTCTGGCCTCACACTTTATTTGCATTCTTAGAAATTCCAAAACAACTTTTATCTCCTGGCATGTGGTACTGGACTTTATACCGTGATGCCTCTGTCTGCCATCCTTTCAGCCTGTTCTTTTCCATTTCCTTTGCCTCTGCAACCACTCAGGAGTCATCTCCTCAAGGAGGCCTTTCTGGATGCCCAAGGCAAGGAACAATGCCCTCCTGGTGCGAATATTTCTGGCCTTGGAATCCTGGAATAGTTAAGGGCACAGACAGTGCTCAGACTGCCTGGGTTTGAATCCTAGCTGATCTTGGGCAAGTTATTTAATCAACTTGTGCCTCAGTTTCCCCATCTGTAAAATGGATTTAATAGGTCTCACTTCTTAGGACTAAGTGTAGTTGTTGTTGTTGTTGTTGTCATTGCTAAAGTAAGCTCTAGGCCCAACCTGGGGCTCAAACTCACAACCTCAAGACCAAGAGTCACGTGCTCTACCGACTGAGGCAGCCGGGCACCCCATAAGTGTGTTAATATAATACACATATAACTTAGCATGGTGTCCGGCACATATCAAGTTCTCAATAAATAGCCATCATCCTCTTTGACATGGCCTGCATCTGACACCCAAGGGCCAAGACTAGATCCTAATATGTGTTGGCTGAAATAAGCCAAGTTTAGGAGCTCTTGGAGTCCTTTGGGGAGACTCTGTGCTCCAAGGGCAAGAGACTAGAAGTCGGAGGGTGGCGAGGAGACCAGAAGATAGACTAAAAGTTGTAGGGGGGACTAAATAACAGAGGGACACTGCAACTGGAGAGTTCTTAGCAAGGAATGGGGTAACTTCCCACGAAGAAAACGGCTTTCCTCTGCACAAAGCCATGCCGCTTGTCCTTCAAAATACTTGGGAAAACGCACCTCTGTCCTCCCTGGCTCTGCGTGCCCTTGGCACTTCTCTGTGTGCCCTTGGCACTTCTCTGCCTGTGTTTCTTTCTCCCTGCCCTGTTCCTCAGGTGGTTCCACCCTGAGATGGGGCAGCCTCTGAGGTCTGACCTGCAGAGCCACACATGTGTCTAACCTCACGCCCAGACAAACAAAAGTTAGAAAGCACCTTGTAATTGTTTTCTCGCTCCAAGTTAGAGGCCTGGAGGTTTTCCCCTCAAATATCAGCTTTCCCTTCTCTGGCCTTGCATTTCCAAACACACCCAAATTAAGATTTTATGGGCAAACCAAGTTATACATAAAACATTTTTACATTCCTAAACTGACAAAGTGATTTAACTTTGTAAAGGGCACTTAAAGTCTAAGTATTACATATGCTTCAAGATTTCCTCCAATTTCCACCTAGAAAGAAAGAAAGAAAGAGGAAAGAAAGAAAGAAAGGATTTTGAACAGCTCCAGAATTACCAGACATTTTGCTGCTGACCCTTGAAGGATCCTGTCCCACAAAGAGCACTCTGGAGCTGGGACAACACAAGCTTCACCCTGGTCTTGGTGTCCAGACACCAGAAGTTCCAGCACCAACCTCTCCCCACACTGTGCTGACCTTTGTCAGGACAAGAGGGTGTAAAGAGCTGGAGTTGCCTCTGCAGAGTCAAGCTGCCAGAGGCCAACATCTGCCTAGCTACTAGGGGTTCCAGCATCTTCCAGCACCTCCTCATGAGGGTGACATGAATGCCTCCTCTCTCCCCAGACCTCTTGGCAAATGCCTAACTGCCTTATGGGCCCATTAGGGTTAAGGGTCTTCACTGGGTCAAGGAAGAGTGGGAGAGAAGCCAATCATCCCACCAGGGTCCTACCCTAACCCCTCCTGAAGCTGGTGAGTGGAACCAGAATGGGAAGGTGCTAGCTGGTCTTTGTCTCACTGTAGATAGCAGGAGATGGTCAGAACTGTACAAGCAGGGGGACGCCTAGGTGGCTCAGTGGGTTAAAGCCTCTGGGTTTGGCTCAGGTCATGATCCCAGGGTCCTGGGATCGAGCCCGGCAAGGGGAGGGGGGTGTCTCTGCTCAGCAGGGAGCCTGCTTCCCTTCCTCTCTCTGCCTGCCTCTCTGCCTACTTGTGATCTCTGTCTGTCAAACAAATAAATAAAATCTTAAAAAAAAAAAAACTTAGAAAGAGATGCTTCTAGAGAAGGCACCCACTGAGATCTTAGAAAGACAGGCACTTTGACCTAAGGGCTCAGATTTAGCTGCTCAGTCCTGGGTTCAAATTCTGACTCTCCTCCTTATAGGCTGTGTCCTTGGGTAAATATCCTAGCATCTCGAAGCCTCAGTATCTTCATGTGTAAAATGGGGCTAATAGAAATAGTGCCCACAGCATGGGTTTATCACGAGGATTAAAGACAAAGGGGCTTCACAGACAACAAGTGCTCAGGAAGTCTCACAATCAGTATTGTCATTCCCAAGGTTTGTGATCTCTTGGAATAATAAGATCAGCATCTAAACCGCACCTGTCTTTCTACCACACAAGGCAGGTGTCCAGTTCACTCCACCTCACAAATTCAAGAAACTCTGGCAGGACGTCCAGCTGACCACCTCCAACCCCAGCCAGGACCCCAAGACACCTCGGTTAGGGCCTTTACCCTGCCTCCTTGCCCTATCCCACCGCAGCTCAGAGAGTAAGCATTCCGGCCAGGACCCCAAAAACCCGTCCGCAACTCCCCAGCTCCAAGAAAGGGGGCTCCAACAAGGCAGAGCAGTAATGAGATGGAAGATTTGGGCTAATCCTGAGCCAAATGAGGGTCTAATTCGTGCTGTAAAAATCTGTCAGCTGCTAGTTAACAGCTCCTCTAGCCCTGAGCGTAGGGGGAGGAGGAGACCTCCGCTCGCCGGAGCATTTGGGCCTGCACCTAGGGTGTTGTTTCTCTCCCTTTTCCTTGTTTTTTCATTTTTGGAATGTGAATATAAACTTTATGGAGGGGCCTGGTCTCTGTTCACACCGGGTGCTAATAGCCCACAGCTGAAAGCAGAGGTGCAGAGGAAAACGGGGCGGTGGAGTCCCCAGAAAGCGAGGGGAACCAGGAAGGGCGGTGGAGGGGGCCGGAGGAGGGGCCCAGGAGGCGGTGGAAGGATATTTAATATTGAATTTGCTTTTTTTTTTTTTTTTAATGTGGAAACTTTTAGACACAAACCGGCCCCTGTGTTTAAGACATTAAAACATCTTTAAGCATTTTCTGGTTTGAGTTTGCTCCGCAGCCGTCCTGGTTCCTGGAATGTATTTTATTTTTCTTTTAAGTCGGTGAAAGCAGAAGGAGAAGGGGGGGTGGGGGTGCATTTTCAACAGATTTTTCTTTTTCTTGTTCCTGGGGTGGGGAAGAGGGCGGAGAAGGAGAGAACAGGGCTCCCTGTGTCTGGTCGTTAATCCCCAGGAATCCCGCTCGGCCTCTATGGCCGATGCACTTGCTGACACGAGAAACCCGTGTACGTTCCCAGTCCTTGTCAGGGGGCGTCGCCCGCCCTCGCGGGCGGGTGGGGGGCTCAGGACACCGTGCTACACTCTTGGTTTGAACCGCGCGTCTGCCGGGGGCGGCGGAGAAGCGTCGCGGCGGCGGAGCGCGCAGGACGAGGCACGACTGGCCGGGCGCCCCGGGGTTCAGGCGAGGCCGGGTGACCTGCCGCCCCTCGCCTGGGGCCGGAGCCTCCTGTCGGGCAGGCGCGCGGCGGAATCTCGCCCACTTCCGCTTGGCACCGGGGCCGGCGTCTGCCTCCGCCGCCTGGGCCGGGCGCCACGCGTGGCAGGGACGGTGACTCACGCGGCCCCGAGGCCGCGCTGGAACGCGCACGTGCGGCGAGGGCCGGAGGGGACGCCCGCAACGCCCCGTGCCGGCGCCCTTGACCTCAGGGCGCAGCCCTAATGCCCTAGCCCCAACCACGCGGGCGTCCTGAGGGAGGAGGCCCAGAATCTGCTTTCCTTCTCCGCCCAGGCCGGGAGCGCGGCTAGGACTTCGATGGGCTCCCCAGGCCATGTCTCCAAAGTAGGGCAGCCACCCTGGCACGACTCCGTCCTCATGACTGGCCCAAAGAATTGGCAGCCCAAGGACGGAAGCCTTCAGGAGCACGCAGTAGGTGCCCAATAATTGCCGAGCTGGAGTTCTTCCATCAGGGGCGAGTCAAAACGCCCCGCCCCCCAGGGCCCCAGCCCCACTCCCAGCTCTTCTGGCAACCCCTGCCCCTGCCGAATCTGTTTTTCTATTTGAACAATGGAGAGGTCCAACAGAAATGGGTTATTTTTCACAAGGTTGGGGAAATAAAATGGAGGTGCGTCTAAGAGAGGCAAATTGGGCCGGGAGTCCGAGGGGCGGTGGGGAACTCATTGGATGTGTTGAGATGGACATGTTTAGGGAAACGTCCGTCTGGGAAAGTGTTTTTGGAAGGTGAACCACCTACCCAAAGGGCAAAGAAGCCGCTGGGCAGAGAAAGCGAGTCTACCTGTTCTGGAAGGGACCCCTCCCCACTGCAGTCCTCCTTGGCATTCAGGCAGGCCGGATGGGCTGGCACGGGGCTCAGGGAGGGTCTGGGGGCAAAGAGGAGACGTGGGAGACCGCCAGGCGCCCAGGTCCCAGGGAGCTTAGTGTGGAGGCCCTTCTGAGGCTGCTGGCGCCGCCGTGAGACAGAAGCTGGGAGGCGCTGGTGGGCAGGCGGCTTGCACTTCGTGAAAGCCAGGACTTGAAAGACTAGCTGCAAACAAGATTCGTTTCTCCTTCACCACCCCATAGTCTTCCAGAGCGCCCCGCACGGTGCGGAGGTGAAAGGGCGCAAAGGCTCCTCCAGGAGCTTGCACTCCCTAAGGGGGAGGAGGAGGAAGAGGAGGAAGGATGTTAAGTCCCGGGAAGGCTTGAGCTGGTGAGCTCAACGCCTAAGTCCTGACCTGGACTTACCTAAGGCCTGAGGAGAATGTACCCCTGCTTAAGGGGATTGTGTCCTAAAATTAGAAGGCCTTTAGAGATCAGGAAGCTAGAGCTCCACAGGTTCCTGCCATGGCACAAACGCAGCAGGCCCAGACAACCCTCGTCACACCCCCACGCTTTCTGGCCTCTGCTACCTCTAGTCCAGCGCCTGGGTGCTTGGCAGGCATTCCTGGGTGCCCGGTCAATGGCAAAGAAAATGCTGCAGAATCCCCATCCCCAGAAAAGAAGAATGTCCAGGACTAGCCTTACTTCCTAAAACACTCCCTCTTGCTCCCCTGTCCTGGGCACAAGGGGCGAAGAGTGAGACTTCACACCTAAGGGGCAGATAGACCAGCCGGAGAGCGCCCCCACCCTTCTAGGCAAGAAGTGATGGGTTCCCTGTGAGGGGCAATGGGGGCCTGATGGACGCTTCCTGAAGAAGCCAGCGAGGAAGGGCATTTCCAGCCAACCCCTGTGTGCCCTGCGCTGCACATTCCAGGAACCTGGGAGGCGCTAACCGTTCTGCCTTGGAGATGCAGTTCTCTCTTGCAAAGCGGCGGGCCCTGCAGTAATTTGGCTCTGAAAATTGGTGCCACAGAAACAGCTGAGAGCTGGCAAGGCCAGCGCCCCGAGGGTCAGCGTCTGTCAGTCCGCATTAAGATATGCAAAGCGGAGGCGCCTGCGCAGCCGCTGATGCCTCTCCGCCTGGTGCGTAATTGGTGTCAACTGTTTGATTGCGATAATTGCTACTGTCTAGGGACGTGGCTTCCAGGCCCCGATGGGACAGAGCCAGGTCTGCAGGAGGCTGGGCCAGCTACTGGCCCCTAAGAGCTTCCCTGCCCCCTGACCCTTTCGCTCACTGTCCCCAGAGACCTGCAGACGTGGGACTTCAGAGGGACTCCCCATTCAGTCTGTCCCTTTCCCTGAGAGTAGCCAGAAGCTCTGTTTCGCTACCATAAAAACTACATCCCCTGAGGGGGTGGGTGGGAACAGGCAGGTTTAGGCCCCACATTTCCCACCCCTTAATAGTCACAATAACAATTTCCTTTGACCACTTGGTCTGACCCCCACCAAAGCCTATGAAGTCTTATTAATCCTACTTTAGAGGTGAGAAAACTGAGGCACGGGGGCTGTTCTGTGCATTAGAGGATGTGTAGCAACATCTCTAGTGTCTGCCCGCCAGATGCCAGTATCACACACACACACACACTCACACATACCCCTCTTCCCAGTTGTGATAACCAAAAATGCCTCTGGAAATTGTCACATGTCCCCATGTGCGGAGCCCTGGTTCCAGCTGGGCCCCCACAGAGTCGGGAACCAGGTGTTTGGCAAGTATGGTCAGTGTGATTCATTCAAATCTTTCAAAGAAAAATTTCCACAGCCCCTGTCATTGGAGGAGAAAGCCATGAGGCCTGGGTTTGCAGGGGCCGCAGAGATGACTAAGATGCCTTTCCTGTTTTCAAAGCTTAGCTTGGTGGTTAAATGCATGGAGTTTGCAGTCGGGCTGCCTAGGTTTGAATCTCAGCTGCTATTTTACTAACTGAAGATCTGGGCCTCGGTTTCCCTCATCTGTCAGATGTAGATAGTCACAGTAACTACCTCTTCAGCTTCTGACGAGGATTTCAGGAGCTGTTGTTTGAAACCCTTTAGAACAGCCTGGAACGTAGTAAACCCTCAGTATTTGTTAAATAAAAAAATTAAGCACTTACTCTGTGTAGAGGTTGGGGGTAAGGAGCCTTCGGTGCCTACAAATGAGTATCATTTGGAACAGAATCAGCAAAGGTTAGCCAGAGGCAGCAGTGGTGGAAGAAGAAATTCTTCCTGGGTGGCCTTGGAGCTTGAGGGGTGGTAGGGAGGCCGAGTCTTCAGAGAGAAATAAAAGATTAGGACCTGGGGTCTACATGCACTAGGAGCTCTGCTCTGGTCAGTCACCAAGACAACCATGTTTTAGGTCTATGGAGTGGGAGCAGGGAAGGGGATGGTGCTCCTGATGGCAGCCAGATTCAAAGCCTGAATGAAGACCCCCTCCTCCAGGAAGTCCTCTGTGACCCCTTCAGCCATTTCAAAACAATCCCCTACCCTCTGAATGCCTGCGACATTGCTTGCTCTACTCTTTGACTGTGGAATCAAATAAAGCCTTGTACTACCATTCTTTTTAGCTACTTACTCTGTGCCAGCCATGTGCCATACTTTACATTTATTAGTGAATTTCAGAATGATTATATCCTCTATCATGATCATTATATTTATCATGCATCAGACTAGAGGCTAATCACGACATGCACTATTTCACTTAATCCTCACATGACCCTTCATGTCCATTGTGTAGAGGTTAAGAGCATGGGCTTTGGAGTTTGAATCCAGCTCTAACTCTTGCCAGCTATGTAAACTGGATGCACACAACCCCTGTGAGCCTCACTCTCCTCATCTACAAAATGGGCCTAATAAAACTTACCTCCCAGGATGGCTGTGAGTGTCAGAGGTGCTCAAGGATAGGAACTAATAAAAAACGCCTACACCACAGTACAGGCACCATTACAGACTTGCCAGAGCCTTTACATTTATTAAATAATAATCACAATGATTAAAATGTGTGGTTATTTGCCTCTGTTTTATGAACTTGCCTGGATTGGGAAGGACTTGGAGCCAAGGTTTCTGGAATACAGGACTGGGGCCATCAGCGAAGGTGGAAAGCCCAGTGGAGAACAGGGAAGGGGGGAGGTGGGGGCAGTGGGAGGGGTCTGCCTTGGGTGCAGGCAATGAAAGGGTTCATTGTCTATAGAGAACTTTAAAACAATAATAAAATCAAGTAAAAGTCGGTCTGCTTTTTTCTTATCACCATGTACCAACAATTCTGCGTTCGTGATAAAATACTCTTCCTGGGGAAGAGGAGTGGAAATCCTTGTCCCCTGTTCTAAGGAAATCTCTGCCTCACTGTGGAGTTCAGTGGTCTTATATTTACCTGGGCTTCAAATGAGCACATCTGTGTTACTTATTCTTTCATAAAGATTGTACAGGACAAAAAAAAAAAAAATTATACAGAACCAGGTAGTTCACTTGAGGAATTCTCCTGGAGACAGCCAGAAGCAGACACTGGGGACTCAGGACTAAGCTACACTCCCCATTTGGAGAGTAGGTTTGTAGCCATCCAGAATCATCAGAGCTCCTGTCTTTCTCCAGTCCCTGCATTCGCACAGTAGACTTGGAAATGAAAGAAGCAGCCCAATGACTGGGAAAACAAAGTATCAGACTCAGGCTGTTTCAGTCCTGCTGTTCTCTATGCAGATCAGCCTCTGAAGCACCCGGAGTTCTCTCTTTGGGAAGCTTTCCTTCCTGTAGCGCCTTTTCCCTGCCCTCCTATAAGCCACGAACATGATTTTTAAGTAGTAATCATTTACTGCTGTCTTTTCTGAACTATAATACTCATTTGATTTTTATTTATTTACCAGTATAATCATACATGTGTTAATAAAATAACATTTCAGGGGCGCCTGGGTGGCTCAGTCAGTTAAGCCTCTGCCTTCGGCTCAGGTCCTCATCCCAGGGTCCCAGGGAGAGACCCCCTCATCGGGCTCCCTGCTCAGCAGGGAGTCTGCTTCTCCCTCTGCCCCTCACCCTGCTCATGCTCTCTCTCTCTCTCTCTCTCAAATAAATAAATAAAATTAAAAAAAAATTTTTTCAACTGTCTGGTGGTCTTTTCTGGCCATTAGTATTTATTTGTTATATGTTTAATATGATGGTGATAATTTGGTCTTGTGGGGACATGTTAACAAGGACTCAGGGCGTCTAATATTTAGATAAGCCAGTGATCTGGAAAGGCTACCCCATAAGCCTACTACCACCCAGACTCTCATAGCTGCCCCCCAGGGCCTGGCACCCCTTCTCATCCAGTGGACTTCCTGCCCAGCTGCTCTGTCCCTCCCCCAGCAGCCCCCAACGCTCCATCTCAGTCTCCTCTCCCCTGTCCTCTAAGTCCAATCTCCCCTGCGACAGGGTAGGGAAAGTTCTCAGAGGAGCTAATGAATGTGAGGCCTGCAGGCAGGCACATGTTGGCCCAGCCTCCCAGCAGGACCTATGAGAACACCCCGTTCTGGTCCACAGCATATTGGGGAAACTGGAGCCCAGAGAGAAGTGGTGTCCAGCCTGAGGTCACCCAGCTAGTCAGTGGGTCAAGGAAGAGCTATGACTCAGCACCCCTGGTCTCCATGCTGGTGCCCTCCCCTGACACGGCTCGACCCCAGCCTGACTACAATGGTCCAGCGACAGGACTGGAGTCACCAAGGGCAGGCCTCAGTGGATGCTCTTTCTGGCCAGGAAGACCATGACGCGACCCCTTTCTGAGACCAGAGATGTCAATCCTCTCAAGCGACCTCTCCCTCCTTCTTGTTCCCTTGAGCCCAGAGCAGGGCCAGGTGTGTGAAGAATTCTCTAGACCAGTGACAGGGAGACATGGGCCTTTCCCCGAGGAGTTGGGATGGGCATTAAGCCAGATGTCTTGCTCCCTTGACCTAGACTAAGGAGTGGTGGAGTGGAGGCAGAAGCACCCCGTGCCCCACTAGGTGAGGCTGCCTCTTTTTCGGGAGAAGGGAAATCCGGGGTCCCTTCATTCAAAGACTCTCAGCGTCTGTGAGCTCTACTTCTAGGAAGCCCCTCCCTCCTCCCACCAGCTCTGGAGCCGCAGAGATGGCTGCTGCTCCCATTTCAACCAGCACCAGATCCATTAATAGCATCAGATTTATTTGCACCAGCCCTGACTCCCTCCCTGCTCCCCAGGGGCGCTTGATCCAGAATGCCAGGCCCTGCTTCCTTTTCTCCTGGAACATGCTGACTCCCTCCCTTGGGTGCCCAGGGAGTTGGCAGGATAATAACCTGCGAGAGGAAAACTCTCTTCTCCCTGCCTGCTAATCTGCAGTGCTCACCAAATTAGAAAAGGCATCAGAAGCCCATCGGGCTGCCTGCCGCAGGGATGTCATGCCATTAACCCTGGGCTGGGCCGCCTCCTGCTGGTCTGGGCAGGGGGTGGGGTGGATGCTTCAGCCCCCAGGCCCTTTGCAATGCGCTGCCTCTAAGCAGGAATGAAACCCACCTCAGCCTCCATTTCCCATCCCCCCCCCCACCAGTGGGCATGAAACCTCCATCCTCTCCACCCCCATCCCCTTCCCTATTCCCCCATTATCCTCATTCACACCCCACCCTGTCAGTTGGCACAGATTTCTAGACTAGCCAGAAGGGCCCTTGGACTCCAGTTCAAGCTGCCCACTTCACACATGAGCAAACTGACAACCAGGAAGGGGACATGTGTCATCCGGTCCTTCCTCTGGGACCTAGGTCTGCAGACTCTTCACCGGTCGGCTCAGCAGTGATCTGCAGCAGCTCCCGTTCTAAGCGCTGAGGATACAGCAGCGGGCAAAACAGACGGAGGCCCAGCCTTCTGGAGCTCGCAGACTACTTATTCCTGGAAGCTGTCCCTCTTCCCTGAGGCTGGGCTGGAGGTTCCCCACGAGGACAAGGCAACTGTGGGTTGACTTTGCCTCCCCACTAGGTGGAGCTTGTCTGGGCAGCTGACCAACCGTGCTGTTCAGTTCCGTATCCTAGGGCTGGGGGTGGGGCCTGGTCCATCCAGAGGCACAAGAGGTCTTTACTGAAAGCCATGACGAATGTTTGCATAGCAGGCACTCCATGCCAGGTACTGAGTGCTAAGGAGTATCTTTAAGGGGGGAAACTGAGTCCCAGAGAGGTTAAATGACTCAGCCAAGGAATCCAGCTCACAAGCTACTCAAACCCAGGCAGTCTGGCTCCAAGCTCTTCCCACCTGGCTGCAAAGGAGGGAAGGAATGTCACCAACCATAGGAATGCTGGGCTTCTCTGGTCACCTGTGCCCATGACTCAGGGTCAAAAACGTCTGTCTTCCATCTGGCACAAATCTCTGCAACCGCAAATGCTACCCTGTGCTTTGTTTTGTGACTTCCAAGCAGACAGGACACTCAGACACCCTCTGACTTTCGTAAGATCGTCTCACTAGGCACAGGAACCATGCTGGAACAGGACTGGAGTTTCTGGGGGCCTCCAGGGGCACATTTCTATCTCCCTGCCCACAAGTCCTGGAGTAACAAATTCTGCCCACACAGTCCCCTCCAGAAAGCCTTCCTGTGCCTACAGTACCAGCCGGAGCAGGAAGGGGTCCAAGCCAGCCTGTGTCCCACCCAGTCTGGCATAGCCTGGTTGTTCTCTCTAATGGCCTGAGGCAGGGCCCATAGTCTGTGCCAAGGAAATGTTGGTTGCTTGCTTAACTGGCTGGTTCTCCTTAGGTGGTGCTGTGAAAGCCAGTTCTGATTCCCAATTCCAGTCCTGCTGGAACGACCTGTGAGACTGGGGGCAAGTGGTCCCATCCCGGAGCCTTAGCCTCTTCGAGGGCTTTGAGGAGTCAGACTAGATAGTCTCTGGTGACTTTCCCATGTAAAATTCAAGGTTTGACTGTAAATATCAGTTTCCGTTATGGGTCATTGCGAAGCAAGATCTCCTTCCTCGACCATGTGTAAGGCTTGTCTGTTGAGAGAGGCGATCAAGTGAGAAGCATCTTTAAAATGACCCGGAAAGTACATGTCATCTTCAGGGAGAGACCCGGCTACCTCTGGGAAGGATCTTTTTATGGAATCTGGAAAGTGGGGATAAAGAAGGGGAATAACACTGAGTCCCTCCTGTGTACCAGGTCCTGCTGTGAGTATCCTACATGTTTTCGTCTATTCAGTGCTCACAGCCTCCCTGAAGTGTGTTCTCATGCCCATTTTGCTGAGGTGGAAACTGAGGCTCCTCCCCAAGCCTACGCAGCATGTAACTATCTGAGGGAGGAGTGGGACAGATGTGTTTAACTCCAAAGATCAGGCTCTGCCCAAGGCAGAGAGTGGTGTTCTCTAGTTGCCCTGGTCTGCACTTGCCTGGACCATGTCCAGCCACTACCCTGCGTGCCACAACATCCGGGCATCCTCTGGAGACCGGGGGGGCGGGGGTCGGGCTCATATAGGGCTATTGTGCTCACACCACATCTGGAGAGCCCCAGGGATGCGTGTGTGTGTGTGTGTGTGTGTGTGCGCGCGCGTGTGCGTATATATGCGTGCATGCGAAGGACAGAGAGCACAAGTGAGCCCAGGGAAGATTGGAAGCCCAAAGGGGGAACAAAAGAAAGAAAGGAAGAGTTGAAAGAACGCAGAGGGAAGGAGCTAATACGCAGAGTGACGAGGATGACAATAATAACAATAATAATAACAAGGAAGCACAAACCTTTTTTTTTTTTTTTTCTCCAAGCAGAATGTGAGCTGGAGCAGGGCTGAGGGGATTAATCTCTTAAAAAATAAGTGCCGTGTGAGGAGACAGGCAGTGATTAAGGTTTTAACTGATCAGTCTGCATCTGACAGTGAACCAGCTATTATCTTAACGGAATCAAACGAACATTCAAAGCCGTGCTCAGCCCCAAACATGAAAGGAGATGTCATCTGCTGGCAGCTGGCAAGCCGCAGGGGGAGCCGAAGGGGAGAGAGGAATGGAGGGAGAGGGGAAGAGAGGGAGAGAGAGCGGCTTGTCGGGCCGGGGAGAAGGGAAGCCGAGAAAAAGAGGTGTCAGGGGCAGCAGAGCTGCTCTGCCCCTTGGCCTCTGCCCCAGCTCCAGAGCCACCAATCCCAGGCTTGAAGCTCATGTGCGACTGCCCCCCCCCACCCCCGTCACTCTACCCCACCCAGGACCTGCGGCACCCCCACTTCCTGAAGGAACAAGAGGGGACGCTAGGTGGGACCAGGCTCTGGGCTGAAATCTTGCTCCTGAGACCAGACTCCTGCCTCTCCTCCACAACTCCAGCAGAGCAAAGGCCCAGGATGGTTTTCTTAAATACATGTAAGAAAGGGGGTGAGAGAAAAGAAGACAAAAGGGAGAGAGTGCCTTTTTCAGGCACCTGGGTTTGCTGCTCATTTAATTCTCCCTGCCGCCCAGTCACACGGGAGAGGAGAAGGCTCAGGCTGTAGATTCCACATCTTGAATGAGGCCAAGCTGGGGTGTGGGCCCAGTCCTCTCTGGCTCCAATTTCTCTACTTTTTTCACCAAAGGGGGGTGGTGGTGGAGACGAGCAGAGGCAGAATGGGGAAGTGTGAGGGCAAACCAGGGAGAGGCCCTGAGATCTCTCTGTTCCTACATTTATGCCTCAATGTTAAGCAGATGTTCCCTTCTCATCCCACTTTCCCAGAGCAAGAGTACTGGGGTCAGAAGATTCTAGAAAAGGCTTGCCCTGGGTCCCTGGGCCCAGACCAGTGCTTGGTGCACAGTTTGTACTCATGGAGTATTTGTCAGAGGAGGGGCTGAGGGAAGGGCAAGCTCTCAAGTCCGGCAGAGGCAAGATGGAGAGACCCACCTGGCACAGGCCCGAGGCCTGCTCCGTCCACTGCTGCTCTGACCATGGGAGAGGCCTGAGCAAGGGACCAGCAGCTGGGTCCTCGCCCCCAGGAACACCAGAGGGAGTATCAGGGCTGGGGCTGAGTGGGAGAGTACCAGCCTGGTGGAGAGAGAAAACCATTGGAAGAAGAAAGGTTTAGAGAGACAAAAGGAAAACATTGGAAAAATCCAAAAAATTGACTCACACACCGTAAGTGACCCTGTACACAGAACATTTATTTTTCATGTGGACCTGGTTCTCTTACTCTACTTTCCTTCCCTTACCGACTCTCACCCCTTGAGGAGACATCTGTTTCTCCAAGAAAATAGACATATGGTCTTCCGTCTTCCCTCTTTGTCACACACTCAGTCTCTCTCTCTCTCTCACACACACACACACATGCACACACACCGAGAGCCAGTCAGTGTTGAGTCCTGGTCTGGGCCACACCCCCTCCCAGAATTTTGCTCTTTTTTTGTCCAGGTCCATACGGGGAGGTCCACTGGGGTCCAGTCCATTCTCCGAGGCCATGTCCCTTCCTGAATACAGGCCTTTCAGCCTGGCCCAGAAGGGAAGAAGCCAGCAGCCAAAAATGATGTGCCAAATGGGCAGGAGCCAGGGGGTCCCCCCAGAGCCGCCGGGATTCCCTCCCCACTCTGTCACACTCTATCAGTCACTGCCCCCTCCCTCTGCCTCCAGCAGGGTTCAGGACATGCCTGTTTCCTGGGACCATCTCTCTGTCTCTGATCCATCTGTATACCACTGCTAGAGGTCTCTTTCTAAGGCAGCTCAGATGGCATCCCTCCCTTGTTAGAGACCTATCATAGCTCCTGTGGGCCTGGGAGGATAAAGTCTAACCTACCCTGGCTGGGCTTGAAGGCTTCGCACTCGCCCCTCCCCCTCCTCTCTGCCAGAGCTTCCCCTCCGCTTCCCCCAGCACCTCCCCCTGCACAGCCAAGTCTGACTCTCTGTCCCCCTGGCACACGCCTCTTGCTTTACAACGCAGCCACTGTTCCCCTCCACCTGGAGACCTGTCCCTCCCCACCACCTAGCCAGTTTCCTCTCTTTCAGGATGCTCAAGTGACGCTCACCGCAGGTCAAACACTGTTCTAGGCCCTTTGTAGGAAGTAAATCATTTACCCTCCCCTTGAGCCTTACGATAGATACCTTTTACAAAAAAGAAACTGAGGCCAAGAGAAGTTAAGCATTTTGCAAAGATCACATAGACACATCCCGTAAGGATAGAGCTAAGATTTGGAAACAGGGAGTTTGGGGTCCGTCCTGCTGCTCAGAGAGGGCCCCCCTCTACCCTCTCAAAGTTTCCACTGGTTACCCAGCCCCCACGTCCAATCTCTTTGCCCTCCAACTTCCTCCAGTATGTTATCTGTACCTCTCATGGGCTCCTTAATTACACAATACCTTGAATTAGGACTTTGATCTCTGCGTGTGTTAATTTTATCTCATGAACTAGATTATTTATTATCAGGAGTATAAACTGTTTTGCCATTACTCTTGTAGCTCCTCCCCAGCCCCCAACAGTTACCAGTACAACGTTAGGCATAGGGTTAGAAATAAAAATAACCGTGGCTAACATGTAGTGAGTGCTTCCCATGTTCTGTGACCCAAGTACCCTCTTTGGGTCGATGTAGTTACACTTTGCAGATAGGAAATTAGAAAAAGTAAGCACTTTCTGGCTCAAGGCCACGCAGCGTGTGGTAGCTTAAATTCTTAGCCATTCCCCCCTCGAAAAAAGAGGTCGGGTTTATTTCTCTTTCCCTTGAATGTAACCAATAATGCGGCAGAAGTGAGGCTATGCAGCTTCTGGGCCAAAGCCTCTCGAAGGCTTAGAAGCTTCCATGTGTGGGCTTCTGGGAGCTCCGAGCTGCTGTGTGCAGCTCGAGAGGATCACGTGGAGAGAAGAGGGCTTGAGGGTGCACAGAGAGCAAGAAGGAGGCCACCCCGGCATCCAGATCAGTCTTCCAGATGTCTGCTGCACCAGCCACCATCCACTGCAATTTCAAGAGGGATCCGCAGAAGAACAGCTGAGCTGAGCCCGGCCAGCCCAGACACAGAGAGAGCACAATCTTTGTTTTAAGCAACTCTCTTTGGGCGTGGCTTGTTACACACTAACAAGTAGGTCCTGTTATTATTCCATTTCTCAGAAGAGTAAGTAGAGGGAGGGGTAGGGAGGTGACATGGTTTCTGGCTCAAGGTCATGCAGTTTTGTCAGTGGGAAGTGGGAGCCAAGAGGAGGGCCCAGGTCCTTGTGACTCAGAGCCTGGGGAGAGTAACCCATTGCAACAGGACACCCTCATTTAGTGACCGAGGCAACAGGTTTTCAGGGACTGGGCACAGCCCTGAGCTGACTGTACTTTGTGAGCAGACCAGGCCTTTGAAGTCTGAGGTGCTCAGAAGGCAGGACTCTGAACACCACCCTTCCCCTGACACCCTCATTGAACTATTTTCTCTATAGAACATCCACAGAAGCTTCTCTTTGAAAAATGTGTTCTCATTTTCAAACCACTGGACCAGATCAGCTCTCGGGTCACTTCTAGCTCTGACATTCCAGAACTCCATGAATGAGTGATGGGAACGAATGCAGGATGGCTGATCAAATTGCGAGGGTCCCGCTTGGATGAATGATGTGCACGGAGAGGGCCTGAATCCAGAAAGCACTGACCCACTTGGAATGCAGGGAGTTCTGGAACCTGCCAGGAGAAAGGTGGGGGACAGGTGCTAGAGGCATCTGCAGGGATGAAAAGGCAGAAGGGTGGACCTGGGGAGAGATGTTGCTAGGGAGGCCATGTGGGTAGCTGGCACTTACCATAAGAAGACAGTGTGGCATCAGGTGGGTCGGGTGGGGGATTAACCTCTGAGCCTCAGCTTTCTCATCCGTAAAATAGACATTATGGAGTAGGGCAGGCATGGGGTGCATGAGATAATGCAAGTGAAAAGCATAACCCAGGGCTTATGGTAGCTGTGGCTTTTTTTTTTTTTTTCTAGGACACCAGAGTGACTTACACTAGCTACAGCCCCAAGAGTGTAGCAAACCCCAGGAGGCCCAGGAAGGGACCCTCTGTGCATCCCCAGATGGAGGTACACATAAAATGTGCATTTGGGGAAGAGAAGTGGGAGAAGTAAGGGCTTGGGGCATCGGGCAGAGACACAGGAGGAACCTGCAGCAGGCTCCCAGATGCCTCGGACCTTGCCAGGAGCTGAGCACCTAGCAACAGGCTGTGAAGGAGACAGGTTTTGGGCTGGGGCAGAGACACCACACCAATGCGGACGTTCATGAGGTCATGCAGTGGACTGAGGCACCTCATGATGCTGGGGGGCTCAGGTTCCATCCCACTCTGAGAACCACCATGAGAGAGTCATCCCTTTGACTTGTGGGGGTCCCCAGGACCTAGTGAGCTCATGGCAAGTGAGGCCAGGCCCGTGAGGGACACAGGACAGAGCTCTCAGGTCAGAAAGACAGACTTCCTTAGTGGCCAAAACCACCAACTCTGGATCTGGGCAAATGGGGTCCAAATCCTGATTCTGCCACTAACTAGTGACATGACCTTGGGCAAGTTACTTACCCTCTCTGCACTAAATGCTGTGACAGAAGTCGTGGTTCCTGATTCCATGGTACTCACAGTCCAGCCAGAGAGACAGATGCTCAGAAAAGGCTTGCCAGCACTATATGGGGCAGGTGACATGCCCATTTGAGAGAGAGGGTCAGTGCCAGGAGCTGTAGCTAAGGGGCCTGTCAGTCTGTGTTCCTGGAGAGGTCTCCATGGGCCAGGAAATGTCAGACAGGTTCGGAGAGATAGAGGGGAAGGTATTCAGGGAGTGGAGAACCTAGAGACAGGGATACAAAAGGTCTGTCTCATATGAGCAGGAGGTGGGACCCCAGGGGGAGGAGCTAAGGCTGGAGGGGTCCTAGGGAGCCAAAGACCTTGAAAAGAGATGGAGAAGTTTAAAGCGCCCAGCTACAGCCACTCCCTCTGGGCTGAGTCAGGGAAAGGAGGCACAAAGATGAGCCAGGAAGACTGACAGGTGCCTGGACTGAGGCCACACCCATGCCCATAGCCCCTGCCAGTTGCCCCAGCCTGCCTGGGTCCCCAGGGTCAGACCATTACAGGGTGAGATTCATCATGGGCAGGTGTGCTCCAAGACGGTATATTATCCAGGATTATGAACTGTAACAGGATAATCTCTCTAATGTAATTCAAGCTCTCGACATGGCTTATGGCTCCTTAATGTACCTCAGACTGAAGAATTACAAGAACATTCTCCCCCAAGCTCCTCTTGTCCCCTCCCTCCCTCCTCTGTCAACCCCTAAATGATTTAGGCAATTGCCTGAAGCCAGATCTTGGCATTTAGTCATAATTCAGTGCAGTTCAGTAAACATGATGGGCAAGGAGCTCTCGCTGCCTGTCCTTTCTCCCACGAAAGTCTGTTTTTTCTCCTCTGTCCAAATCCAATCCCCCCAATTCAGGGACAAGACTGGATACAGGACAATCCAGGAACCTCAGTTCCCTGGGATTCACCCCAAGATACCCTCCTGGGTACTCAGACTTACACTTCCAGGTTTGGGCTTGGGGATCCCAATTATCCAGGGTGCTGCTCCCCAGAACATCACACCCTCCAGACTGAGAAGGCTCCAGAGCCACAGAATAAAGTCAGAGCCAGGTATTTTAAGGGAATGTTCTGGTCTTATGAATCAACGCTGTAAACTCATATCTCTCAAGGGACCGTTGAGATCCCCTGCAAACCATCCCACAGAATAGTTTCCAAATTTTATTTTCTATGGTTTTGCCCCTCCGGGGAAAAACAAAAACAAAAACAAAAACATTCCTCAGAGCGCTATGACCCCGACAGTTGGACATCCTCATTTAATCCAGCTCCTTTCACTAGGGTGAAAGGTGATCTTGCAACACAGATGGGTCTTTCTGAATCACAGATTATGTTTCTTGAGCACCTATTATGTGCCAGGCATTTTCCTAAGTACTTTACATTCATTTAATGCTTCCGACAGTCTTTCAGTACATGCTATTAATCTTCATTTACTGGTAAGATAACTGTGGCTCAGAGAGGGAAAGTGGAGGCCACAGATCTGTTAACTTAGAAGCTGGAATGTGAACCAAGGCAGAGTGGCTCCAGAACCAATGTTTCCAACCACGGCCCCACACTGCACAGGGTCATATAAGTTCTTGAACCCTGAATCCAATGTGTTTTATCCATTGAGCGCTCTGCTGATGTAGCAATGGAACAGGGCAACAGAATCTTCTCTTGGCTCCAGGACAATATCAGTATATTTTCACAGTGGCCCTCCAGCCTCTTTTGCCTTCCAGTCCCTAGGGAGATCAGAAATTCAGGCTTTCCCTCTACCAACCAGTGGGAAGGCTACTTCCAAGCCCCTCAGCCCAGTACAGGCAAGCAGCCCCCTTCCTCTGCTGCATTCTTAGTGCCCATCCCCCTCCTCACCCTCTACTTTAAACATAGAGCTAGAAGGCCCCTCCAGGCTGCCAGGATCCAAGGGAGGCAGGATAAATCTCCCCTAGGGAGCAGGGGACCACAGATTGGGAAGCTTTCCTCCTCAACTCAGCTCAGTAAAAACAAGGCAATCTCGCAGGCAAATAATGGCACCTGTTGGTGCTTTCTATATACTCCCCATTGTTCTTCCCTAATGTTCTTCTTGACCTTGTCAAACCACTTGGTCCTTCAGTGACTCATTGTTCTCAACTCCCGAGTGGGCTAATAATAGCAGCAAAGACTAAATTAGAAGATGCAAGTTAAAAGAAAAAACTTTGGATAAAGCATTCCATACTTACAACTGCAACACACACACACACACACACACACACACACACACACACACATGCCCCTCTGGTTGACTTGGTCATTTAGCTGTGGATTCAGTTGTGTCCCCATGCTCATTCCTGTACCCATATTCCAGTAAAAAGAGAAAGATTTAGGTAATTTATCCATCTCTGATTTCTGGATCTGGAGTAGATGAGCTCTGGGGTTGTACCTGCCACTCTGGCTGCAGAGTCTTGGCATTTAAGAATATCTGTCCTGGGGGAGACTGCTGCGTAGTCAGAGGGGCACCCTGCCAGATGAAGAGGGAATTGGCAATCTGTACTGTTTGCTCACTGGGGTGTATAAATGCCTATGACACTTGGTGTCTTGAAATGAGCACCAGCAGAGGAGTTATGGTCCCCCGAGGCATAGTCCTACCTCTAAATTCTCTTTCCCTAAACCTCAGTTTTCTCATCTGTAAAATGGGATGTGGGAGGAGGTCTCAGGTCCCTTTCAGTCTAACCTTCTGTTTAGGGTTTCGTTCCTGGGCAGAATTCTCTTGCTCCTTTCTCAGGTCTTCAGATTTTTTCTCTTCTCGCCTCTTCCTGCTCCCTTTCTGTGGTGCTCGCCACCCCACCTCTTCTAGTTCAGAGACCTGTCATTTCAGGAAGTGCCACGAGGGGGAGCCTACATTTGGCTGTCTGAGGTCAGAAGGGAAGCCAACTGGAGTGTAAGGCTAGGGGGTAGGTAGCCAGCCAGTCCCAAGGGGGCCCCAGGACTAGGATTTAAATAGAAGGTTGAGGGGCCTAGAGACGGGGCTGTAAGCTACAAAGGCCATTCTCTAAGCTCATGAAGGACTGAGATCTTGCTTTATGGTATTGTTGTGTTCTCCGTCATACACTTTTAAGTGTCTATGGTAGAATTCTTTCATTTGACCATTGGTCTAGTCTGGGAATCTTGCAAGGCAGAAGGTATTATCTATTGTGTCTGCATTTGGGAGAACTGAAGCTCGGGGAGATTTCAAGCTTACCCAGGGTTGATGGTCCAAGACTCCTGACCACTGGCCCAGGTTTCACTATGCATGTCCCTGCCTCCTCCAGGGCCATAGTCCAGGCCAGGCACACACGGGATTTTCAGGGATGCTTCTTAAATGAATGGTAGGCCCTCTGAACTGGAGTGCAGCCTCCCTGGGGTAAGCCTTCACTGCCTTACATTGGTCAGCATTGACCCAGAGCCGACACTTTGGTTCTGCTATCTACCCTTTGCTCTGATCATCCCAAACCATAGTTTTCACTCCCTCCCATGTTACTTCCATGACTGGGAAGAGCTGGCCCTGCAGTCATGCCCTCACCAAGACCCTTGGCCTCCTTTCTTTGTCTTTCTAGCCTGGCTCAGGTATGCTCCTCTAGGAGGCCTTTTCATCCCTTCCTACTGTGAGAAGCGCTGGCATCGACAATCAATTATTATTTTAAAATGGTTAGATAGGAATCTGCGCTTCTCCATGGTGGGAACTGAGTCTTGTGCAACTTGGACTCCCAGTGCCTATCAAAAACTGATGTCAGCCATTAAACCCTCTACAGCATTAGGACCCTTGTCCCCTCTACAGCTTCTACCCTGGGGACCCTTTAAGAAAAGGCATTTTAAGCATATGTGGTCTGAACAAATGAATAACTGATTAGCGTTCCCCTCCCCCCTCACTTCTCCTGATCTTTCCAGTATTGGGAAAGGTAATAGTTCCATATTTCTGGAGATTCTCAGGCTACCTTCACTCCCTCTAAACCACCAGCTCTCCACACCTTGTGGGAATATTTTCTACAGCCAGCTTCCCCCAAGTGCGGCTTCTCCAGCTGACAAAAGGTCTTCTAGTCAGAGATGGTCTGGGGGAGTGAGAGGAAGGAGCCAGCCCCTTCAGTGAGAGAGGGGGCTCCTCTTCCACCCCCTCCTATTGGCCAGCTTCCTGCAAGCAAGCCTAGTCTCTGGTCTCCCCTCCCTCAAAACCTGGCCTGTACTCCTGTCCCCACCCCACCAGTTGACAATGTAGAAGGCCTAGGACAGGACATTTAAGCAGGTAAGGTTTAGAAGGAACCATGGGACTCCCAAAGCACAGGGAGACTTTCACTGGATCCAACTCACCTGTGCAGGTAGACAAGTTGGACCGGGGGGAGGAAAGGTGACTAGTTCATTCCATTTGTTCATTCATTGAGCAAATACTTACTGAGTGCCTGCTATGTGCGTAGTAGCCCTGTTCTAGGACCAAGACTGCTTTTAAAAGCCTCTGCCTTCATAGCATCTACAGTGTAGTGGGAGGAGCTAGGCAAATCAGCAGGTAAATATGTAGCTTGTTACATGGTGATAAATGCTACTGAGAAAAACAGGGGAAGGGAGATGAGGAGCCTGTGTGTATTGGAGGAGGGAGGGTCAGAGAAAACCTTAGCAAATGACAGGGGAAGCATTGTAGGAAAATCTAGCGAAAGATAGGTCCAGGTAGAGGAAAATGCAAGTGCAAAGGCCCTGGGACAGAAGTTCGGTGTCCTGCCTGTGGAACAGTGAGGAGGCCAGTGCCACTGGACTGGAGTTGACAGAGGGATGGGAAGGAAGGGCAGAGAGGTGATCAGATTCTGGAGGGTCTTGTAAGGACCTTTTTCTCTGAGTGAGATGTGCAGCTGTTAGAAGATTTTGAACAGAAGAGGCACATGGTCTGACTTTGGCTTTAAAAAGATAACCCTGGCTGCTCTGTTGGGAAAAGACTGAGGGGGACAAAGGACACAGGAGGACAAGTTAGGAGGTGTTGCAAGATTCCAGGCAAGAGAAGATGGTGGCTTGGAACCGTGGGGGAAGTGGGGGAAGTGGTGAAGAGAAGCAGATTCTGGACAGATTTCGAAGGCAATGTAAACAAGATTTGCTAAGGCATCCAGATGAATGATGACAGAAAAAGAGAGGAGTTGAGAATAACTCCAAGATTTTCTTCTCCAGAAACTGGAAAGATGAGGTTGTCCCTTTCTGAGATGGCAAAGACAGAAAGTAACAGGTCTGGCGGAAAAGATCCGAACTTCCCAGCTGGACAAATTGAATTTGAGACGCCCGCTGGACAGGGTCAGGTGGAATCGGAAACAGGATTTACAGGTTCACAGGTCAAGAGAGAAATTACGGTAGAGCTAAGAGAACAAAAAATCCGAAATCTCTGGATTCCCAGCAGAGCCCTTTCCACAGTGTGGCAAGGACTCGCTGGCGGGCTGGAGGGGTTAAATACCTGCGCTCCAAACCTAGGGCGCACGGAGAGGAAATACGGTAACCCTGCGCGCACGCCCCCAGCCCCAGCTGCCCCCACGCGGGAGCTGGAGGAGGTGCGGGGACCCGGGTAGCGCCCGGACGGGGCTGGCTATCCCGGGAGCTTGGGTGAGGCCGGAGGGGGCCCAGGGCTCCGCAAGCACGCATCGGAGGCGGAGCAGGGGCTGCTCGGACTCGGGGGCGGATCTGCACTAGAGGTCTGGGTTTCTTCTCTCAGCAACGGTCTTGACTCGTTTCCTTGAGCCACCGTGAGATATTTATTTAACCTCGCAGTTCAGCCTCCCGGGGACCAGCAGGGAGGGATGGAGGCAGGGAGGGGAAGGCTGGTGGAGTTGGGGAGCGAGAGGGAAACATTTCCTTCCCTCTGCACAGGCCACGGCTGCCTCGCTTCCTCGTGGGGTCTCACCCCGGACCTCCAGACTTTCGAGGGTCAACCAGCCCCTTGGGTTCCCAGAGAATTCGGGAATCACGCTAGTCCACCTAGGTGGATTTAAGAGCTAGGAAAGCAGGGTGGGGTAACTTGTTCAAGGACCTACAGCGAGCCTGAGACAGTGCCAGGTCGCCTGTCTCTGGGGTCCCCCATCCCTTGTCCATAAAAGGAGCACCCGCGGTGCCAGGAGACTCGACAGACGTGGGTCCTGTGCGGAGCCCCAATGTTCGCCAACCTTGTGATTTGGGCCTGGACACCTCACTTCTCGGCGCCTCTCTTTCTTGGTCTGTGAAAAGGGAGTCGTCGCTCTTACGCTGCCTTCCGTGTCTTGTTGAGGGACCAATTTTTTTTTTTTTTTAAGTTATCAGCTGCTAATTGCCGAGCCGAGTCTGGCCCTCCCTGTCCTGGGCTCCTCGCACAGGTCTTACTGTCCCCCCAGTTTGTACACCCTGGCGTCCGCTTGGTTGGCAAGGATGAGAGCTAGAGGGAGGAGCGAAAGGAGGCCAGAACCCAGGTTCCAAGCCAGAAAGGAGCCCCCCACCTCCAAGCCACGGTCCCCGCCGCTGGCCCAGGGGTTAGTGCTGTGGGTACGCGGGGAGGGGAAGCTGGGGGCCTGGAGGAGCGGAAGTCCCCGAAAGGAGGCCCCATTTCCCCTCCCCCCGCGGCCGGCCCCGGGGCAGGTGAAGAGGGGACCGGGCTCCGCTCCAGGTGGCGGGGCAGCGACGGGGGTGGGGAAAGGCAACAATAGCACTTTTATTTGGGACTGTTTGGCTCTGAGCGGGTGGGCGGAGGAGGAGGCGGCCGACGGGGCTGCGGGGGAGGGGGTGGTCAGCGGCATCTGGCTACACACCTGCTCCTGCTTAACCCTGTGCGTGCTGGGGCTGGGCGCGCGGTGGGGGAGGGCTGCCCGACTACGCGGAACCAGCCCCAGGCCGCGGAGTGCGCGCAGGCCAAGACAGTCAGCCTCCGGGGTCTCTGGCCAGGCCTGACGATCTCCGGGTGCGCGGGAATGGGGATCCCCGGCGAGACCGTGGGGATGTCCCGTACCCTTCGCTGTGCCCCTCGACCAGCACTGGCCTCTCCCGCACAGCCCGCGGATCCGGAGTCTGCCTCCCGCGCGCCCGCGTGGCTCCGGCGGGAGAGGGAAGGTGAGGGGTGGTTCCAGGGCCTCGGCGCGGATTCCCCGCCGCCCTCGGGCCATTCCGGGAAGCCGGCCTTCCGGAGGCGGCGCGGCGGCCACGGCCATGCCAAGGGCGCGGGGCGCGAGCCAGGCCCAGCGGGCGGCCGCCGGGCGGGGAAACTAGCGCTGGGCGCGCCCTCTCGCGCTAAACGCTTCCAGGCGCGGCGCTGCAGGTGAGCCGGGACGCTCGGCTCACTACATCCCCGCTCCCGGCCTCGCCGACGCTCCCTGCCGGCCGGGCGCCGGGGCGGTCGAGCCCCGCGCTGCACCTGCCCGCGCCGGGACCCCTGCCCGCCCGCGGTGCCACCTCCTCCCACCCCGGCGCTGGCGAGTTTGCCCGCTGCACAATCGGAGCTTGTTTGTGGGCGGAGGAGCCGCGCCGGGTGCGGCGGCCCCGCGCCAGCCCACTGATCCCATAAAATATTATTTGTGTTTAAAAATTCCAGTAATTGGCTATGCAGCCGCTTTTTCCGAGCCCCTTGCCAAGCGCAGTAAAATCTCAGTCCGGCTGGGGTTATTTTCATCATGCAAATTCCCATTTCTGTAAACAGGGTTAAAGCCCCTGGAAGAGGCCGGGCTGGAACCGGAGAAGAAAAGCCGAAGGATGTGCTCTCTGAGACTGGGAGGTGGTCAAACTGGGTCTCCATTCCTGTGATGACCTGGGCAATTGGGGAGAGTTATTCAGATAATCCATCCCCACCCCACCGCCCCAATCGCTTTGCCTCGAAGACCAGTGCCTGGGATGTACTGGATAAAAATCCCTGGTTTCCTTAACTTTCCCTACCCTTTTCTCATCTGAATAACTTACATCATCAAATCATAGAGGCATAATACTCTCTCTCTCTCTCTCTCTCTCTCTCTACCGCAGGAGCAAACTGAGGCTCAGAGGGAAGGGACTTGCCCAGGTTCACACAGCAAGTTTGTGCTAGAGCCTGGGCTGGCACATACCTTGCCCGCCTGCCTATCAAAAACCCCTGGAGGGCTTGGAAGAGGAGGCAGCTGGTGCTGGCGCCCAGGCTAGCCAGCACAGAGAGCCCCAGGGCCTGGCTCTGGGACGCTGCTGACTGTGGGCACGATCACTGGGGGAAGACTCCCTCCCTTTCCAAACATACACACTTCCTGTCCCTCAGGAGCTGGGAGCCGCCTGGAAAGGAGGAGGAGGAGGAGGAGGAGGAGGAAGAGGAGGAGGAAGGAGTCCTTGCCAAGGCCTTGGAAACCCTGAGTAATGGACAGGGGAGCCTCTGCCCTGCTCCACCCAGTCATGGCTGCCGTCTGCGCAGGGAGCAGGAACCACACACGTGGGAGGAACGGATTTCTTAAACAGATGCTGAAAGAGAGCCCAGATTTTGAAGTTGGCAGGAGAATCGGGGCTCCGAAAAGAGTAAATAATAGTGTATTATTTGTAATATAATATTGTCTTATATGTAATGTATTATTGCTGTGTTGAATTGAGCACGTAGTATGTGCCAGGCCCTCCTTCAGTTTGCCTCTTTTAACCCCTACCACAAGCCCAGCAGGCAGGTATTCATATTCTAACCACGTTCTTGTAGCTTTGTAAGTGATCAAGAAAGTATATTTGCAAATAAAAATAGTTCCAGAGCTAGACAGTTTCTGTGGGTCACCAGCCCAAGATATTGTACCCACTTTCTAGGTGAAGGTACTGAGGCTCCAGGAGCTTAAGTCCCTTGCCCAAGGTTGTCAGTAAAGAAAGCCCTTGCTGGGGCGTTTCTGTGAATGGAAGACCTCTGGGTTTCCTTCTTTCCTTCAAGTTTTCATGCCAGCCCAGCCTCCTCCTGCCTTCCACCATCGCCCCTTCAAGTTTTTGTGCACATTATCTCCTCAGCCTCGATGTCCCTCCTCCCTTCTATTCTCAGTCTTCCCCATCACCTCCTTTTCTTTGAACCTGAGGCCCCTCTGCCCCAGAGGCTGAGGTGTGTCTGGGAGATAAACTTGATGTGCCTTGCCCTAAGACCACTGACCCAGGCAGGTGAAAGGAAAGCAGGTTCTAGAGCTCTTTGCATAACAACAAAACTTCTCCCAAGAAAAGTGGTTATGGGCTTAGTAGGGCCCCCTCCCTGCTCATCCAAACACATACACACACACCCTCACCCCAAAAACAAGAGTCCCAGTTGTGGTTGAAAAGAAGGAAGACATTTCTTGTGGGTCGGGGTTATCTTACTCTCAGCTGAGCCAAGGGGGAAGAGGGCTTCTTGGGGTGGGGAGGGCTGCACTGTGGTGGCAATGTCAATGATCAGTGGGGGTGGTCCCTGTTGACAAAGGAAAGGGAAAATGGAAAACGGTGTCTGGTGTGTTTAGAGGGCACCCACATCGGAAGACTCTAGCTTGGCGAGGCATATGAAAAAGCCAGTTTCTAGAGTCCCAGGGGCCTTTCGGGGGTCCCTAGAGGTCTCACCTCCCCCTTGGAGCTCATCCCAGCCCTCCCTATTTCCTGCCTCCAGGCTGGCTTCCTGCTCAAATGAGGCCTTGAGTGTGTTGTGCTCAGGTGAGGGCCCCCTCCCACCCAGCGTTTTGAGGACTGGACTGAGATTTGGGGCCCCAAGGGTACATGAAGGATGCTTCTTCCTAACCCCAGGACCTAAAGCCCTTCTTCCCAGAACACATCACAAGCATTAAAAAGTGGGGCTCCTGCCTCAGGGGAAGAAAGAGCTGCCCAAATGAGCTAAGGGCTCCATCTGTGAAGCCATTCGTGACATAGGATGTGGGGGAGATTGGGGTGCAGTGGATGTCCAAGGAGCCTCCTCAAGCCAGACCTGGTGAAGCCACACTGGCTTCTTAGGGTTTCCGACCCTAAAGTAATAATGTCACCTGGGACTGAGAGGCATGGCTGGCACCTTTGGGGTCATTTGTTTTGGGACCTTGAAGGGCTCACACAGGATACCTGTTCCCTCACAGTCCCCTCTCTTCTCCACCCACCCACCCCCACTGAGGGGGGGTGACGATGGAGTGGGGTGGGTGCTGTGACTCGTCCTCCATTTGGCAAGTGAATTTGGAGATCTTTCTCAGGGACAGGCAAGCTCAAAGGTGACGGCAAGTCCTAATCTGTGAGGGAATGCCAGTTAGGACTCAGGGACCTAAGTGAGGAAGGCTTCAAGGTGAGGGTAGCCAAGCCTTTGAGCTGGCTTTCAGTAGAACTTTTATCAAGCAGGGTCGAGTCTCACAAAGTATTCTGGGTGATGGGAACAGCATTCAGACAACCTGGAATAGACAAGCCTAAAGCAGGAACCTGGGATGAGGGGGTTAGCTGGCAGATATGAGGGGAGATGGAATGGGATTCTTTTTATTTCATTTATTTATTTGACACACAGAGAGGGAGTGGGCACACAAATAGGCAGAGTGGCAGGCAGAGGGAGAGAGAAGGAGGCTCCCCACTGAGCAGACAGCCTGCCATGGGGCTCAATCCCAGGACCCCAGGACCATGACCTGAGCTGAAAGCAGAGGCTTAACCCACTGAGTCACCCAGGCGCCCCATCCCTGGAATGGAATTGTAATGCTTCCTTTCACTCTGTGACCTTTTCTTAATCCCAAGGGTGACTCCCTCCTCTCTCACCTTTTCTTTTTTTTTTTTTTTTAAACTCCATCTCCAAACCGTGTCTGAGACCCCGCCAGCAGAGGACCCTGGTGGCAAAGAGAAAGAGGGGAAAATGGGGTATGTGTGGTGGGACATCATACTTGCCTTTTGCCCATTTACTCTGCCTCTGTCTCTGACTCCTTTTCAGGGATCCTGGTTTCTTCTCTGTCTGGTCTCTCTGCCTCTGTCCCTCTCAGCAGTCCTTGGTCACTGCATCCTGGTGTATCCATCTCTGTCCCTGCCGCCTCTTTTTGTCCCCCTTCCCATCCTCATCTGACTCTGCTTCTCCTTTCATTCGGGAACAAGACCCCTCCTCCAAGGACCCAGGCAGCAGCTGGGATGGGGCTGATGTCTGAGGCAGGTCCTCCAGAGAGCGGGCCCCACGGTGGGATAATGGGCGCCTCTCTGGGTCCCTCTCTGGGCCCCGTTTCTGTGAATACCAGCTTGAGAAGAAAGGTGGGGCTCCATCCCTGACCCATCCCCACCTCCCTCTCTACCCCTCCAATATTCCCCCCTCTCTAAGGAGAACCCACCTCTTTTGAGGAAGAGCCCCACATGGAGCCTCAGTCAGCTTCCCACCTGATGACTCTCAAGATGTGGCTACAGTTTCCTCCCAAGTCCAGACCCCAACCCTCCCCTGAGGGATCTCACCCCTCCTGGGCCCTGTGACAGCTGGCCCGGTACCCATTTGGTCTCTGATTTCTATGCAATGCCCTGCCAAGAAACTCATCTCTCAGCAAGTACCTTCTGCCACTGAGTCCTCCTTATTGGGTCCAGGGGACAACTTCTTACCCTGTCCCCATTTCAAAATAAATATTTTTGCCAGAAGAGTCAGAGTCTGCCTCTTTTCTCTGTCCCAAAAGAGAGAGGGAAAGGCACAACTCTGAGTGCTTTCAGATGCATTATTTTATTCCATCACAGTGTTCCCCAAAAGTTGGAAATATGTCCAGTTTTGTAGATGAGGAGACTGAGGCTCAGGGAGATGGCTTGTTCCCAAGGCAGCAGAGGTAAGATTGGGTCACGGGTCTGAGCCTGAAGCCCATGTCTCTTTCTCAGAGCCCCACAGTGATTTCCTGGAGACAGATCAATGACAGTACCATGGACCATGGATGGGAGAGAGGGACCTGGAAAGACCTTGAACCCTAGCCTTTGAGGCTCACTTTAATCTGCCAGGTTTTCTTGGAAGACTTGGGGCCAGCTGCCCGTATGTCCTCACCCTGAAACCTCATTCCCCACCATGTTGCTCAGGCCAAGACAAGCAAACTAGCCCCTGAATTCTCCTGCCCAAGACACAGATGACCCAATTAGGTCTCTTCTCCTTTAGCAATATCAGGACTTCTTTTAAAGCCCAGTTCAGGGGCACCAGGGTGGTACAGTTGGTTAAGTGTCTGACTCTGGGTTTCGGCTCAGGTCATGATCTCAGGATCAGGACTTCAGGGTCTTGAGATCAAGCCCTGCGTCAGGCTCTGAGCTCAGTGAGGAATCTGCTAAAGTTTCTCTCCTTCTCCCGCCCCCGCTCCCAAGCTTGTGCGCACACACACTCTCTCTCTTTCTCTCCCAAATAAAGAAATAAATCTTCAAAAAACAAAGCCCAGTTCATAACCAATTGCAATACGTGGACCTAGTAGGAATCCTGATTCAAAGAAGCTGAAAGGAAGATCTATCTGACACAAG
The DNA here is from genome assembly GCF_009829155.1 of Mustela erminea. Lineage (NCBI taxonomy): Eukaryota > Metazoa > Chordata > Mammalia > Carnivora > Mustelidae > Mustela > Mustela erminea. The sequence continues at coordinate 88,163,780 of NC_045617.1, forward strand.
TGTAACTTGGAACACTAGATATTTGTTGATATTAGAGACTTTCTTTTTTAATAATATAATTTTTAGAACAGTTGTAGATTCACAGCATTACAACATTTAGATTACAGCAAAACTGAGAAAAGAGTAGAGCTGCCACACCTAGTTTGCCCTATTGTGAACATCTTACATTGAGAGGGTGCATTTGTTACAATTCATAAACTGATACTGATACATTGTTATTAACTATGGGCCATAGTTTATTCCAATTTCCTTAGTTTTTACTTAATATCCTTTTTCCAGGCGGGGATCCCATCCCCAATACCACATTGCATTGAGTCGTCATAGGTCCCTAGGCTCCTCCTGGTGTGACAGTTTCTTAGACTTCCCATGTGTTCCATGACCTTGACAGTTTCCAGAAGTACTGGTCAGGGGTTTTGTATCCAGAGTGGTTGTTCTTCTTCTCTTCGATCTGCCGATGGATTTGCAGGTGTTTGCAATCTTTAGATAAGCTATCTAGCTGATCTCCTGCTAGCTGAAGTAGTCTCAGCCTGCTACTTCTCCGCCATCTTGACTCCTCCTCCTGGTCAGGGGTTTTGTAAAATGTCCTTCTATTGGCATTTGATGTTTTCCTCACTAAAACACTGATGCATGGGTTTTGGAGAAGAAAATCACGTGGGTAAAATGTCACTTTTGTCACACCGTAGAAAGGATGTATACTGTCACCTTGCTAGTGTGCTTATGACTGTTGGCATTGACCTAGATCACTGCGCTCACGTGCTGTTTGTCAAGCTTCCCACCGTAAAGTTACTCTCCCTCCCCCTTCCATAGGTGCTCTTTGGAAGGAAGGCAGTGTGGACAGCCCACAGTTGAGGGGTGGGCCCTGTATCCTACCCCTCCCTTGAGGGTGGAATAGCTATAAATTATTTGGAATTCCACATGGGAGATTTCTCCCTTTTCCCTTATTTATTTATTCAGTTATTTATATCAGCATGGACTTGGAGATATTTATTTTATACTTTGGGTTATCCAATACCACTAGGTTTTGTTGCTTAAATTGTTCCAACCTTGGCCATTTCAGTCGCCCTCTGGGTCTTTCTGTCACCTCTCCATCAATGTGGGATTTTTGCTTTTGGTTTTGTTGTGTTTCACTTAAGCACATCCACGCTTTCTGGCTCTATCACGCTCTTCGAGTTCAGCTTGTGAATGTCTTGCCCCCGCCCTTGAGTCCACCATTTCTCCAGGGAGCTCTGGTTGCTTTCACTGAAGAGTAATCTGGGGGCTAGGTGTACTAGTTGATGCCAAGGTCAAAGTCTTAATTTTACCATGTTACATGATAATGGTATTGAGGTTATTTTTTAGAAAGTCCCCTTTTAAGATACATAATATATATATATATATATATATATATATATATATATATATTTTTCTGGCTGAAATATATGTGCAATTGGCTTCAGAATAATGTGGGGGAGAGATGGGACAAGATTGACCATGAATGGCTCACTGTCAAGGCTGGGCGATGGGATCCATGGGGGCTCTTTCTACTGTTCTGTCTACTTTAGTATATGTTGACATGTCTGGAGTAAAATTTCAAAATAATAAAACAAAACTCAGTCCCAGGCTGCTCTTCTAGAAGCCGTTCTCAATTACTTTCACATGGCCTGGTGGCAACCCCTTGTTCCTACTGGGCAGGAGTGGGATGGGGTGCTCCTTGGAGTGAGGCATCTCTGCCACATTTCCCACCCCGGGGGTGTTCAGCACTGGGTGGGAGAAGCTGCTCCGGCCAGCTGTGCCAAAGTGGTACCTGCTGCGTGGCTGGCATGGGCGTTCTCAGAGACAGTTCCAAGTTACTCTTCATACAGCCCCAGGAAGTGGGCATTATCCATATCCTGAGTTTACAGATGAGGAAACAGACATTAAGGGAGTCATAGGACATCCCCCAACCATGTATTTTCTAACAGGCAGAGCTGGCCCTTTCTGAACCCTCCACAGGGAGAGGAGAGATGTGTGCTGAGTTTTCCACTGGCCCTTCTGTGTCCACCCTCCAAATCCTCATGCCTCCCTCTGCTCCTAGAAGCTGACCCTCTGGACACCATTCCTCAGCTCTCCATTCTCTAACTGCCCTTTGGGTTTGGCCAAGGGAAGCACCAGCGGAAGGTAGAGGATAGAAGAGAGACGTGGAGTGTTTGTTCCCCCCAGCGATCTTGCTCCTGTGCAGGCTTGGCAGCGGCTGTGTTCCCCCACTGAAGGCTTGTCCTGGGGGAGAGCCCCTCCCACAGCATCGGCACTCACTGACTTAAGGAGCTACCCTTCCCCTTCCCTTCCATGCCCCTCTGGCTAACAGCTTCCCAAGGGGCATTTGGCATTTTCACCTGTTGTTGTTTCCCTGCATTAAATGTTCCTCAGCCCCTCAGGGTGTGGCTGCTGTTTACCCGCATCCACGGAAGAAGGGCCCACTCTCAGTTGCTGGTGGCAGAAGCCCTAACTAGATGTCCCAGCCTCTACGTGGAGAGGACACACGAAGGGTCCAGAACCAAGGGTTGGAGGCAGGAGGAGTTTTCCTTTGAGGCTGAGATGTTTTAATTTAATAACGTCCTGGGAATTGTATTCTCCTTTCTATGCACTGTCCCCAGTGTCCCTCCCGTCCCTCTTGGTTTTCTTCTTCTTTCTTCCTCTCTCCACCCCATTTCCAATGTCTGTCTGCATGAGACTCTGTCTCATCCTTTGCTGATTCTCCCTCTCAGTATGGCTTGGTGTCTTTCTATACTTCCCTGCCTCCGTCTAGTCTCACCTGTCTGTCTGTCCCTCCCTCCACACCTGGCTCTTGTTTCTGTGTGCTCCATCTCTATTCACCACTGTGTTTACCTTTAAAATTCTCTGTTTCTGGCTTTCTGCCCTTTTTTGGTTGTCTGTTTCTGCCTGTCTGGCTGTCCCTCTCTTGTCTCCAGGCATTTCTTTGTGTCCCAAGCAAAAAGTGCTGTATCTGGCAGGGTCCCAACAGGAAAGCAGATTCACCTCCAGTTGATTCAAATGAAAAGGTGTGAAGAAAGGAATCTTTCCAGAGTTAAGAGGAGGAACTGGGAGTGTTAAGGCACCAGAGACCAGCAACATGGGATGTCATTACCACCCAAGATCTGAGGGGTCAAGTGTGCAAAAGTGCTGCGTGAATCCCGCCAAGGCAAGAACCTGGGGGAAGCGGCTGCCCTGCAGGAGCTGTAGACTTAGGGAGATGGAGCCACACAAGAAGTGTGAGACTTCCACCCCCAATTCCCTGCTATCTGGGCCCCCACTGTCTGGACCCAGTAGGAAGCCAGAGGGCTCAGAATCTCCTCCCTGGCACAGAGCAGAGCAGAGAAGGGTAGAGAGAAGACAGGCTGGGTGCCAGGGACAGACAGGATAACCAGCATACTGGGTGCCCTCCTCAGAGTCGCAGCTGAGCAAACCTCCAGGGCAGCCTCCTAAGCCCTCCAAGGAACCAGTGTCTGAGGACTGAAGTTAGAGTTCTCAACCTCGCTCTTTACTCTCAAGGCCATACCTTTCTCAAAGCTCAAGTGAGAGGATGCTATAATCATCTGTCCTCTTACTCCCAGGCAATTCCTTGTTTTGCTAGTGTATCAGTTAGAATTAGGTTTTCGCAAATGTCAGAAAATCCAAAATAACTGTTGCTTGGAACATATGGTAGTTTATTTCTCCCACACATACAGAAATCCCATATATAGGAAGTTCAGAGTCAGGTGGGTAGGTTCACAAAGCCATTAAAGATCTAGGCTCCTGCTATTTTATTGCTCTATCTTCTTCAGTACATTGCTTCTACCACATGACCCAAAAGGGCTGCTCAAGCTCCAGCCATCCCACCTTCATCCCAGTGAGCAGCAAAAAGGAAACTCAAAGAAGGATTCTTTTTTTATTTGAGAAGACTTTCTGGGAGCCCCACACACTTTCACGGACATATTTTGGACCAGAACCCTGTGTCATAGCCATGCCAAGATGCAGAAGTGGCTGGGAAATATAATCTTTATTCTGAGGGGGAGCACAAGGAACAAAAGAATTGATGATTCCCTTACTAAGGAAGAGGGGGAGAATGGATACTAGCAGTTTCCACCACAACTGGAATGGCTGGTGCTGCAGGATCTGGAGACATGGAGAAAGAAGAGGGAGAAGGTGCATGGAGCAAAGGATGAGGGAAAGGAAGACACACAAGCTCTCACCCCGTCCTTCTGTCCCTCAGGACCTCCCAAACAGCTGCAGCTGGAGAGAGCTTTCCTTCCCTTGTCTCACCTGCAGCCACCGTTCCCAGTTCTCACTGACACACTGGGCCAAAATCACCCCAAATGGCCAAGATGGGCAGCCACTTTTCTGTCCTTCTTCCTTCACTTCTCTGTGCATGTGACATGACAGAGGCGCCCTCATGATGGGAAACTGCTCGTCTCCTGGATTTCCCAGCGCTCCCACCTCGCCCTTGCTGCTCACAACCTGGGTCCCCATTGATGGCTGTTTTGTTGCCAGCCTCTTTTTAATCCTCCCCGGTGGACTCCCTCCATGCCCAGGCTGGTTGCCCTCTGTGGACACCCTTTTCCCTGTGGTTTCATCCAAGACCACGGCTTTAGAGACTCTATTGCTTAAGACACTTAAATGGGGTCTCCAGCCCTAACTTGTCCCTCCCGACTCACGTCAACAACCATTCACCTCCCATCCTCACAGACACCTCAGATGAAACAGAACACAGGGTTCCGGCACTCCTCCCCACACTTCCCTCTGCCTGCTCAGGAATTGGGGCTCACCTCCGCCAAAAAACTGCTCAAGCCCTTCCCCCTTCTCTTCACCCGCACCCTCCCCTGCAACCCATCAGCCAGTCCTGCGAGGCACACCCATCCTTTCTCCTCACTTCCACAGTTACCACCCCAGGTCAGTCTCCATTCCAGCCTCACCCCTGCTCAGCCCCCATCAGGCCCTGCTCCCTGCTCACCCCTTCCTCTCAGAGCAGCAGGGGACACTCTGGGAATGCTAATCACGTGGGGTCACTCTTCTCTTCCCAATGACCCCCAATCTCACTTATAAAAGAAGCTCAACTCCCCATGGCCAACAACAAACCCCCAACACATACTGGGGCCTCTCCCCTTCTCCCGCTGCATCTCTACCCCCTCACCCCTGTCGTCACTATCTATTCTTTCCTTTTCTTTTCTTTTTTCTTTTTCAGTTCTGCAAACAAGCTAAGATCTTTCCCACCCTATTACCTCTATACCCTCCTCCTCTTCTGCCTACTCTCCCCTTTCCTGCCCTTCTTATCATACAAGTTCCATGCCCATGCCACGCTATTGGGCAATCACCCCTTAGGCCCCTTGTTAATTTCCTTGCAAGTCTTTTGCAATTGCTCTGTGTGTTCACTGTCACTTCCCTACAGTGCAAACACCTAGCACCACGAGGGCAGGAAATACGCCCGTCATCTCATCGCAATGGCCCCACAGAGGCTGTGGCACATGCAAGATGTTCCAAAATTCTGCATTACATCCCTAAATGAATCCCTCTCTATCCTTCATCGTGCCTAATCCAAGGCCAAGGCGACTCCTGGCACTCAGCTAAGACGCTGTTGATCATTTAGTTACCATCCTCACCCAGCCCCAAATATGCCCAGAATTTTCCAAGGCCCTCCATGGGTCTTTGAGCTTGCTCTAGGCTGGCTCCCATGGAGCCAATTCTGCCTTCCCCATCCCTTCTGCTATCCCCAGGGACACCCTCCCCCACCCCACCCCAGGCACCCAGTCACCAACAAGCCTGGAATAAAGCATCACCTGCAGAGCCCCTACTGCATGCCAGCCACAGCGACCTCACACCTAACTCCAGAGGATAGATGAGAAAAAGACTGGATTCTTTTCCAAATGATGGCCCCAAAAGATGAAATAATCTGCTCAAGACCGTATGGGTAAAGAGTCAGGTTGGGTTCAAACCCGGGGCAGTCTGACCTCACCTGCATCAGGTTGGCACATGCGGTTTGAGAAGGTGTTAAGCGCCCCCCCCCCCATAACATGTTCACCTCACTCTGACCCTCTATCTTGCCCTTCAGCGCTGGGGTCCCTGGGGTAAGGAGGCAGAACCCCAAAAGTTAGAAACTGTGGGAGGGGAAGGCCAAGGGGATGCAGGAGAGTCGGGGGTTTGGTCTTGGGTAAGGATAGAGCTCTGGCTTCAGGGGGGTGGGGGCAAGGAAGCAGCAGTAAGGGAAACGATGAACAGATAGGCTGATAGGGAGGTTGAAGCACCTCAAATTCTGAATGCCTCTGTCTTCTTGCCTTGTCTATCACACAGCTCTGCTCCCGAGGTCTGTCATTTCCCTTGGGCCGGGGAGGGAGGTGACCATTATCCATTCCTTGCCCACCAGCCTGCAGTTCCCCCCACAGCCCACCTGCTAGGGAAAGGGTCCCCTGGAGCTGAAACATGCGAGCTGCAGAGAGAATAGGGGAGCAGGTCGAACAGAGGTGATTCTGTTCCTCGTCGGAAGAGAAGGTGGGGAGAGAGGGCCCTGCAGCCAGGACCCAGGGAAACAGGAAGGCGCAGCAATGTTAGGGTGAGAACGTGGGGTGGGCGAGCCACGGCTCCTCTGCCTGACAGATGAGGCAGGCTCTGGTCCATGAGTGCAGGGCCCGAGAAGGACAACTGTCAGGAGAAGTACCCCCCACCCCAGTTTGGCCCAGCCTGGGAAAGGAAGTAGGGAGGGGCCCAGCACCAGGAGACCCTTTGTACTTTAGCAATAGAAAAAGTCCCACTATAATCCATAGCCTCCAGCTCCTAGGCCTGTCAGGAACTGGCCCCCCTCCTTGGGCCTCAGGCCTGTAGGGTAGGGGCGGTGGGAGGTGGAGTGCTCTCCAGGCCCCCTCCAGGCACAGCTGAGGGGGGGCCACAGACTCTTCTTCCAACTTCAGACCCTGGTCCCAGCCCGCCTGAGATAGGACTGCCAGAACCGATGGGCCACAGAGGTCAGGCCGCTCCCTGGCCCCCCTAAATGTTCTGCTGCAGGACGCCTCCCCTGCCCTGCCTGGGGGGGGGGGTCTATCACCCCACCCCCAAAGTGGCTCTGTGGTCCCCTCCCTGTCTTTCAGACACCCTCCTCCCATATGCATGAAGGGAAAGGTCATGGACACCAGACTCAGAAAACCTCAGTTCGAATCCTGACCTTGCTTCTCAGTAGCTTTGTGGTCTTGGGCAAGCCTCTTAGCCACTCAGAGCCTCGGTTTCCCTGTCTCTAAAAATCACAGACAGAAGAGCTAGATTCCCCCTCATGATGTGTTAGCGAACATGAAGTGACAGGATGTCAGGATATGGGTGAAGTCAAAAAGCGCCTCACTTTCTCTACAGGGCCCTTTTCCAGGGCGGGGAAGCCCTAGCGAGCTTCCCGAAGGAGGTGGCTGCGAAGGGCGCAGGTGCCAGTAGGGGTCGCTGTGAACGAGCAGGCCCATCAGGACCTGTCTGGGGCTGGGGGGAGCGGGGGCGGCCCGGCTGGAGCACAGTGTAGTGTCTACGAGCCAACACCCACCCTATCTCTGGTCGCTCTCGGCCCAGGTCGAGATTTGGGGAGCACCTCCCTGATCTCTCCACCCCGAAGCCCCCCCACCCCCCGCCGCGTGACCTACCCCAGGGCCGGCTCGTCTCCCCTTGGGGGGCCAGGGCCAAGAATGGACGCGTCAACTGGGGCAAATTAACACGTAGGAAAACACCCCAGCACCTGGAGAAACAGGAGCAGAGGCCGGGGGAGGGCGGCCAGAGCCTTGGAAGTCAGAACCCGAGCGGAGCGATAATTCACCCGAGTGTCCGCGGCCTCCCGCCCGCTCCCCACCCCCGCCGCTCAGCCTCCGGTTTCAAAGGCCCACAAACAGCACACTGTGCTGGTCCCGGCTCCCTCGCTAAATCTTCCTGTCTTCAACTTCTTGTAACTTGAGCCGGCAGCGCTGACCCTCCCTCGGAGGCCTGAGGGGTACTGGAGAAGGGGGGAAAGGCAGTGGCGAGGAAGGGGCCTGGAGGCTCTCCTCCAGGAGAGAGGGGAGGGGGGAGGGGCAGGAGGGACGGGGAGGGGAGGGGGATTCTGACCGGTCCCACTGGGGCCTCAGCCCTCACCCATTCCTTCTTCCACCGGGCAGCCTCTGGGCCGCATCTGTCTTCCACTTTGGGGCAGCGGAGTTGAGGGTGGGGGTCGTCCCCCGTGGGGCTGATGTCGATGTCGCTGTAGAGAAAGCTTTGCTTCCACATGCCCTGCAGCTTTGGAGTGCGTTTGTGATTCTAGAAGCTTCTTAGCAGGAGCCCCGTGTGAGTATATGTGTGAGTGGGAATGGGGGAGGCTGTTATAAGCTCACCACCCAGCATGTGGAAAAGTCATTTTCTGGCTTGGTTTGGGGCAGACAGAGATGGGGAGCCAGGCTTGCCTCCCCCTCCTTCTCTCACCCCTAGGGGACTGTGCAGTCATAGGGGACGACCCTCCCACAGCCGCTCCTGACCTGAGACAGTGCTCAGACCCTCCACAGCACTTCTGACAACTCGGGATGCAGGGAGGGTGGTCTTGAGGAAGCAACCCAGAGCCGGGACCCTCTTCCCCCTTCCAGGTTTCAGGCAGTGTGGCCCCTGGTGGGATTTTTGGTGGGAGGTCCTCCTTCAAGGCCTGAGGAGTTGAGGGATCTCAAAGCACAGGGGAACTAGAGGCTTCCAGAAGGCAGAGGACATTTAGTTAAGGGCTGGATGGAGGAAGGGGTCAAGATCTGAATGGTGGGGGCAGGATAAGAGCAGAGGTGAAGGGAGGGATGAGGGCTGCTTTTGAATGGGGGTGGGCAAGAGAGTAAGAGTGAGGTCTGAGGGGAAAGAGATTTAAGATGTTACAGGTGGGGTTAGTGTAGTGGCAGGCCTCAATCAAGGGGTGCGCAGAGAGCTGGTGTTAGGATTCGATGTAGGGAACCTCGCTGGGACGAGGCATGGCGATAAGTACCGAGTTGTTTCTTGCCGTCATCAATCAACAAGTATCAACTGAACCCCTCCCATATGCTGGGCTCTGTTCTACTTGCTGGAAATACATAGCAGTGAGCAAAACACAAAACTCTGACCCCTCCAAGGCAAACTGCCAGTGGTGGAGGCAGCTAATAGAACACAAAACCCGATAAATTGTGTGTTAGATGGTGGTAAACACTGGAGGCAAAGCTGGCAAGGGGGTAGAAGGTGATGGGGCATGTACTGCAATTTTGAATACGGCCTCACTGAGAAGGTGACATCTGTGTCTGAACCTCAAGGAGGTAGGGAAGGTAGCCAAGCAGGTGTCTTGGTGAAGAGCATTGTAAGTAGAAGGAACAGCAAAAGCACAATGGCGATGTCTGCCGTCAAAGTACACGCGCGTGTTCAGCGTGGCTGGAGGGGAGGGGGCCAGCATGGTGGCAGGCCTAGGTGAGGGCTGTGATCAGAGGAGGGATGTGCATCAGCTCCGTCTTCTCCCTCGGAGTAATGGGGAAACCAGACCTACAGAGGCAGAGGCCAGCATGAAGGATCGCGATTGAACGAAGAGGAGACCGCACTGGGGGCAAATGAAACAGGGGCCAGGGACCCTCAGCTCAGGCTGGGGCATCGAGCTTTGGGGCCTCCCCTGAGCTTAGCCTGTGTCCCCCCCCCACCCCCGCCAAAAGCATGAAGCACTACCTCACTAGGCACTTGTCTTCGAGAACTTTGTCATCCACCCCCCATTTGTTTGCTAATAAAAAGATGGGGGGAGTGCTGTCTGCCTTCTCGGGATCGCTGGTGTTCTCCTTCCCCTCTCTCTCCTGCCTGCTTCCTCTCCCTCTCCCTTTCTCTCCCCGAGAGCTGATGCAGTTAATTGGAGCGTCTTGAAAGTGCACATTAACACACACAGAGCCAAGGAGACGTTTTGGCAGCGAAATATCATTATCACTTCTTGAGCTCCAGCCAAAATCCCCTCGCGGTCAAAACACAATTCTTTAAACTAAACAATTAAGGATTTGTGCAAGTGTGGCTGCCATGAGGTATCAGGCTGGGAGCGGCTGGCCCTGCCAGTGTCAGCAGAAGTTAGCAACCTGCTCCAGGCTCCCAGCCAGGTGATGGGCCTGGGGACTCCCAGGAGGGAGGGTGCACAGCAGGCCCCCAGCAGAAGCCAGGGAATGGACTGCCCTGTCCCCACAGCCAGCCAGCCACAGGTTGGAGAACCCCAAGGAAAACATGGCACCCAAGCCCACCCCCATCCCTCACCCATTATAGTTGCTCTGGATGGAACCAGAAGCCAGAGAATTCTGAAATGCCTGATCCTCAGGGCTCTTGATTCCCAGCTGCCACCAGTCCATCTTCAGAAGCCCCATGCCCTGGCATGAAAATCAAGGGGCTCCAGGGCACCCTATGTTGCCGGGGCTCTGAGGCTATTTCACTTTGGGACTTGGCTATGCTCCTCTGATTCCTGGTACACTGTGCCCTGTGCTCCATCCCAGGGCCCTTGCCTCTCTGCCTGGAGCCTGAGCTCAGCACCCACCCCCACTTCTGGCTCAACACCCCAAGACTCCCACACGCAGGGTCATGTGCACCGCATGGCAGAGTCTGAAGCAGAGAGGTGCTGGGGCTGCTGTCCCACTTGCGCCGTTTCCACTGTGCACGGACCTCAAGTGAGGACCCCGCGTGCGGTCATGGGTCCACATCTCGACTGTGAGTCTCACTGATGTGTTGCAGATCAACCCCAGTGATCTCAGGTGAGTCCCCGCCTCTTTCTGGGCCTCTATCCCCATGTCTGCACCATACGATCTGGGCCTGATAGTGAAGATGCCTTCCAGTTCACAAATGTGGGAGTCAAAATGACGATAGGCACCATCACCAGGTCCGTGGATGTGTTCAGGCAGCAGACTCAGAAATTCTGTCTCCAAAAAGTTCCTCGCCATGCATCTCAGCAAACTGAGCCAGACCCTTGCCATGCCCTGGGCAAGGGGAGCTGGGGAGACCAGGGTAATTCCCTCTGTGGAATGTCTCACTCTAGACTGTCAACAAAACCAGAGTCTAGTGAACCAAAGGCTGGAGCCAGACAGCCTGGGTTCAATCACAGCTCCCCCACTCATTAGCTGTATGACCTATCACCAGATGCTTAGCCCCTCTGTGCCTCAGCTTGCCCATCTGTAAAATGGAGCTATCAATAGCACCCTCCTCTTAGGGCTGATATGAGGATGAAATAAGTTCAAATATGGAAACCAGAGCAGTGCCTGCTTTATAGAAAGCTCTCAATGAATAGTAGCTACTGTTATTTCCATTTCTGTGGCTCTTCCAGTAAGAAACTACAGCAGCTTGTTTCTAAAGATGGCAGCTTAATTAACCATGCTTCCCTGCATTCATGCTCTCTTGCAGACCTCTCTCACATTAAATCTTGGGAAGTCCAGGATAACCAATAGAAGGTGGCAGAAGTGACACTGTGTGAACCCCAGGGCTAGCCAGGAAAAGTTTTTCTGCCTGGATGTCTGACAGGTTCACTGTCAGGCACCATGAAAGAAATCCAACTACCCTTATTCCACCATGTTGGAAGGAAGCCCAAGCGAGCCACCCAGAATGGCCTCAAGGAGGGGGAAAAGAGATGCTTGACCAAGCACCCAGCTAGTCAGGTGAGTGCAGAAGACAGCCTGGACATCCCCCCGGAACCAGCCCTCCCGTGACCCCAGTCCCACCTGCCACCTGATCACACCTCAAGAGAGACCCCCAAGGAAGAACCACCCTGCTGAGCCCGATCAGCCCACAGAACCAGGACAACTAAAAATAAATTTTCATTTGAAGCAACTGAGCTCTGGGGTGGTTTGTTCCACAGTAATGGACCTTAGAGTCAGGGCGAGCCAGAGTTGGAAGGAAGCTTGGCGAGTCTAATCTGAATCAAAGCCCAATCAGATCATGATGTCCCCTGCCTTCCCTTAACCCCCCAGTGGCTTCCCTTCATATTTTGAATAAAATCCAAAGTCCCTTCTAAGGCCAGTCAGACCTCACATGCTCCATGCCCCACTCTCCTTCTGACCTCGACTCCTATCACTCCGTTCTGCCCCTCCTGTTCTCCTCAGCTGTCTCCCAGCACTCTGGTCTCCTCACCTGTCCTCAAATTTGCCAAATAGTCTCCTGCCTCAGGGCCTTTGCTAGTGCCCTTCCCTCTGCTGAGTGTGCTTTTCCTTCTTTGTTTCCCAGTGCTCCCCCACATTTTATTCAGGTCCCTAATCAAATGTCACCCCTTGTGGGGGTGACTTTCTTGAAATAGTGCCCCACCGGGTCCTTCTAATCCCTCTTGCTCGCTCCTTCTCTGCTTTATGTCTCCTCATATATACCCATATATACCTCATATATATTCCTCACACCACCTGGTGATATATTATGCATTTACTCACATATTCATTTCTGTTGTCTGTCTCCCTCCCATGAGAATGTAAGCTCCAGGAGGGCAGGCATTTGTTTTCTTGGTTGGCCACTAAGCTCCAGAGCCTGGAACACTACCTGACACCTAGCTGGAAGGTAAATAAAATGTTTCCATCACAGGGAACCGAGGCCTGGAGATGGGACAAGCACTTGTCCAAGGTCACATGGCTACTTAGCTGTACTCCGTCCCAAGGCTCTGTCTCCCCCGCTGTCCCCACACTCCCCTGTGCACCCCAAAAGGCCGCTCCTCTCTGTCACTCAGGCAGGCCAATAGCCCTCAGCTCTTCCAGTTGTTTCTGTCAAATGCTATTTACAATAAACTTTGTTTGAACTTTTGTCTAAGTGATAATAATAATAACACGATAATTATATGGAGTATAACGTACAGCCAGCTGTATTTAATTAAAGCTGTAATTTCACTAAGGGTTTCTGGAAACCGTAAACTGCATGAGTTGTACCCCCCCACACCCCTTGTTGGGGATTGCATCTGCAGGGAACAGGGTGACTGAAGCAGAGGCCCCAGGAGCCAGAGGCTGCCCATGGTGTCCAGCTTCTGGAGCCTGGGGGCTCCCATCTTGGAACCATGCAGAGGGTGTGTCGGCGGTGGCCTCGGGCCAAAGACTGAGTCTGGAACCTCTCAGAACACATGCACTGATTTCTCCTGACCTTTGCTGGCTCACAGGAAAGTAGTTTTCTTTCAAGACATCTGGAATAAAGGACTCAGGAGCCCAAAAGATACCAGCTAGGAGCAAGGAAGATGGCTTCAAAGACCAGAGGCCCAGGCCATGGGACAAAGGGAAGGAGTGGGTGTCAGGTGAGGGAGAGGAAGGCTGGCCCGGATTCCATCAGCAAAGTTCTTCATGGTGGTACCACAAGCCTGGCACTGCACCAGACACCAGGGTTAGCGAGACAAGGGTTTTGCTCGGCAGAGAGTCTGGTTGAGCAAGGAGGCAGCCTTATCTACCAACCACAGTGGGAGTCTCCCCCAACCCCCAGAGAGAATTGTGTCATCCAAAGCCTTAAGAGTCCTGCCTGTGAGGTGAAAGTATGCAGGCTTCAGTTCTGACTCTCCCGTCTCAGCTGGGTTTTCCATGCTAACCTCCCTGTGCCTCGATTTTCCCTTCTGGGAAATGGGGATAATAGGATCTACTTCAGTGGGTTACTACGTGCATGAAATGAATGAATCTGTGTCAGATTCTTAGGAGAATAGTAGAGAAGTCAATAAATGTTAGCTGTTATGATCAGATATATATAAAACAGGGAGAATCATTTTGATCCGGAAATAGGGTGACCAGCCCTGCTAACTTGGATGCAGAACATTCAGGACTAAGACCAAGACAGCCACAGGAAGACCAGATTGTTGGCCAACATAACTGCAAGGCCAGAGTGGAGTCTCAGGGCAAAGGAGAGGTTAGAGCCCGGCACACAGTAAGGGTGATAAGGACTTAGTTCATAGAAGGCAGAAAATACCTGAAAAGTAAGGAACCAGGGATTCAGGCCCAGATGACTCGTGCACTCCATGTGTGACCCTGGACTAGTCACACCGTTTGGCTTCTCACAGACTCAGTTTGCCTGGGGCCCCTGGCCAGTCTGAGATCAGAAGACGCTGGAGCTGAAGGAAGGGCCTGGTTGGCGGGGGTGGGGGGGGGGGGGGGCTCATGGGTCACCCCACCTGCCCCCAGCATATGGACTTGTGCATGTACACACACACGCACGCACGCATCCACACATGCACACATGCACACACACCAGTAGGACACAGCATGTGGACTCGCGCATGCGTATACCCATACACACACACACACCAGTAGGGCATGGAGTAGGGGTCAGCTGCACAGGATAAAGGGGACCCTTGCCCACATATGAAATCCTCTCTTTGGAGCCCATAGCTGGGCTGGAACAGTAGGGTTAAAGGCAGAGTAGGTTTTAATTGTCTAAAGAGGCTGGCTGCTGGGGGTGCAGGCTGAGCGAGAAGATCTCTGAAGAGATGCAGAAATATTCCTGGGTAATAAAATATCCCCTTTTCAGTGTCAAAGTTAATGTACCAGGCCTCAGGTAAAACGGCTTCTTATCAGTCAGCGTGCTCCCTGGAGAAGGCTGGAAGGCAGGCAGGGAAGGAGGGAGCAGCCTGGGCTCCCCCTCACCCTCAGAGCAGAGCTGGGGGGCTCTGTGGTCAGAGGAGGCTGAGCCCCCTTTGGGACAACCCCTTGGTCCGCTGGACTAGGAGACCAACCCAAGGAGAGATCCTACCACCCACCCACCCCTCCTCTGTCCTCATTCATTCTGCTGCTGTCCCTGTCCCCCAGTCGCTCCCTCTTCCCTCTCCATGTTCTTTCCACCTGTCTGCCCCTGTCCCTTCTGCACGTGCCTGCACACGGGACTGTGTTTGAACCCCTGCTGGGATTCTGTCCTGTGAGGCCGGGACAAGGGGTGGCCTCACATGCTGCACACATGTGTGCAACTCTGCACACACCGGTGTGGGTGGCCGGTGGCCTCACCCCGTGGCCTGGTCACCTTGCCTACACCCAGGGCTGCTGCCTGCCCCCCTGTGTCGGCACTGGGCCCCAAACCCGGCTGCACAGCGGGGACTCTGACAGGCCATGGGTTTAAATATAGAGTTGCGTATGCAAGACGGGGCTAATTTTAGCAGGAATGCGCTGGAAAGTTTCTGAGGGCTCTGTTCTCTAGCTGTCTCCCCTGTGCTCATCGCTTGCTGGGGGCTGGAAGTAAACCTGCTTGTCTCCGCGCCTTACCTCTCATTTCTCTTTTCCCATCCCCCCTCTCCCCAGTCTTGGGTCCCCAAACCCTGGCCCTGTTCCTTGTCTTCACAGTGCCCTGTCCCCGGGCCCAAGCCCACCCAGGTGCCTGAGGTTCTGACTCCCTTGACTCTCCTCTCTTGTCTCAGGCCAGCCCTGGGGGAGATGACCAGTCGAGCAAGATCTTCCTTTACTGGTCCACCCCCGTGATGTATCCTGTTAGGGAAATGCCGCCGATTCACACACGGACACCATCTGCACCAGGTCAGATGCACAACATCTGCACACACGGTCACCAGGTGCCAGGTACCTTGTTAAGTGCTTTAGAAAGGGTCACTCACAACAAACTCAAGGCAGGCATGTGTCATAGCCCCATTTTACAGACCAGAGCACAGAGACCCAGAAACGTGCGAGGACTTGCCCAAGGTCATTCAACAGCAAACCACGGGTCAGCACATTCAATCTCTTCCACAGGGAGAACATGTGCTTTTTTTGTTGTTGTTGTTGTTAAGATTTTATTTATTTGTTTGACACAGAGAGAAAGAGAGAGACAGGAAGAGAGCTGTAACAGCGCTGCGTGGTTGTTGTGTTTGAGGAGAGTGGGAGAGGGAGAAGCAGGCCTTCCAATGAGCAGGGAGCCAGATGCGGGGCTCGATCCCAGGACCCTGGGATCATGACCTGAGCGAAAGTCAGACACCTAACAACTGAGCCACCCAGTTGCCCCAGAACAAGTGCCTTTTTAAATAAGAACTGTGGGCAGAGGATGAGGTCCTGTTTGGCACAAGGGAATTACTCCTCAATGGTGGAACTTCAAGGACTAGGATTCCAGAAGAGCACAGATCCTTGCAGTGGGGATGGGGAAGCTGCCTATCTCAGCCTCCCCATGTCCTGCCTCACCTACCAAGGGGCCTAGGGAAAGAAGCCATGCTCTATCTGCATCAAACTCCGCATTCTTTCCTGTTCCTCCCCTGCCCTGCTTGCCCTTACCCTGCAGCACTGATGGAGTACCTACTATGTGCCCAGCACAGTGGCAGGTGCCTTGCTACCGAGACAAATGAACCAAAGGGCAGGGCTGGGCTCCGAGTCCTCCTGGTTCAGCCAGCGGCAGGCGCAAGCCTGGAGTAAACACTCAGCTGCCTTCTCATTGGAAAGGACGACAACAGAGGACAGAGAGGAGAGAAGAAGTTGACATCCGAGGAGGGCTGCACCCCCAGCAAGAAGCTCCAGAAGGCATCAACTCTTCCTCCCATGCTGCTCTGACTGTTCTCGCCGGCAGCTCCAGAAAAATGCCCTGTCTCCCCACGGGGCTGTGTAACAGCACTGCGTGGTTGTTGTGTTTGAGTGCGAGGACATTTCCCTGTAATGAGGATTAGAATAGTAATGAGGAGGATGACACGCTGTAGTTAGAGAGCAACAGATCTCGGGGGAGCGCTGGCCCGCCCCAACGCGGACGCCAGCTGCTGGCATGTGACACAGGCTCTGCCCCATTAGCCAGGCCTGGAGCCACCAGGCAAATGTCCGCCTCTAGCCACCGTCCCTGGCCCACACCACGGTGCAGGGAGGGTGGCAGTCCTGGGGCTGTGGGGCTCTGGCTCAGGCCCCGGCCCTAGGGGAGAGAGGGGACCCCAAGAAGGAGGAAAGGGCCCGGTTCAGACTTCAGCCTCCTCACACTCCTCTCCCTTTTCTATCCTTCGTTTTTCTCCAAAGTACTAAAGTTCTTCTCATGTACGATATGATTTCCCCATTCGTTCTTCTTACTGTCTCTCTAGCTAAAAGGTAATCTCCATGATTTGTCCCTTGCTGTCTCTCTGGGGACTAGAAGAGTTCATAGAGCATAGTAGGTGTTCAAGAAAGATTTGCACAAGAGCTAATCAATTCGGGTTTCCGTGTGCTGTGAGAACTTAGCACTGCTGGGACTGGAGATGCATTTCCACGTGGTTCAAGTCTTTGTAGTTATCTGTAGGAGGAAGTCTATGCAGTGTGTGTGTGTCTACACCAGCTCCCCTCACACCCTCCAGCCACTGGAGGATTGCGTGGACTCGGGTGCTGGCTTAAACCTCCTCTGGTGAACTGGAGGGCAGCCAAGGGGTGCCTCTGCCTGCCGGAGGCAGGGAGCCCTGCCCTAGCAAGAAGACCCCTACCGAGGCCCTCTCCCACACCATGTCTCTGGGACAGACCCCACCGGGGCTGTACCCACAGCCAGTTGTGCCCCCCAGGACCCGGGTTCCTGTGCTGACCTCAGGAACAGAGGCTGTGGTCTACGGGAGTGGCCAGCACCCTGGGGTGACGTTCCCAAGCAGGTCTCATGTGCTTCTGATGGAAAAGCCAGAGCCTGTGAAAAATCATAAAAATGGCTCATGCTTAGAGCTGTGCCTGCTAGATGCCAGGGATCATGCCAAGAGCCTTACGATTCTCACCACCCCCCATGGGGAGGGTGCATATTATCGGGACAGGCGAGAAGATGGAAACGCTGAGGGAAGAAGGAACCTGCCAGGGTCACACAACTAAGGGTGTGAGACACGGACACAGGCACCACTCCCGACGCTTCAAGTCCTCTTCCTCTCTTTGAAGACTCCATCCAAACAACACAGTTGGGCTTCCTTCCTGACCCAGAACCACCACCTTGTTCTTGGACAGGAGGGGGACTGGTGAGTGCACGGAGGAGCTTTCTGCTTCCCGAGAGTCTTGTGTGTGGATTCATCACCCAAGCTTTACTGACAGCCGTCCCTGCCCATGGTGGGCACTTGTGTTCCCTAAAGAGGGGTTTGAGTCCTCTCCCCTGGTACACGTGACTAGGATCTTATTTGGAATAGGGACTTTGCAGACGTACGTCTGGTTAAGACGAGGTCCTGCTGGAGTAGGATAAGGGTTGGCCCTAAATCTGGTGACTGGCACCCTTTCAGGAGCCAAATGTACTCATAGGCGCAGAGACACACATGGGACAACGGCATGGGATGACGGGGGCAGAAAGAGGGCTGCGTCCCTCTGAGCCCTCCAGAAGGATTGAAGCTTACCTCAACCTTCATCTCAGCCGTCCAGTCTCCAGAACTCTAGGAGAATAAATCCGTGTTGTTCTAAACCACCAGGTTTGCGGTAATACGGCAGTGCTGGGAAATTAACACAGCCTCCTTACCCAGCGAGGAAGAACACGGTATGTGCGCGTGCGCGCACACACACACACACACACACACACACACAGCAACTGAATGAGCCAATTACTTGGACTCACACTTTCCCTAGGTCACACCAGCCCACGTTCTGTGGCTCCTGTGCAAGGTGCTCCTGCTCACAGCTGCCCCACACCCAGCAAGGCCACAGTTCCCTCTACACATCACCTGCCAGCCCGTCCCTCCTCCGGGCCCACCGGCAGCTCACAGGCGGAAGGGTCCCCGAGGACAGACCCACCACACTCTGTCTGAGCCTTCCTTCCTGGTCTCCCCTTCTGTGCACTTGCCAGCCCTCAGGCTCCTGGTCTGACGTCCTTCCTCCCATCCTTCCTCCCATCCTTCCTCCCATCCTTCCTCTCGCGCTTCCTCCTCCCTCCTTTCCTCCCTCCCTTCCTTCCCTTCTCCCTCTGCCTCTGCTTCTTCCCCTCCGAGTAAACACAGCCCCACTGCAGGCCCTGCCGTGTTCTCGGAGAGCTGCCCATTGCCACCTGTTGCTATGGAGAAGCCTCTTTATCACAAACACTGGGTAAACAGCTGCTGCTGGGAGCCCCTTTCTGCTGGCCAGGGGTTTATTTGGAGAAAGTCAATAAGGAAAAATAAACATTCCGGTCCTGTGTATATATAGCCTTGGGACTAGTGCTCCGCTGTGGCTGGGCCTGCCAGCTCCCCGGAGGGCCCAGCAGGCCGAGCCTCACCCCTGCCTCCGATCCCAGAATCCTCCATCCAGAGCCAGGCTGGGGGCCAGGGAGCCACCTCCCTCGGGATTCAGGTCTCTCCGCAGGCTGTACCCACCCTGCCTGAGGCGGGGCCTGAGCTGAGGCTCAGACCTCCTCTCCTCCTTTCTGGGGAAGGGTGTGACAAAAGGGCTCCGCCTACCTTGCCTCTTCCAGGTAACTCGGTCCACCATTTTCCAGAGAAGTCCCTCTGACTGAGTTCCCCCAGGACACCGGAATTTCTGGGAAGAACCATGGTCAGTTTGGCTTGATTAGGACTCTCTTCTTTGGCATCTGAGTTTTGGTTGAATTCAATGTATTAAGTGTTTAGTCATGCAGCATTCAGCCCGTGTTTATTTAATAGCTGCGGTTATGTCAAGGGATTGCCTTGGGCTCAGCTCCTGCCTGCCCACAAAGTGCTTGTAGTCACAGAGGGTCAGCATCCTGATGGGATCAGCTAGATATTTACAGAGAAACAAGGCACTGTGGGAACTGAGGAAAGCCCCTTACATTTTGTTAATCCCTACTAGGAGCATTAACTCAGTTAATCCCTAGAACAATCCTTCAAGGTGATATTTTTATTCCCATTTTACAGATGGGGAAGTAACTTACCTAAAGTCAATTAGTGGGAGAGTCAGGATTTAAATCCAATACATCTGGAGGCAAAAGTCCAGGGCTCTAGGGGTGCTCCGCTGGTCCAGTTGGTAGAGGATGAGGCTCTTGATCTCAGGGTGGTAAGTGCAAACCCCACATTGCCGTGTTGGACATAGAGCTTACTTTAAAAAAAGAAAAAAAAGGGGGGGCCAGGCCCTAAAGCATTGTGCAATTCTGTCAGACTTGCAATCGGCATGCCACAATCCCTACCCTCAAGTTCATAAGAGGGGCACCTGGGTGGCTCAGTCGGTTAAGCGTCTGCCTTCAGCTCGGGTCATGATCTTAGGGTCCTGGGATGTCAAGCTCTTGTCAACCGGGAGCCCGTTTCTCCTCTCCCTCTGCCTCCCCTCCCCCTGCACCCGTGTCTGTCTCTCAAATAAATAAATAAAGTCTTTAGGAAAAAAGAAAAGAAGCTCACAGGAAAAGCCCTGATGAAACAGGACAGGCAGTGACGACAATGGCCAATGAGGAACAATGATGTCATTCAAAGGACATCAGTGTGATATGGAGGAACTGGAGCCAGAGGCAGGGATCCAGCTGAGCCATGACTGAGAGGGAAAGAGTTGGGGACAGCCTGGCTGGGGTTGGAGAACAGAAAGACCTGTTCGGTGAAGGGGGAGGAGGCCTGCTCCCCACCCTTGCTTACCACTCCAGAACCCCATGCCTCTCTTCAAAACTCACCAGCAGGCTCGCCAGCCCCGCTTTGGTCCAGGATCTCAAGCTCTCCCTCCTGCAGCCTCCTTTCCTGGTCCTCCTGTCTCCAGTCCTGTTTAGCTCTAATCCACTCCCCAGGCCCCAGGATCTTCCAGAAACACAAATATAATCATGGCAACTCTCCTATTCTCCCTCTCCATAGAAAGATGCTATGCCGTCCTTGCTCTTCCCCTTTTCTTTTTTCTTTTTTAAGATTTTACTTATTTATTTGGGGTGGGGGTGGTTTGAGGGAGAGAGAGAAGCAGACTCCCCGCTGAGCAGAGAGCCTGCCATGGGGCTTGATCCCAGCAACCTGAGATCACGACCTGAGCTGAAGGCAGCCGCTTAACTGACTGAGTCACCCAGGCACCCCTTCTGTTCCTCTTGTCCATGAGCACCTTGAGCACCAAGTATATAGAACCACCCATGTTTCCCAAATGTGTGGGGCCCTCCTGAACCTCTGCTTGGCACTTGCTCTTCCTTCTGCTCAGGAATCCTTCCTGAAAAGGCACTTTCAGGCACGAACTTTAAGTGAGCTCCTACTATGCCTGGCACTGTTCTGAGCCCTGGGAACAAAACAGACGGAAGATCCTTGTTCTCGTAGAGTTTTTGTCTTAGTGAGGGATATACACTAAAACAAAACAGAGAAGTAAAACACACACAGTGGTAGGTGAGGCTGAGGGCTGAGGAGAGAAATACAGCAGGGAGGGGGGACAGGTAGAGCCTTGAGGACTCTGTGTTGATGCAAGTGAGATAAGGAACTCTACATCAGGTTTTCTGAGGATTCCTCTGACTATTGTGTTGAGAACAGACTGAAAGGGGACAGGGTGGGAGCAGGGAGACAGGCAGGCCAGAGGAGCTCAGGGTTCTCACTTCTCCACAAGGCTGTCAGGACTTCGGTCCTCTGTGTCTACCTCGCCAGCCCCAGGTCCCCAAGGAGTCCCTGAGAGTCACCAGGTATGAGAGGGCACCCTTCCCAAAACACACACACTGTTCCAGCCAGCATGCTCTGATTTGACGCTGAGTTCCTGCAGGTCCCCAGGCCAGGCATTGCTAGCCTCCCACCCTCTGACTTCCTCCCGGCTGCCTGCCCATCTCCCCTCCCAAGGCTCCGAGGAGGACAGGAGCCCCGCAGAGCAGTGATCCGCATATCAGGAGCAAGGGAATTAACATTCCCAGGCTGTAATTATACCTTCTACCGGTGACACCTAAGGAAGCATCTTTTTATAAAAGCAGGTAAATTGAAGGCTTATAGGATTGTGGGGAATGGGTGTATTTTTAGCACATTCCCCTCACTTCCCCCAGATTGCCAGAACCCTGGTAATTGCCTTGGTGCCAGTGGCCTGAACTGAGGCTGGGGGCGCTCCAAGTGGGATTGAGGGGTCATTGTGAAGGGGATCTGGGAGGTACTGAGAACTGAAGTAAGCCAGGTGAGAATCTAGGAAAGAAGCCTGGATAAACTCCTTCTGATGGGGGGAATTACAGGGAGGAATCATTCATGGGCAGGTGGAGTGCACATTTTTAAATTATATAGAATATCTATAACAATAATAGCAATGATAGCTAACCCTTACATGGTACAAGTGCCAGACAGTGTTCTAAGTGCTTTTTGTATATTAATTTATTAATCTTCACAACAATCATATGAAGTAGGTACTGCTATTATTCCCATTTTACAGATGAAAAAATCAAGGCATAGAATGTTCAAGTGTTATTTTGACTTAGACATTGGAAATATACATACACATCTACATACACACATAAAGGTGTCTGGCTTTGACCAGTAAACGAATGAGTTCCCTCCTTCTGTGTCCCCCAGGTGTTTACAAAGAGGCCTAAAGCTCAATCAATCAGGAAGCTCTGAAGTTAGGAAGTCCCTTCCCTGTGGGGCGGGGTCTTTGATCACATTTCCTGTCCTCTTAGAGCCGGACATTCCCACTAGGTGCAAAGTCAGCCATCTTGGTTGATGGGCATTCCCACCGTGTTCTTCACAGAACACTGGAGCAGGAGGTTAGGGTAAGATGTTTGAGAGGCTGAGAGCAGGGTCCTTGACACTTGCAGGATCTTCTGCCCATGTAGGGAACTAGTTGGAATAGTGGTTGTGCTGCTTTTGGAGAAATGAGGAGAGAAAAGAGGAGAAGGAGAGAATAGGGTCTTTCTGGATGTTGTCCGGTGGTTGCTGCCGTCTAGGGACACCCCTTCTCCAGCAAGGACATCAGCATAGAGAAAGCACAAGAGAGAGAGGCAGGGGGAAAAATGTGATTTTTAATGCAAGCCTCGGTAATCAGCTATTTGTGATGGAATTTTATCTGTCCTGGTCTCTGAGGGACGAGAAGCGGGAGTGAGGGAAGAGGGGTCAGAAATTAGTATGCAGAAATATCTGATCAGCCAAAGTAATTTTCTTTAATAATCGTATTCATACTGCCTGCTCTCTGCTCACTAGAAGAATTAAGTATTTAATAGTAATATATTTCATCTGGCAGTGGTTCCGTTTCGTTAGGAACCGTGATGCCTTGTTGGGGTATGTGGGTGGGGTGGAGGTCCAGCGTGGGGACAGGTAGGAGGTGTCCAAGCAAAAAGAGATAGATAAGCAAGGAGGGAAGTGGGCATGGTGGGCAGGAGAAGTAGAGGGAAGCTATGTGGTAGCATGAGATCCACGGCCCTCCGAGATGCCACTCACTGCCTTTGCTGCCTGAACTGGGCTGTCCAGCTCTGTCCACTGGACAGTCGATAGGTTCCAGAGACCCCCACTTCTGACCCAATGCCTCAGGCTTCATCTCTACCCACCAAAGAAAAGTCCTCCTTTTCAGACCTCTGGCCTGTCCCTCCCCCAGCCCTGACACCTGAGGGAGGAGCTGTGCAGTAAGTGCTACTGGGGGTAGCATTACACAATGAACTCTGGACCCTGCAGTGACCCACTCCCCCCAACCCCACCCCACCCCCGCCCCATGTCCAGGGCTCCGGAGCTCTCTGGGCAGATGCCTGGGGAGGCTTCCATGTGTTTTCCAGGCCAGAGATGAGCATAGAGTTTCTGGCTCGGGCATGAGCCGGGCTGGTACAGAGGAGAGAAGCAGCTGATGTAGCGTGGGGAAGCTGACAGCTGCTTCTCTGCCCCGAGGCTGCAGGAACAGTGTGCTTTAGCTATTACATGATTTTAATAGTTAAAAAGCAGGCCCAGCACGTGCCAGGGACATAATTGATGACACCTAGCACTTGGGAACCCGCTCTCCATCGGAGGCACTCGGAGAAGCTCTTTCCATCCTCTGCCAGGCTCCCTGAGCTCAGCTGCCCTGGTGGAAAACATCAGGAAGAAGGGTGCAGGCACATCTGCCTGACGAGAGGGAGACAAAGAGAGAGAGGGTCGAGCGGCAGATAGCAGAGTTCAGCTTCTCGCTGTTCTTTTAAGAGCAAACTCGGCAAACTGATGTGCAGTGATGCTGGCATTTCCAGGCGCCTGACAGGCTGGAATTAAACACCTGTCCATTAAACTGACAGCCCCAGGAAGGAAGGAGAGGGGGAGGAAAGGGGGAAGTGTGTGGGGGAAGGATCTGGGAACCCAACTGCGGACTGGCTCCTTCCCTGCAGGAGGCAACGGGCCGCTGAAGAGGTCAGGATGGGAGCACACAGCATCATCCTCAGCATCTGAGACCCTGCTCTCTAGTTTCTGAGACAGAGCTTGGGCAGGCCAACAACAAACCAAAATTCAGACTTGGACATCGGGGATGGAGAAAGAACATGTGATGCCCCCAGGGGGCTGGGCTAAGGTGAAGCTGGGAGATTTATCATTCATTCAAAGCCTTGTTGTGCATACCCCCGCAGCCTCCCTGGCCTCCCCCACCATGTGATCTCTGTCTGCTGTGGACCCTTAAGGCACGTAGCACTCCCTAGGCAACCCATCCTGCACAGCCCTGAGATACCTCTTGGGCTGTTGAACATTCCAGTGGGTCCATCCTGGTTCCCTAACTCAAGCGTAAGCTCCTAGAGAGAAGGAAGCTTGTCTTTCACATCACAGATGCTGCCCTACGGTGCACAGAGTGTACCAGTAGGGGGGCTGGGGTAGAATGGGTTTAGGGATGGATGGGGTTCATGGATGAATGGATGGACAGACAGACGGACCAACGGACAGACGAATGGACGTCATCCTGATAGTTAGGTGCTATGAATATCAGTACGCCTGTGCTGGTTGTTCAAGTCTCTATACTGGTTAGTTAATAGTCATTGTCTCTGGTCCATACAATGCTCCCCTCCCCACCATCCTAGACACTGTCCTGGGATTTGCCGGACCACGCCAAGATTCAGCAACTAAACATTGGCACCCAGCCCAGCAGGGGGCCTCAGGACCCTGCTCCATGGCTCTGACCAGTGGGTCCATTCTTGTTGATTAGTGTACGGGCTCACTATTTTAAACAACACCCTTGGGTGGGTAGAAGAATAGAGGCCAAGATCGAATATTGAGATTAGATGATTTTAGGGAAGGAAGGACTAAAAGGAAACAGGGAGGGATAGAAATGCCAGGTGGCCTGGCCAGTGGCAGGGGTTTGGTTCTGGGGCCATTCAGTTGGGCTCTCTGAGCCTCTGTTCACTTCCGTCTCGAGCGAGAACAGTATCTGCCCTGCCTGCCTTAGAGGGTGGTTATGCCCAGCTGGAGTCCATCCCTTGGCCCTCGGGTCACGATCCTTTGCTGTGTGCATGCGCATTTCTCCAAGAGAAGGGAGCTCCTTGACAGCGAGGATGCTGTGGGCAATACCTTTACATCCCCAGCATGAGCTTAGTAGGTGTCTGTTGAACAAAGGTAGGGCAGGGTGTCGGAAGAGTAAGTGACAGAAGAAGCAGACTCTGGAGAGTCCAGTGGGAGGGGCTGCTGATGGGGGAAGCTACTTCAAGATGGGCAGGAAGGAGGAGAAGAAGGCTCTGGAATGATGCTGCTGGGTACCAGAAGGGATCGTCTCCCCTCCTCAGCCATCCCCTCGCATGCCACCCACCCCGCCCTGGTGAGGATCCAACTTCAGGTGCCCCAAGATGGCCCAGGCAGATCCAAGCATTAGTAACGTCCCTTGAATCAGCTCCCCAGGGTGCCAGACTGCGGGCTCTGGAAATCCCAGGTATGAAGTCCTAGGGCTGTCCCAGAGGGGAGAAAGGGCAGCATCAGAGGAGTGAGACCAAAAGCCAAAGGCTGGAGAAGCTCCAACCTGACCCCCCAGCCCAGTCATGCCGCTCAGCCTGTTCGTCCTCAGAACCCCAGCCCCTGCGGGCCATCCCCTCTCAGGGGTCTCCCTCCAGTCCAGGGCCCATTCGGGAGGCCAGCACTCTTCCTCCAGATCCTCAGTCTCAAGGCCCGCTTCGGCCTCCTCCCAGCTCAGGACCACACAATTTAGCACTGAACTGCCGCCCACCCTGTATGATTCTCTCCCGGCTGCTGTGAGCCTGTGTCGTGCGTGAGGGTGATCCCACACGGCATCTGTCACCCTCCCACCACCAGGGCTGGTGCAGCTGATCTGTCTGGCTAGGCCGCTGTTCTTTTCCTCAGGGCTTCCAGCAAGAAGGCAGCTGCCCCAAGTGGGGAGCTGGGAGTGGTTTGCTGGGCCAGAGCGCGTGCAGCGGCACTCTGCCCCTGCCCCCGCCAGACGTCACACGTGTGTGAACATGAACATTAGAGCCTTGGGCACCAGTCCCAGCTCTGTTATTGGTTACCTGTGTGGCTTCGGACAAGCTGTTTAACCTTTCCGGGTTTCCCCCATCAGCCCTGCTCACCTTTAAAGGGTCATTTCAAGGATCTGACAAGAACAGGGGTGTGAAAGCCCTTTGCAGCTAAAGCGCTCTCCACATGCCCGGGAGTGGTGTGGTTATCACCGGCATCGTTCTGGTGATCGTTATTGGTTTAGGTGCCACTGAGAAAGCAGGAAGGAGTAACGGCCGGATCTTATTAAGGCTCTGCAGCGGGGCAGGGTGATAATGTGCAGACTTCTGGGGTAGAAAAATCCTTTGCCATCTGTTTGTGTTATAGCAGAGACTTCTGCAGCTACCATAGCCCACAGCAGTCCCTCTGAACCCGTCCTGAACCCCTTCGGGACTGGGCATGGGCGCCTCTCTCCTTGACATTGGGCCATGCTGCTCTCGGCCTCCTCTGTCTGCGCTCATCTCCACACCCAGCCCGGATGGTTTCTCCTGTTTCTAGCGTATCTTTATCAGACTGAACTTGGGGGGTGGGGGGCAATGCATGTGGGTGGGGGGGAAAGACAGGGAAGAGGACAGGCGGGCGGGAGGGAGGCAAGGAGCAGAGGGAGGTGAGCGCCGTCTGGAGATCCAATCCTGGATCCACCACTCTCAATCTCATTTGAGTGACCTTCGCTAAGTCGCTCAACCTCTTAGTGCCTCAGTCTCCCCATCTGCTAAAGATCCTTCTGGTACCTTCTGCAGAGAGTCAGAGAACCAGAGACTCTCAGATCTCATTTCTAGCTAGCCACCTCCTCCACCAGACCCTCTCTACCTGGAGCCAGCCCCTTAATGTTGGATTTCTGGACCCCTGGGTCTTCCACAACCTCCCCCCACCACTTCCCCCACCCATATCCTCACAGGGGCACCCCGGCTCCAAGCCTGTGTTTGTGAGCTCACCAGGAACCGCGGGACACGGGCCTTTCTCTCTGCCGTAATGAAACCCTTTAATCATATTCAAATAGGTTACTGTTCAGGGGGAAAATAGAAATATGGATTTGATAGCAATAAATTTCCCTGGCTGGCTAAGCCCAGTTCTTAATTGTCCTGTCCCAGGGCTCGCACATTTCATTGTTCGTTAGGTGCTTAAGTCCCCACTCTCATTTTGTGGCGGTGACATTACCGTTGATGGCTCTAATACTCTCATAATTTGAAAGGGGATTTGCATGATAGAACGCAGAGTATTAAAAGAAAAAGAAAAAAGGGAGAGAGAGAAATGGGGGGGCAAGATGGGAGGAGGAGCTCTGAAGGGAAGGGGGATGGCAAGGGGGAGGGGGCAGATGAGGAACTCAATCCAGCTTTCACTTTAAAAAAGTCACTTTCTTCAAAGTCAAATCATTGTTTTCATTAAAGTAAAAAAAAAAAAAAAAAAGGAAGAAAGGAAAAAGCCGAGGCTGCACGTTGGGCTGACTGGGCACTGGTATTCTCCTTATTGTTCCTAATGGTTATTAATTATTATTATCCGGCTGTGCAGGGCTCTGTGGACGTGATGTCCCCAATGTCCTTGAGGTGGAGTTGGGGGTGGGGGGTGTCAGGGCAAGGGCTGACTCTGGATGGGGAGGATCCCCCCCACCCCCTGGCCACAGGAAGGGGCAGCCACCTACCTTGTGGCAGATGCCCATAGAAGTCAGGTTTGGGTGGGTGGAGGGGAGAGGGGACACTTTCCTAGAAAGAAGGCCTGTGTCAGAGGACTCCAAGCCTCCTGGGCCCTGGCCAACTCATTCTTGATTTTCCTAGAAGTTTCTTCTTTGCAAAAGCCAGTGATACAGGCATACCCAGCCTGGTTGGACACAGAACAGTTCTGATTATCAGAAGAGTCTTCCAGGTCCCTTTTGCAAACTGTCCCATCTTCCCTCTGCCCCAGTACAGAACCGGGAGGTGTTGCAGAGGTTCAGCTGGATTCCCAAATGGGCCTCTCCTAAGTCCATCACTGGGCATTTAGGGTCAGTGAACGCTGTGGCCATGCTGTCCTTTGCTCCTATGAGATTCCCATGACCCCCCCCCCACCACAACTTAGCATCTCTCTACCTGGGGCTAGAAGTTCTAGATGTCCCTGAAGCCCTGGGATTCCAGGGTTTGAAAGATTGTTAATCCAGCTGTCTTTGAGGTGCCGGGTCTATGTTCTAGGCAAGGCCATCCAGAGGGATTCTCGAATATCCTAGGACATAGAGAGGTGTGTGGCTCTGTCTCCTCGGATAGACCATATGACCCCCCACCAGGGAGCACTTCAGGGGCATGACACTGACTCCTGGGGGGTAAGGAGTGTTGCCCAGCAGAGCTGATGAGGTCAAGGGCTTGGATTCTCACCCTCCTGCAAACCCCATCCCCTCCAGTCTTGTCATTTAATCCTGCTCACCCCACTGACCAGTCCCTGGGACATCCCAATCACACCCCACTGCCCTCCCCCCCACCCCGCACCCCCCTCCCCCGAAGAGAGCAACGACAGAGCCAGGTGGTATTGGCTGTCTCACACCTGCACCCTTCTTCAGTTCTCAGCACCTCCTGGCCAAGCCTCACCACTCAGCTTCCCAGGGACCCTCTTCTAGATTAGGGTTTTAAATCAAAGAAATTCTGGAATTGGTTTAAAAGCTGTCTGCAAAGAGCCTATTTGCACTCCTCCTCTCCCCCTTTTGGTCCTGCTGTGGGAATTCAGGGTGCTGGGAAAGCACATTCTCAGGATCCCCTCTGTCCCCTCACCAACAGGGCCCCCTCTACCTTGCAGTTGGTCCTCCCCACTGAGCCTGGGGACATCATTACCACAGTGGGGGGGGGGGCGGCATCCAGTTCCTAAGGGATGGGTCTGGAATCAGCTTCCCCAGAGGGAGTAGCTAGCCATTCCTCAGCCCTCTGTACTGCAGAAATCTAGATTATCCCCCAGCAAATGGGGCTCAAGTGGCAGGGAGAGGGAGGTCTGAGTAAAGGAACAGTTGGCATCCAGATCACTGCAGAAAAAATTGTCGCTTCTAGACCATAGGACCCTGGATGTCAACACATTCTTTATTGTTTTTTTATTATGACGATCCAAGTGCAAGAATGGCCAAGCGACGGTCCTGTCCTCCTCTCTGTACCTCCACACAAATGCAACAGCCACCAACCGCCCCCCCCCACCCTGCCCCCAGGAGGGATGGAATGCCACAGACCCAGCTCTCAGCTTCCCAGCCTGACTCCTGGATTCATAACATTTTAGACGTGAACAGTCTTCAGAGGTGTGTTCCAAAGCTGCTGGGAAATGAACTTGGTACCCCCCCCCCCCTTATCCCACCCCTAAGACCCCCAAGGAGAAGCTGTCTCCAGGAAAGGGGGGGAGCCAGAGAGACAAAGTGGTTCTTAAATATTTTCCTTCTCTGCAGTCACTCAGGGAGGAGGGGGTGAGGGGCGATGGAGGCTGGAAGGGGGGACAAGGGGGTTTAATAGGCTCCGGTGACAGCACAGTGTCCACATTGGGAAAAGATTAATGACGAAAATTAATCGCCTGACCTTTCTTTCCAGGAGCTGGAGGTGAGGCGGGCCATTAAAGCCTCTTATGTTGTAATTAACGTTGGAGGGGAGAAGAGAGCTGCCTTCAGAATGGATGTGATCATTTAATTAGGCTTAGGCGAAGGTGCCACAACAGGTCCGGAGAAGTCATAATTTAACTATAGCTTTAAATTACACAGGCAGAGTGGGGATGGCAGAGTTTGACGGCAAGGAGAGCCCGCCACAGAGCTCAGGAAAACAATTAAATAAACACCCCGAGTGAGGGAGAGAGACGGTGACAGAGGGACAGATAGACAGACAAAGAAAGCAGGTAGGCGCTGACAGCGAGAGAGGAGTGGAAGCAGGAGGAGGCGGAGGAAAAGAAGGACTCCAGCGACAGGGGGAGAAAAGTGAAAGCACCCCGAGTTAATGGCCTCGGGGAAGGAAGGGTGCTCTCCCGTGCTCTGGCGGGAGTGTCTCTGAGCACCCTCATCTCCAACGCAAGGGGCAGACTGCATTCCCCAAGCACATCCCAACCTTCCGGGATTTGCAAACCCAGCTTAGAAGGCACAGAGGCCAAGCATTTCACTTCGTGCTCGCTGTGCGAGGCGCCTCTGGCCCCACAATCTTCCCCCCCACCCCCAGTTCAGGCAAGAGGTAGCGCCCTCCCTTCCTAACCTGGAAAGTCCGGGGGTCCCCCTAGCGCCACGCAGCAAGCAAGGGGGGGCAAGCAAGGCCGGGTCAGTGTGGCATGCAGGGCACGGGGACGCACTGCAATGTCCGGCAGGGGGGGCGGCGCTGGGCCAGGTAGTTCAAGGCCGGGGCGCAGTGCTGCGCGGAGGAGCAAGACCTGCAGTGTCCTGAGCTCCAGAGCCCACCAGTTCCTCAACCCGCAGCAGGAGTCCCTCCGCTGGAGGATCAGTACTGTGATGTATGCTTCCGCGCAGAGGAGAGGGCAGAAGAGGGCAGAAGAGGTTGGGGCGGTGGGGGGGGGGGGGGGGTTGGCGACGAGGCCCCAGCCCAGGGGAAAGGACAGCTTCGTGGACCCAAGGGGGAGGGTTGGGACGGAAACCACGCCAGGCTTTTGCAGAGGGCTTCTTAGAGGCCTGGCTGCCAGCTTTGTTCAGGACAGTGGGGGTGGTGGCGCTGGAGTAGGTCCAGAAAGGCTCAGGGGTGGAGCCCTGGGACACCTGGCTCCTGCTCCGCCTTCAGATCCTGGTCACTTGTTGGGGCTTCCTGGAACCCCAGTGGCTTATGACTTCCCTGTCCCCTCCTGTTCTAATCCTTTGGGGACTGGAGAAGGCTCTTGAGAAAATGGA
This sequence comes from Mustela erminea, assembly GCF_009829155.1. Lineage (NCBI taxonomy): Eukaryota > Metazoa > Chordata > Mammalia > Carnivora > Mustelidae > Mustela > Mustela erminea. The sequence continues at coordinate 88,194,625 of NC_045617.1, forward strand.
GAAATGGAGTCAGGAGAGACAGACAGACGAAGGGATAGAGTCGCAGAAATGAGGCAGGCTGGGGCTTCTCTTATCCTCCAAGGGCTCCGGGTCCTCCAGGCACTGGGCTGAACCCAAGACACTAACCCTCAGGGCCTAGCGAGGGGACTTGCCCCTCTCCCTGCCCCCACCGTTTGAACTGGAAGAAGAGAGTTAAGGATGAGGAAGAAGACAGGGACTCCCCCAACTTCCCACTCATTCACTAGCCCCCACCCCAGATGATCAAGCTATAATACCCTGCTTCCTGCCCTTCTGCATGGGAAAACACAAAAACCCCAAATAAATTCCTGAAGAACACTTCCCCCCACCCCACCCCCTGAAGATCAAGGATGTTTTGATTAAACATCCACAATTTCTCCAAATTAGTGAGCTTCTCCATTGGAGCTTTGTCCCAGCCCCTCTGGCGAACTGATTGTTGGATAGATTGATAGACTGTCTAATGGGTCTCTTTGGTCTTTCTTACAGCTCAGAGCTCTGGCCTGAGAATGTCTGGCCTGCATAGGGGTAAAGGAGGAGGGGGTGGCCTAAAGCAACTGGAGAGCAGTGGGGGTGGGAGGAGGCTGAGGTGCAGGGCTGCCAGATGGGGGATAGGTCTCCTGTCCTCAGACCAGGGCTCGGCAGGCTCATGAATCTTGGGGTCATGTCTCCATTGTGCCCTGGGCTGCCTCTGCTGGATGGGTGTCCACAGGGCCTAAAAGCCCTGATCCAGAACTCCTAAGGCCCTGACCTGAGTCAGATGGGGAGGCAGAGGCTGCCTGGCACCTGGAAGGCCAGATGGGGAGTGTGGAAAGATGGAGGGAAGTGAGGAATCAGAGAATAGAAAAGAGAAGGGGAGGACAGGGGAAGTCTGAGCAGGCCTATAGGCTGCATTTGAGCCCCTTGACCGAGACTAACAGAGAGAGTCCCTGTTCCCCCACCCCCTAAGTTAGACACTGCACCCCTCACAGGAACCCCAGCTCATAAGAGACCTCCTGTGGCCCCCACATTTCAGATGTTCCTTTCCACCCTCTACAAGACTAGGGCCTCCAGGGACCCTCTGATCCCCCATTCCCATTTTGTTTAAAGTAAAATCTGAACTGGTAAGAGCCTACAAACCCCACTATGCATTGAACCCCACCTCTCCATCTCTGTCTAGGGTCCCTCTTCCCTCCTCCACCCTGCTCCAGCCACACCTCCCCCCTCCTTTCTCTTTCCCAACTAGAGTTGAAGCTCCCAGAGGGCCATACCAGGGGGTCAGGTCACCCTGTTACTGTGTGGTGCATAGGACAGTGCCTGTCCCCAGGGTAAACACTGGCAGCATCTGGTGACTAATCAGTCTTGCATTTCTGTTTCTGCAGCTCCCCACCCCCGGTGGGGCCTGGCACACACAAAAGGCCACTCCCATTATGGACCTCTTATATCCTGCTTTAGCCTTCCTGACTCTTTGTAATGTTCCCTTCTCTGCAAAACCCAGAATTGAGTGTTTCTGGGTGTTTCTCATACAGAGGACACAAATCAGTCTACAGCAAAAAAAAAAAAAAAAGTTCCACTTGGGATCTCTGACCCAAATGGCCAGGATGTAGGGCCTGGCTGGGACACACTGGCGCTCACCTGGCCAGCCAGTGCCCCATCCCATCCTCGCCAAGGCCCTGCCAATGCCTTCCTGAAAAATGGGGCAGGAGAAAGTAACTGGGAAAAGCAATTTTTCAGAACGGATAATAGGGTTCTCCCGCTTTAGATGAGGTTAACAGAAGCATGGGGCCCTCCCTGGAAGAATTAAGGTTAGGAAGAGTCCAGAGATGGGGGAAGGGAGGAGAGGGTCTGCCTCTCCATGAGAACAGTTGGGGCCTCTGGTCTGTTTGTTTTTCTGTCTGACTGTTTGTTGGATGGGGGCGGGGAGATAAGGATATGGAAACAACCTTAAAATAACCTCCACAATTCCCCTAGGCTCTCCAGGGTCTGGGCACTTGGGTCTAGCTTGGGACTTGCTGGCTTGTGTTGTGGTGAAGGGGGTGGGATTATGGGCCATTTTGGTCTGTGTCTGTCTGTGTGTCTGTCCGTACCCATGCACAGCGCTCTTGCCCTGTCCCCAGGCCCCCGCTCGCTCCCTTGTGTGCTCTGGGCTAGCTGGAGTTGAGTTCAGCTCTGTCAGTGGATGCTAGCAGGAATAAATAACCCCATGACTTGAGTTAGGAGGCAGGGCCCCAAGGACGCATGGCAACTGCATAAATCCTGAAGATGTGGGGCTCAGGTGGGCCCCACAGAGCAGCCAGGTCACTCCCCGAGAGTTATGACTCCTTAATTCAACACTTGCCTCCTCCTCCTCCTTTATCCTGGCCCAGTCGCATCCCACACAGAAGGCTTACCCCTGGACCCCTGCCACCAAGCCCTGGGGGGACCTGGGCTTCCCTGCAGAGCGGGCTGGAAGCACATCTATGCTGAGACTCTCTCAGGGCCCATCTCCCCACACTCCTTTCCTGGCTTCTCTTCCCGGCCTCCCTCTGTCCCCAGCCCCACCCTACAGGGCAATCACAGCCTGGCTCTGGAGCAGATTCTCCCACCTCCTCCTTCCTGCCTCTGTGAGGCCTAGAAATCTATAGGGGGGCTCAAGGTACTGCTTAACCTCTCTATGCCCCAGGGTCTCAGCTGAAAGTACAGAATGAGGAACATTTGTCTTGAAACCTAGCCCTGTTCTGTTGCCCTTCTCTGGCCCATCTCTGGACCTAGACTGGAGCTCCCACTCAGCCACCAGCCCAGCTCTGGGAACTTGACCTTGAGCAAATGTTCTTCTCTTCTGCCTGTTGCCTGGAATATCACCCAGCCAAGTTCTTGGGAACTCAGGTGGGTGTTTGCATCTCTTCAAACAACTGCTTGAGCTTTGAAAGAAGGGCATTTTAGCCCAAAGTTTTTGTCATTCGGTGGTTATGTGAGTATGGGGAACTTTCTGAAGAGGGACTTTCTTTTTTTTTTGTTTTAAGATTTTATTTATTTGACAGAGAGAGAGACAGAGAGAGAGGGAACACAAACAGGGGGAATGGGAGAGGAAGAATCAGGCTCCCCACTGAGCAGGGAGCCCGATGCGGGGGCTCGATCCCAGAACCCCAGGATCATGACCTGAGCCAAAGGCAGACACTCGACGACTGAATCACCCAGGTGCCCCTGAAGAGGGGCTTTCTAACACATGCCCCAAGTCCACTCAGAAGACCCCTTCAAACAGCTGAGTTCTGCCATTTGACCCCTTAACTCTCCAAAGGCTGCTGGTATTTGCCATCATCACCCCAAACCCAAAATAACTGGTGTTGGAGTGTTTTTAATTTTTCTAAACTCAGGAAGACAGGACCCCCAACTGCCAAGTATAAAATCATTTTCCAATCACACTTGAACAGAGCCTGGTTTATTTATTGAGCAACAATGCAAAGCACCGGACACCCACACGAAGATGAAAACCGAGATTAGTAAGACGGTCTAGATTGCAACTGCACTGTTGCTCCCTCGCAGTCTGGGAGGTCATCACAGCCAGCGAGTAAGATAGAGCCACAGATAGGAATGAGATAGGGACAGGGAAAGAGAAGAGCCTTCTCTTCCACTTGACCCCATGGGGCAGATGCGCCCTCTCCCGTCATGCCGGGTGGGTGGTACTCACCGCCTTTTCTCCACCCCGGCTAGAAGGGCCCTGGAGCTAGACTTGTAAATCAGAACTTCAGGGAAGTTGGGTGTTCAGAGTCAAGTTACACTCGTTGGTTCATTTCTTTTTTCTTTTTTTTTTTTTTTTAAGATTTTATTTATTTATTTGACAGGCAGAGAGAGAGGTGGAAGCAGGCTCCCTGCTGAGCAGAGAGCCTGATGCAGGGTTCCATCCCAGGACCCTGGGATCATGACCTGAGCCGAAGACAAAGGCTTTAACCCACTGAGCCACCCAGGCGCCCCTCGTTGGTTCATTTCTTCCTTCACCAGCAGGTATCGCCCAAAGAGCAATTCCATAGGGAACAGAAACTCCTAAGCTACAGGCAGATGACGGACACTGCTTTCATTTGGAAAGATGAAGCCGATGTTTCGTGGGATGCTCAGCATGCCATGATAGACATAGACTGGAAGGGCTGCATGGGCTCAACAGAGGGAGGGTTCCCTGGGCCAGGTGGGTTGGGCAGTGAAGGAAAGCGTCCAAAGGGAGGTGGGACTCCCATTGCTTTTGAAGGATAGGCATGGCTGGTATAGACTCATAGAGACTGGAACAGTGGAGGGAGGAAACCTTCGGCATTCGGGAGAGAGGAAAGACAGGGAAGGAAAACAGCACATTAAGTGAGGCGAGTGGGAGTGACAGGGAATGCTAAGTTTCATGGGATGCTGAACGGATTGGTTTGGCTGGAGCTGAGTTGTTGGAAGTGGGGCTGGAGAGGTAAGCGAATGGAGACTTCGTAGGGATGACCTTGAGGTTACATTAGTCAGCCATTACCGCAGAAATGCTGCCTAGCCCATCACATGAGCACTCCATGGTTTACAACAGGCTTTGTTTTTCTTCTGTGCAGACTGTGGGTTGGGCTCAAGACCACTCCATGCTCTCCTTGGGCCAGCACAGCAAGCACAGAGGTTCAAGAGACCAAGCCAAACAGCACAAACATTTTTAATCCTATGCTCTGCTCACATCCACTGACATGCCATTACCAGTCAGGCGACCAAGCCCGCCATCAGCCCGGTGGGAAAGTGGAGTCACGTGACACAGAGTATGGGTGCAGAATCCTATTACCAGAAGGAAAGAATTGGACCAATGATCCAGTCTGCCCCAGTGCTGCCCAAGAGCCATGGAAAGTTCTTAAATACAGTTGACCCCTGAACAACACAGGTTTGAACTACATGGGTCCACTTAAATACAGATTTTCTTCAACATGGTACAGTTCTGTGTTTTCTTCCTTCCTTATGATTTTCTTAAGATTTTCTTTCCTCTAGATTACTTCACTGTAAGAATACATGTGTGATACATGTAAAGATAGTGTATGAAACGACCGTGTTACTGATAAGGCTTCTGGTTAATAGCAGGCTATCAGTAATTAAGTTTGGGGGGTCATACCCAGATTTTCAACTGTGTGGGGGTCGGGCCCTTGCTGCGAACCATGCTGTGAACCATGTGAACCATGGTTGAGTGGTATAAGCAATACATATGGTTGCCGAATTCCCGTTTCCAGAAGCTCTTTCCTTGATTCTGCCTCATTTGCATTTCCCAAACAATCCTCTGAAGGTCTTGTTAGCCCATTTTTCAGATGATAGGAGAAGTGACATGGCTCAACTCAATGACACAGCTGGGACAAGGTAGGGCTGAGATTGAAACTGGGCACTCTGGGCGCCAGGTCCTGAGGTAATTGCTGTCCCCAACAGCTGCTTCGGCAAGATGGATCTGCCTCTGTTGCCAGGGGACCGGGGGTTGAGAAGGAGGGAGAGCTGCAGGGGCCATGGATGGGGACAGCTGAGGGATGAGACGGCCACAGCCCTGCAAGGAGCACCTGAGCTGGGCTGGTGGCAGAGGAAGGGAGACAAAGGTCTAAGTCTTTTATTTGTGTTACATTTTCTCCCTTTATTAAGGTGTCATTTTCATAGAATAGGAAATACGCAGATCCTAGGAGTACAATTGATGAGTTTTGTCAAATATATCTGTGTTATCAACACCCAGATCAAGGTCAAGAGCCTTTCCACAATCCCAGAAAGTCTCCCTGGTGTCCTTGCCAGGCACTCCTCCCTGATGACCACAGATGAGTGTTGCCTGTCTTTGTACTTGACATGGAGTCACGCAGTTTCTCCTCAGTTATGCTGGCCCATTTCCCTCAGCATGATGTCTTGGAGATTCATCCATGTCCTTGCATCTAGCCGTAGTTTGTTTCTATTTTAATGCATATTCCATTGTATGAATTAACCACAGTTTAATCCATTTTCCTGTTGGTGGACTCTTTGGGTTGTTTCCACTGTTGTGACAATTACTCACAGTGCTGCTGTTCTCATTCTAGGACAAGCCTTTCTTGTGGACATAGCTTCTCATTTCTCTTTGGGCATATATATCCTTGGGAGTAGAATGGCTGGGTCGTAGGTAGGTGTCTATCCAACTCGATCAGAGACTGCCAAGCAGTTTTCCAAAAGTGCCAAGCACTTTTACTCTCATACACACCATTAGTTATGGAAAAGCGTTCCAGGTACTCCCTATCCTTGCCAACATTTGGCTTGATTGATCTTTTTCATTATAGCTCTTCAGTAGGTGTGAAGAGGTATTTTGCTGCTGAAGAGTCCACTTTCAAGGCTGGTTCTCAACTTCCTTGCACTGCTCTGTATCTTGGGGGGCTGCTCCCCAGGCTACTTCAACCAGTAATTCTATCAGCTGGCTGCTGGCCAGGTTCTGCCAAGAGGAGGCAATGATGGGAGACTGGAGGGTGGGAGGAAGAGGAAAATCAGAATATTTATATCCCCTGTATTGTCTCCAGCCACATCTCCTCCAGCTGCTGGCCTTCAGACACCCCCCCCCCCAGTTGTAGCTTCTGTTGGGTGATCAGTCCCCTCCCTGGGTTCCAGAACACTGCTTCCTCCTTCTGTCTCTCTAGGGTTGATAGGGACTTCTGCTAAAATGCTTCAAAATACCTTTTGGCTTCTCAGCTCTTCCATCACTTATGCAACCATTTCCTGCCTCTGGGACTTTATAGCTACTGTCCCTTCTACTGAGAATTCTCCCCCTACCCCATGTTTGCATGCCTCTCTGGGTCTTTGCTTAAACGTCACTTTCTCAATAATAATGCCTTCCTTCCTTGACCATCCAACTTAAAATTAACCACCCAGCACTTGCAGTCCCTCTCTCCTGTTTTATTTGTCTCCATAGTAATTATCTTCCTTCATACATTTCCTTATGTATTTTGCTTATTTATGTTTTCATTGCCTTTCTCCCTCCACCAGCATGTAAGGTCCACGAGAGTGGGATTGGCGGTCCATTTTGTCCACTCTTGTGTCTCCAGTGATCACTGGCCAGTACAGAGTAGGCAACCAGACATCTGTTGAGTAAATAAATGTGGGCAGAAAAAGCAGAAAGTTCCAGACTTCTGATTTGGGACACTGGAGTTAGAGTTCCACTGGGCGTCTCTAAATCTCCCAATTCAATGGGTGATGGAATCCCAGCTGAAAGGGGTGGAGATGCTTCATCTCTCTGTCCCCGTGTCCCCTATTCCTCACAGTCCGGCCACTTCCCTTGGAAGAGGTGGACCAAGCACATTTCAGGAACTCCCACATTGAGAGTTCTGCCCCGGCCCCTTCACAGAGGCCCAGAGAACTGCTTCTGAATTTGGTTGTGAAAGGACACATTTGGATACAAAAGCCCCTCTTGATTAAAGTAGGTCTTTCACTGGGAGTGGATGGGGTCAGAGGTCAAGATGGCATTAGCCAATATTTTTAAGATGAATCTTGACCCCACCTCACAGCATACACAAAAATGAACTCCAGATGGATTGTAGAAACAAATGTGAGAGATAAGACTGTAAAGTCAGAAAAAAGCAGAATATCTCCATAACTTTGGGATAGGCAAAGATTTCTTTAAAAGGGATTCCAAAAACACTTAATTTTGAAAGATAAAAATTGATAAATGGTCCGACATTAAAATTAAAAACTTCTGTTCATCAAAAGACACTTTGAAGAAAATTAAGAGAAGCCACAGGGTAGGAAAAGATATTTGTAGACTATACACCCCTCCAAAGACTCATATCTATGAGATTATATTTACTACAAATCAGTAAGAAAAAGGAAACTAGTAGAAGAAATGGGCAAAAGATGTGAATTAGCATTTCACAAAAAGAAGACATCTAGGGGTGCCTGGTTGGCTCAGTCAGTAGAGCATGCAATCCTTGATCTTAGGGTTTTCAGTTCAAGCCTCACATTGGGCACAGAGCCTACTTAAAAATGATAAAAATAAAATATATATTTTTTAGATTTTATTTATTTGACAGAGAGAGAGATCACAAGTAGGCAGAAAGGTAGGAGAGAGGAGGAGCAGGCTCCCCATTGAGCAGAGACCCCAATGTGGGGCTCGATCCCAGGACCCTGAGATCATGACCTGAGTGAAAGCAGAGGCTTAACCCACTGAGCCACCCAGGTGCCCCAAATAAAATAATTTTTAAGAGGATATCCAAATACCTAATAAACATAAGAAAAGGGCTCAATTTCATTAGTCATCCAAGAAATACAAAAATTAAAAACCAAGGGCACCTGGATGGCTCAGTCAGTTGGGTGCCCAACTCTTGATTTCTGCCCAGGTCATGATGTCAGGATCATAGGATCGAGCCCATGTCAGGCTCCATGCTCAGTTAAAAGTCTGCTTGAGATTCCTTTTCCCTTTCCCTCCTCGCCAGCCCCCACACCCATGGGCTTTCTCTCTCTTTCTCAAAAATAAACAAACAAACAAACAAACAAATAAAAACTTTAAAAAAATAAGGCGCCTGGGTGGCTCAGTGGGTTAAGCCGCTGCCTTCGGCTCAGGTCATGATCTCAGGGTCCTGGGATCGAGTTCCGCATCCGGCTCTCTGCTCAGCAGGGAGCCTGCTTCCTCCTCTCTCTCTGCCTGCCTCTCTGCCTACTTGTGATCTATCTCTGTCAAATAAATAAATAAAATCTTAAAAAAAAAAAAAACTTTAAAAAACTAAACACCAGGAGGGCCTGGGTAGCTCAGTCATTGAGCATCTGCCTTTGACTAAAGTCATAATCCTGGAGTCCTAGGATTGACTCCTGCATCAGGCTCCCTGCTTAGCGGAAGTCTGCTTCTCCCTCTGTTCCTCACCCCACTTGTGCGCTCTCTCTCTATCTCTCTCTCTAATAAATAAATAAAATCTTTGAAAATTTAGATTAAGGGGCACCTGGGTGGCTTAGTGGGTTAAAGCCTCTGCCTTCAGCTCAGGTCATGATCTCAGGGTCCTGGGATCGAGCCCCGCATTGGGCTCTCTGCTCAGTGGGGAGCCTGCTTCCTCCAATCTCTCTCTCTGCCTGCCTCTCTGCCTACTTGTGATCTCTGTCTGTCAAATAAATAAATAATTAAATAAATCTTTTTTTAAAAATAAAAATTTAGATTTTAAAAAAAGTAAAAACTGCAATCCAATACCACTATCCATCCAGCAAAGTGGTTAAAATGAAAAGACAGAGCATACCAAGTGTCAATGAGGAGCAACTAGAAGTCTGGTACATTGCCGGTGGGAGCATAAGCTGATTCAATCATTACTGAGAACTTTTGGCATTATCTAATAAAACGGAACATACACAAATTCTATGACCTAGACATTCTGTTCATCAGCAAATAATCATATCAACTTCTGTAGTAGCACATATCTGGAAAACTCAACAGTAGAATGCCTCAATAAACTGAGGTATATTCACACAATGACTGCTACAGAGTCACGAGAGAGAATGTGCTATGGCTACCCACGACACTGTAAATGAATCTCACAAATGTAACGTTGAGTGAAAGAAGCCTGACAAAAAAGAAGTTTCCATACTGAGTGGTTTCATATACACGAAGTTCAAAAGCAGGCAAAGCAAATCTATGGTATTAGAACAAGTGCGGGGCACCTGGGTGCCTCAGACGATTAAGTGCCTGCCTTCAACCCTGGTCACAGTCCCAGGGTCCTGGGATCAGCCCTGCAGCAGGCTCCCTGCTCAGCCAGGAGTCTGCTTCTCCCTCTCCCTCTGCCCCTCCCACTACCTTCCCCCCGTTCATGTGTGCTCTCTCTCTCTCTCTCTCAAATAAATAAAAATCTGTAAAGAAACTAGTGTGCTGGTTTCTCTTGGTGGCACAGGTGGGCCGTAACTGACCAGAGCACAATGTAACAGTCCAAAGTGCTAGCGGATTTTCTGATTCTTCACTTGAGTGTTGGTTAAGTGGCTGTGTTCAATTTCCAAAAGTTCATCAAGCAGGAAGCTTAGAAATTTTTTAAAATTTTATTTATTTATTTCACAGAGAGCATGAGCTGGAGGGAGAGGCAGGGGGAGAGGGAGAAGCAGATTCCCGTCTGAGCAGGGATCCCAGGGATCCCTGAGATCATGAGCCAAAGGCAAATGCTTTTTTTTTTTTTTTTAAGATTTTATTTATTCATTTAAGACAGAGAAATACAGAAAGAGAGAGAGAGAGAGAGCGCATGAGCAGGGGGAGAGGCTTCCCCCTGAGCCAGGAGCCCAATGCAGGACTCGATCCCAGGACCCTGGGATCATGACCTGAGCCAAAGGCAGATGCTTAACCAACTGAGCCACTCAGGTACCCCGGGAAGCTTAGAATTCATGCACATGTTGGGGCACCTGGGTGGCTCAGAGGGTTTTGACTCAGGTCATGATCTCAGGGTCCTGGGATCAAGCCCCGCATTAGGCTCTCTGCTCAGCAGGGAGCCTGCTTCCCTCTCTCTCTCTCTGCCTGCCTCTCTGCCTACTTGTGATCTCTGTCAAATGAATAAATAAAGTCTTTTTTTTTTTTAAGATTTTATTTATTTGTCAGAGAGAGTGGGAGAGAGAGCGAACACAGGCAGACAGAGTGGCAGGCAGAGGCAGAGGGAGAAGCAGGCTCCCCTCCGAGCAAGGAGCCGGATGTGGGACTCGATCCCAGAACGCTGGGATCATGACCTGAGCCGAAGGCAGCTGCCCAACCAACTGAACCACCCAGGCATCCCAATAAAGTCTTTTTTTAAAAAAGAATTCATGCACGTCTGTATGAATATTATACATCAATAAGAATATTATTATTTTTTAAAATATATATATATATTTATTTGACAGAGAGAGGGATCAAAATTAGGCAGAGAGGCAGGCAGAGAGAGAGGAGGAAGCAGGTTCCCCGCTGGGCAGGGAACCCGATGTGGGGCTCAATCCCAGGACCCTGAGATCATGACCTGAGCTGAAGGCAGAGGCTCAACCCACTGAGCCACCCAGGTGCCCCAACAAGAATATTATTTTTAATAGGCACATTAGAATTTGGGGGAGAACTAGAGCAATAGAGGTAATGATCCCGAGCGGGAGGATGGCCAGGGTAGGGACTGGGGAGTGGACTTCTGGACTTGCCTGTCCTTATAAAACCCAGTCCGTCCTCCTCTGGCACTGGGCCCGGGGGCTGAGATACCAGTGTCACTACTGGAAACACAGGAGGGCAGGCAAGGGACATGGATAGGGAGGCAGAAGCCCTGGAACACAGCCCACCTCAGTGCTGAGGCTCCGGGAAATGAAGGGGAAGCTACCCCCACTGGCTGCAAAGAGCACGAGGCCAGCACAGGTGAAGGAGCCAGGCCAACCGGTGATGGCCGCCCCAGGGGAGCCGGCAGCTGTCCCATCACAGGAGCACCTGGTCAAAGGTATTGATCCACAGGGAAAGCGAGAGACACCAGCGGAAGCTGGAGCCAAGAGTGTGCCCCAAGGGCATCGTCGGACATCCATCGGCCCTTCCCCAGCATACCTCTCATGGCCTGAACCACTCACCGTGTCCATGGGAATTCTCTTGACTAAGAGAGACACATTTTTCAACGAGCAAGCCCCTAAACAGAAGCCAGCTGCTCCGTCTGGTCTTAGCAGCAGACACAGGATCTATTCCAGGACGAAGTGTAGGCACCATACGTGCAGGGCAACAGAGGGGCCTCTGGAGAGGATCGGAGGAGGGGCAGTCTGTCCCCACTGTGGTCGGGCACTGGGCACCTTGACCTCTTTGTGCTCCACCCCCACCCCACACTGCCAGCATTGCACAGTCTGCAAAACCCAGGTGTCCCTCTGCCCTTCAGCGGGGAATGTCCTCTGTCACCTCCCTCCTGTGAGACTGAGCCCTCATTTCCTGACTCCTTGCCCTCCTTCTTCTGGAAGCCCCGCCCCACGCCTGTGCTCCCCCACGCAGGGCCCCCCCCCGCCCCCCACCCTTGCCAGGGAGCTTCTTGGGGGCAGGCTGTGCACCTGGTTCACCCTTGAGTCTTTGGCACCCAGCACATAGGAAGTGAACAATAAATGATCTCTGAAGGAAGGCAAGGAGGAAGTTTCCTGTAACTCGAGTCAGACTGTACGGGATCCGCTAGGCTTGTTCACATGAAGACAGTAAGCTACTGAATTCCAGGAATAGTTAATAGAGGAAAATTTACCAGGCGCCTAGGGGCTCCATTCTACACACCCATCACCTCATCACTGTCAAAGCCAGACGTGTAGCAGACAGTGTGCCATTTGTGTTGCCCTGTTAAGCCTCCCTACACCTCCAGCAGGTGGCTACCCTCACCGTTCCCATTTTACAGATAAGGAAGCTTAGGCACAAAAAGAGCCAGCAGTGTGTCCGGGGCACAGAACTTTTAGGCCACGGGGATGTGAATAGGGGACAGCTGAGTCCCCAGCCCCGGTTCTAACATCCCAGCTCCATGTCTTTCAGTGTCACGGACCCATCCAGCCATCCCCACAGATAGGCCTCGGCTGGGTAACTTAGGCTCTCAGGGACCCAGGTTCATTTAAGGTGAAAGCATTCAGCTAAGGGGAAAGTGTCCACAAAGGCCAAGGGAGGTGGGCAAGGGTGGTAGCCCTGTGGCTATGTGCCTGTGTGTGAGCACGTGTGCAAGCACGTGGGTGGGTGTGCGTGTGCATATGCGTATGCGTGGGTTTGTGTGTGGATGCCTGTGTGTGCCGGGGCAAAGGGAGGGGTTTGCCAATTAGGAGAAGGTAATCAATGTGAAGCTTCCTCACATGGTCGGCACACAGTAAATATTTGCAGAATTGAATTGAAATGCTAAAGAGAGTACTCTACCCATGTTATTATTACTATGATCTCCAAGTTGCAGGCCTAGGGAAGAGAGGGGCAGGTAGAGGGTTGGTGACAGGGTTAGTTAGCTTCATGTCACCTCCAGACCCCATGGCCCCACCTCCCCTACCTAGACTCTCTCTGAGAGAGAGTCCTCCCGAGCTGGCTGAAGCAGGGATCTTGTCAACTGTGAGGCTGGCAGCAACAATGACAGCGGTCACTTACACACAAGCAGCCCTCTCAGTGGGCTGGCCCCCGTGCTCAGTGCTCGGTCTGCCTGCTCTCTGTCACTCCTCCCAGACCAGCTACTATAGTCCCACTGCATGGAGGACAAAAATGAGGCTCAGAGGGGTGGGCCGAAAAACGTATACATGGCTACTCCTCCACCATCAATATCCCCAGTCCTGCCGGACCGCATGGGCGCAGAACCCGCATGCAACAGACCAAGGAATGCAGAGAGCCAGGCCCGAGAGCTGGTCAGCCCCGAGCTAGCCCCTTCCTCTCCCACTAGCTCAATTTCCTCAGAGAGCATCTCTGGCAACAGCATTCAGTCTAACATCCGGTACCGAGCACTCAAACGTGCAGGCTTGTCCTGTAAATGCCCTCGTTCTCCCTCGAATCTGATTCTCACTTCTTCTCCCACCAGCTAATGAAATCAGACTCAGAGAATTGGTGCCCATTTCGGAATTATCTAGTCCAACCCCCTCTGGGAATAGGTAAGAAAAATGAGACCTAAAGAACAGCACCAAGGTCACGTGGCTGGTCAGTGGCAGGGCCTGGACTGAAACAGATTGTCGGCTGCCAGGCGGGACCTCCCCGCTGGCCCAGAGCGTCTCTGATGGGGACTCGTGGAGCTGTCCTGAGGGTGCAGGAGGGCCAGGTGAGGCAGGGAGGGGTTCAAAGGCCCAGCCGCCAGAGGAGGGGCGGCAGCAAAGTGCCCATAGAGCTCAGCTGCCACAGTCTTCCATAGTAGATGCCGGGCGAGGAGGCCAGAGAGCCGGGCGACCCTGAGTGGTCCCAGCTGGCCCAGCAGCTCATGGGAGACAGCGTGTCACTCATTACAGCCCAGAGCCTCTCAGCCCTCCTGGACTCCTGGGGAGAGGCCCCTCTCTTCCCCCTACTCACCAACCCCACAAGTCTCACGTCTTCCCCAATCTGAGCCACTGACCAGGACACGGTTTGGGGGTGGGGGGGTAGATCTTGAACACCATGCCATCCCCAGTGCTCTTCCCTGCCCCGACCACCCCTTTCTAAGGCCCCTGCCCGCCTCCTCAGTTCCAGTTGGTCCCTCCCGACTACCACGGAAACCAAGAGCCCACAAAACACCCGTGTCAACGTGCCTCCTCCCTGGAGGTCCAAAGCCTTAAAACTTAATAGTCTCTCAAATGCCGTAACGCTAGAGGGGGCTTTTATGGACTCAACAGGGATAACATTATGAAGGGCGTTAGCAGCCTACAGTGGGCAGCTTGCGGTGGGCCACCTGCCTCCACCTCCGTCACACATACTTCAGGGATCTCTGAGAGGCCCCTCCACCGTGAGGCCACGAGCCCCCCACTCCTAGTCTCCAGCAAGCCAGCTCCCCTGCCTTCTGAGGACATTATTAGGAATATTAGGTACAGTTCGCCACAAACAGGGGCCTAGTGGGAGGTTGGGACCCCGCTGGCCCCGGCTCGATTGAAGCTAGACGAGTGGGGGTGGTTGGTCCAGGGGAAATATCTTGGTGACTAATGAGCGGGCAATTGAAAGCCCCTTGTGTCAATGGGGAGCAGATGGGGAAGGAGGGGAATTCCTGAGGCCTGGCCTCAGAGGTGTGGGTGGCTGGGAGGGAGGGGGAGATGGGGGAAGCATGTGGGGTCAGCAGGTGGGGGCTGGGGGAGGGAAGGGAGGCCCAGCCTGCTGTCACCCATGGAGCAACACAACTTCTGGCGGCCCAGATCCAGGGACCCTGGCACACCAAGAACAGGGACCCGGCAGGGGGCTGGGGTGAAGTCACCAGCTTTTTTTCTTCCCTTCTCAGAACCGTATTTTTCTACTACTTCCTCTGTCATTCCTTTTCTTGTCCACTCAGAATCTCCTTGTCTGGCCTTGCCCTGCCCTCTCCCCCCCTCCCTTCTTCCTCCCTGTTCCCCCTTCTCAGGTCTCTCAGGCCTGGGAGACCACAAACAGGGATTCTGCCCTGTCTTCAGGATGAGTGGACAGCCCCCATCCCCCCCCGCCCCCGCCGTCCAGTAAATAAAATACTAAACAATGCTAAACAAGATACCCCAGCTGACTTACCGACGGACACACACACACTCACACTCGCACTCATCCTGGGCGCACACACACGCACACGCACGGGCACACTCACACATATTTTCTTCATTACCTCCTCTAATACTGTCTTTCTTCCATCTTGAGTTCAATGTTGTTTTTTGTGTCTTTTTGACCCTCCCCCTCCACTTCCCCTCAATTTATTCCAGCTGTGAAAACCTTTTTCCCATCTCCTCTGTCACCCCGGCAGATAGGTGAGTGGCAGGCAGAGGAGTCCACTCCGCAGCCACCGTGGGTAATGGATGCCAGATGTGGCGCTGGTCCCCAGCCCACCCCCAGGCGGGGCTCCTGCGCCCGGCCCCTGCGTCTGGGTGTGAAAGGCAAGCTGCAGCCCAGGCCTAGGAACATGGGGGACTGCAGGGGAAGGTGCTGGGCCCAGGGGCTGCAGGGGCAGAGAGGCGGGGTGCAGAAGATAAGGTGCGAGAACCCCTTGAAGAAGGTGGCCGCCCAGCAGGTTGCCTGGGATATGAGACTGGGATGAGGGAAGCTGGGGCAGCCCTTGGCCCCTTGTCAGCCATTTGACTTCACAGGGGTAAAGGGTTTGTTGCTGCGGTTGTTTATAAATGTATGTAAAATGCATGTAAAATACAAAAAGCCCATTAGTCACACTAGAACTCTCTGCGAATATTCAACTATTAATGCTCCTGAAACCAGCTAACATTCATGGAGTATTTTAGATTCTTTCTGAGTCATTGCACATGAATTCACTCATTCTCTTGATTAACTTTCACCAACAATCCTCTGAGGTAGGGACCATAGCGGTCCCCATTTTACAGATGTAACAAAAGAGGCCTAGAGCATCTAAATGGCCCATCTAGAAAGTGGTGGCAACAGAATTTGAACCCAGATGGCCTGACTCTGGAGACTACATTAGGCTCTCAGGGAAGGACTTTGAAATGTGAAAAGGTCAGAGCTAGAAGGAACTTGGCCCACACCCTTTTTAAAGGAGGAATGGAGGTCCAGAGAGGAGAAGGGACTTGTTCAAGGACAAACAGTGAGTTGGACTCAAAGTGGGGCTGAATCCCAGAGCTCCTGACCCCCGTTCAGACCCCTTCATACAGAACCATGGTTCTGACTCAGACTCAGGGCTGCATACCCTTGGCTAAGATCCAGGCTTCCTGGAGGAGGTGTCTTCCATAGGGTTTGGGACAAGATGAGGACCAGAAACTGGCAGAGAGGTAGGAGGAAAGAGTTTCAGTGGAAAGCATTCTGTTCAAGGCTAGTGTGTGCGTGGAGGCCAACACCAAGGTGGGGCTGGCAGATGGTATTAAGTATGTCTCTACTGGCGGTCACTGGGACTCAGAGCCATATTTTGCTGAAAAAGAAAGAAAGAAAGAAAGAGAGGGAAGGAGGGAGGGGGAGGGAGGAAGGAAGGAAGGAAGAAAGAGAGGAGAAGAGAAGGCAAGTGCGGGGCTACCATGAGGGGCAGCAGAATACTGTTTCAGATAAAGGGGAAAGGTGATGTTTGAAGCGACCTCTGAAGAGGCAAGGGAAAGAGCCATGTGAACATCTGGGGTGAGAGTGTCCCAGGCAGAGAGAAAGGAAGTGCAAAGGCCCGGAGGCAGGAGTTTCCTTCACTGGCTATGTCCAGAGCACAGGATGCAAGGGAGAGAATAATGGGAAGCAAGTCAGAGGAGGAAAAGAGACACATAGATCACATAGGGATATTTTAGGGGTCTGGCTTTTGGTTTTTTTTTAAAGATTTTATTTATTGTATGGTGACTAACATAATTTAAAAAAATATTTATTTATTTACTTGAGAGAGACAGAGTGAGCACAAGAGGGGAGAGGGTCACAGAGAGAAGCAGACACCCCACTGAGCAGAAAGCCTGACATGGTGCTCAATCCCAGGATTCCAGGATCATGACCTGAGCTGAAGGCAGACGCCCAACCCACTGAGCCACCCAGGTGTCCCTAGCAGTCTGGCTTGTATTCCACTGCAGGGGGACGCCACAGAGTGATTCTGAACAGAAGGGAGACATGGGATCAGAAGAGCAGCAGTGAAGGTGGGGAGGAGTGGTGGCTTCTGGATGTGTTTTGAAATTAGAGCCGACCTGATTTCCTAAAAGTTGGACATGGGTGTGAGAGAGAGCCATCAAGTCTGACTCTAGTTTTTTTGGCCAGAGCAACTGGGGCTGCCTTTGTTGAAGCGGGAAGACTACAGAAGGAGCAGGTTTGGGGCAGATCAGGAATTTGCTTTGGAGCCCACCGAATTCGGGGTGGCTGCTCTCAGCGCTAAGATGAGTCGCATTGGAGACTGAGGCAACACCACCATTCGGGAAAGATTCTGTCTTTATTTAAAATTGTGGTCTCTTGTGCATCGTAGAATTTTTTGGCCGTCATTTTGATTTTTTAAGATTTTTTTTAAGATTCTATTTATTTATTTGAGAGCGAGAGAGAGCCAGAGCAAGCATGAGCTGGAGAGCTGCAGATGGAGAGGGAGAGGCAGACTCCCCACTGAGCAGGGAGCCCAACGTGGGGCTCTATCCCAGGACCCTAAGACCATGACCTGAGCCAAGGGCAGGCACTTAACCGACTGAGCCACCAGGTACTCCAAATTGTTTAAGGTATTACATCAAAATATTATTTATTTATCTTGATTCCTAAGGTTTGGGACCCCCACTGATATTTAGTATCCTTGTCTGGGCACTGCCTGCTTCAGAGATCCACATGGAATGCAGGACTTGGGCCAACCTCCCTCGATTCCCAGACACTCTGTGTCCACAGTGAGCAAGAGGTCCCCTGAGTGTGATCTGTGGCAGGAATGTGACCTAAAGGGTAGCGCCTTATAGCCAAGAGGTGGTCCGGAATGGGGACCTTGGCCAGGGTGGACCAGGAGATGCATTTGTTCTGATGTGTGGCTCGCTGACCTACAGGCAGCCAGAAGGGTGTGAGTCTGTCAGCTCACCGCGCCCCACCCGGGGCCCCAGTGATGGATGGCATCTGTCTTCTGCTTTATTAAACTCACACCGCTCCGTTCAGCCCTGGATTTGCAAACGGCTTAATAAGCATTTGGAAGGGATCGGGGGAGGGAGGCCGGGATTTCAGGGGGTTACCAAGACCCAGACAGGAAACGGCTTGCGCCCAGAGTGGGCCCCAGGAGGGAGTCAGTTGTCCCGGTGGGCGACTGTGGGGGGAGTATTTGGTTTCACTTGGGAGCCCCAGAGGAGGGAGACCACGGGCCTTTGGTGCCACCCCTCCCCCAACACCGTTGTTACCATGCACTAAGAGTTTATGGCACCTAGAGGGACTTTCTGGACACTCTGGGAGGGCAAGGGGTTGCAGGGACTGACCAGGGATGGGGGAGGGGAAGGGGCAGTCCCCATCCTCTAGGAGTTCCCAGCAGCAGAGAACAGTGGGATGCAGAGAACTGATACCCCCCCCCCCACACACACACAGAGGCACTCCCTTCCCACTTCTGAACTTCTCCCTAACAGGTTTGGAACCCTGTATACAACCCCTGGAGTTGGGCTCTTCTGCCCCTTCTCTCCTGAATGAGGCTGGAAACCCCCAGGGGAGAAGAGGGAGCTCTCTGCACACGCTGCTTGTGTCCCTGGCCTCAGTGTGGTGCGGGTTCCAGAGCAGACTGCGGGCAACAAGTCCCAGCCCCCTGGCCAGCAAAGGGTCCCAGGTAGCCTGGAACCATTGTGGTGCGAGTATTCACAGTGTGGAAACTAGTGAGCGCTTTTTTTTGCCCTCCTCTTGGAAGGCCAGCTGTTGGCCACTTACCTGTAGACCTCTGCCTCGCCCACTCTTCCCCAGCAAGAACTGCAAGCCCCTTTGGATATATAAAAATCGGCCCTTCTTCTCGGAAAGGTTGTGGGGTTCCTTCTGGACAGCGCCGACTGTGACTGCGTCTTTTATTAATAAGGACAGGACCCAGGGGCGCCTGGGTGGCTCAGTTGGTTGGGTGACCGCCTTCGGCTCAGGTCATGATCCTGGAGTCCCGGGATCGAGTCCCACATCGGGCTCCCTGTTCAGCAGGGAGTCTGCTTCGGCCTCTGACCTCTCTCCTCTCATGTGCTCTCTCTCTCTCAAATAAATAAATAAAATCTTTAAAAAAAAAAAAAATAAGGACAGGACCCAGTGTAATTAATAAGTCTCAAATGCCTAGGCTCAAATCATGGCTTCACCACCGAATAGTTCGTGGTTCACAATGGTCTTCAGTTAGAGCTTGGAGTTGTCCTGAGATTTAAATGAAATAATACTTGGAAGGGGCTTTAGAACAGAGTCTGTGAACACTAAGGAGCCAACAGATGTTAGTCCTTACTGTGGGTCTGCGGAGACGTTAATTACCTTGTCCTAACTTGCGCCTTACAATCCTTGATGGAGATACCACTATTATCGCCATTCTATAGATGGAAAAAGTAAGGGTTAGGGCATCTGGTATTTGCGGTCCACCTCTCTTCCAACTCACTACTTTGGTCTCTGGGCAGGTTTCTGGCCTGTCTCTCCTTCTCCCTCTCTCTGCATCTCCTGCCCAAGCTCCGTCCCCCCCCCCCCCCCCAAGGTCCTCCCAAGCTGTGGAAACCTGCTCCAGCGCTGCCTGGCTCAGCAAGTGGCCAAGGCCAAGGTCCCCAGAGCCAGCCCCAGGGAGGTCAGGAGCTCAGCAGCTTCCCAGCAATGTCCCTTCGAAGTCTCCTTTTATTTATTTATTTTATTTATTTATTTGGTTCCGTTTCTTGCCGATTTTACCATCCCTTCTTCCCTTTTCTCCCTCCATTTCCTTTCTTCTCCTCGCCCTCGTTGATCTCTTTGGTGTCTCCATCTGTATGTCTTCCGTCCTTCCATCTTTCCTCTGCTTTTGTCTCTCTCTGGGTGTGTATGTATGTGTTTCTCTGCCTGTTTTTTTTTTTTTTTGTGGAGGTCAGTGGGTTTGTCTCTCTTCCTCTGTCTCTCCCTTTCCCCAACATCCTAGAGTCTGGGGGTGGGGGGCTCCCCATGTCTCAGAGTCTAGCTCTAACTACCTCAGTGCCTTTCTTGCTCTGTGTGTGTGTGTGTGTGTGTCTGTCTGTCTGTCTGTCTGCCTTTGACTCTGTGTGTCTGTCTTCAGGGCTGTCTCTCCGGGTCTCTCTCCAGCAGCATTCTTTAGGGCTGCACTTTCCAGGCTCCCGGAGGAGACCCCCACTCACCCCTCCCAAAGTTCACTGCCTTGTCAAATGGAGCTAATCTCTTCTGGGAGGAAAAAGCCTCATTCAAACTGGGGGGTGAAGGGGGGGAGCAGAGGGGGAAGGGGAGGTCTCCTTGGCTGCAGCCTGAAAACACCCAGGCCCATAATACCCCTTTTGTTCTAGGCTAGTGGGAGGGGGTGGGCGGTGGAATGAAAGAGGGGGGATATTAAAGGAGCAGGTGAAAGACATGTGTCTTCAGCAGCCAGAGATAAGCGCTTACCCCCTTCTAATCTGACTGAGGCCTATTATCTTCCCGCCACAGTCATTACTATTAATATTAAACACCCCCAACCCAGCTAGAAAACAACCTGAAGGGGCTGACTTCCAGCCCCAGACAGTTCTGGTGGGGGGAGCTCCTGCCCTGACACCTCCTCCTACAGGACTTGACTGCTTCCTGGGTCTCCCCAGACCCCAAGCCCCCTTGAACTTCCTCAGGACTTCCAGTCCTTTCTTCTGCCCTTCCCCCAACTCTACCCAGTAGCCTCTCTAATTACCAATCCTTTCTCTCTCCAGCGGACCCTCCATTTCAGCTTCTTTTCTGGGGTGTCTCGGGGCCGCAACCCTCTTCTCTGCACACCTCAGTATAACCTGAAATGTTAGTTAGAAGCCTGTAGAGGTTGATTCCCCTGACTCAGACATCTGACAGAATTGTATTTGCATTCCAATGTCAGCACTTGACAGGCTGGGGTGACCTTGACCCTCTGAACCTCAGTTCCTCACCTCTAAAATGGGGGCAAGTTATAAGCCCTGTGACATGAAGCTGTTGTCAGGATTATACAAAAGGACAAATGGAAGGACTCTTCGTGTATACACTTAGTGCCTTTTAATGGCTCAATAAACGTAGTAACTGTTGTTACTTGGAGGAAAAGCGACCCAGGGCAGCAGGTCTCCCCGCTCATCCCTTCACCAAACCACCGAACAATCCCCGGGCCCCTCCGCCGCAGCAGCTTCCATGTGGAGCACCGCAAATACGGGGGTGAGAAAAAAAGATTCCTGCCTCCAAGAATTCACAAACTGGGGACAGCAAGAGACACATAAACAGGCAAACGCATCATTGCAGTGCTCAGTAATATGAACCACAAGAGAAGTTCGTACAAAGAGCTTTGGGATCAGGGGACAATGAATTCATCCTCCGTGGGTGGTGTTGTGTCTATACAACCAAAGGATTAATTGCCTATTCAGTGTCTACAAGGTGGTGAAGCCAGTTATCACTGTAGTCGTGTCTATGGTTATAGCTCTCAAGAGGAGAAAGTCATTTGGCTTCTGCCAGGAGTGGCAGAGGTTTAGCTGGGGGCCATCCGTGGGGGACCCCTGCCCTGCTCCCAGGACCCTGGAGTGCTGAGGCTGGCCTCAGGAGCCTACAGACTCAGGAAGGAGGGAAATGAGAGCTGATGTTTGGTCAATGTCTTCCTCTGAGACAGCACCGGCTGGGTGTTTCAGTACCCTTACCGCCGCCACTCTCCCCAGCGGGCATTGTTGTACCCATTTTGGAGGGGAGCAGAGAGGCTCACAGAGAGGGCATGACTTTCCTAAGAGCCCACTGCTGGAAAATGGAAGAACGCGTCTTCATCTCTCTGCCTCCCAAACCCATGGTATTTCCATTCCCAATGCCTCTCAAAGTTCCAACCCCAACTCCACCCTTACCATCAGAGAAGCTTGAAAAAATATGCAGGGGGTGGGGAGGGGGGTTGGATGAGGAGAAGAGCCTGCTTGCAAACCCTGAACTCTTTTGACATCGTCTGTTTTATCTTAAAAGTCTATATGAATTTTGAATTTTACTCCATAATTTAGCTCTGTGTGCTATAAATAAAAATGTTTTAAAATGTCATTAAAAGCTTTCCCCCAGAAAATCTTGGACTAAAATTTGAGACTCCAAAAAGGTGTGCCAAACTTATTCTATTCTTTTTTTTTTTTTTTTTTAAGTTATTTATTTAAGGAATCTCCCCACCCAACATGGGGCTCGGACTCATGGCCCTGAGATCCCGCGTTGCATGCTTCACATCTGAGCCACCCAGGTGCCTCTATTCTACTTCTCTTTTCCCTATGGGATGTAGCCTTGCCCGCTTTTTGCTGTTGTTGTTTTCCATCTCTGTGACTTATTTATTTTATAACTAGAAGTTTGTTCCTCTTAAGCCCCTTTATCTAGTTCACCCATCCCCCACCCTACCCGTCTGGTCACCACCAGTCTGTTCTCTGTCTGGGTCGGCTTGATTGTGTGTTCATTTGTTCTGTAGCCTGGTCCACTTCTGGTGATTGTACCCCCCTTCCTTCACAGAACAGCCGCTCCCCCATTCCCTGCAATCCTATGGGGCTGCCAATCACAATTCCCCACTCCACTTGCCTGGTGGGCCCCTGAGCCCAACTGAGCCAATCAGTGCACAGCATTTTCCTAGCCTCTTGATTTGTCTCAGGTGTAGGTGCATGACTCAAGCTAAGCCAATAGGAGCCTTGGCCAGGATTCTTTTAGACAGTGGGTGTTAGAAGTAATGCGTGTTCTCTTTCCTCTCAGATGTGAGCATAAGATTGTCTGTTGCCAGTCTCTTCTACCCACCTCTCCCTGTCCTCCAGCAAATGAGAAACCCTGACCTTCCTGTCCTTCCTCACTCGCAGTAGGGGGACAAAAGAGGTCATCATGCACCAAAAAACACAGCCAAGGTGTGAGTGAGGTCAACAGAGAGTACCAGAGAGAAAGCAGATGGTATCTTTGAGGCATGGCAGTCTCTAAACTGTGCCCGCACCCGTACACCGTGTGTGTGGAACAGACACACACACTCCTTCCTGATTGAGTCAATAAATCTCTTCCTTTTGCTTTAACTGTTTGGGGGTAGGTTTTCATCCCTTGTTTGCTAAGCAGCACCTCCCAGAACACTCAGTTCTACTTAGTTCCTCCCAGCTCTCCAACACCTGCAGGCGAGAGAAGGAGCAAGGGCCCAACTGGCTTTGGGATTAAGAAAGCTCCATTAAGCATCTGCCTTCAGCTCGGGTCATGATCCTAGGGTCCTGGGATGGAGCCCCAAGTCAGGCTCCCCACTGGGTGGGAAGCCTGCTTCTCCCTCTCCCATTCCCTCTGCTTGTGTTCCCCCTCTCACTGTCTCTCTGTCAAATAAATATAATCTTTTTAAAAAAAAAAAAAAACTCCATTTATATTCAACACAGGTGTCACAGTCTTCCACCAGGGACCTCCACGGGTTCTCTCTCAGCTCTGGGCTGGAAAGAACCAAGAGCAGAGGGATGACAGGGAATCTATTTTTTTTCTCTCTCTCTCTTTTTTTTTTCTTTTTTTTTCTCTTTTTTTTCTTTTTTTTTTTTTTAAGATTTTATTTATTCATTTGAGACAGAGAGAAAGAGAGGGTACATGAGCACAAGCTGGGGGAGAGACAGAGGGAGAGGGAGAAGCAGTCTCCAAGCAGGAAGCCCAACAGGGGGCTGGATCACAGGGCCTTGGGATCATGACCTGAGCCAAAGGCAGATGCTTAACCGCCTGAGCCACCCAGGCTCAGGGGATAGGGAATCTAATCAGAGCTCTCTGCTGTCTTCAAGGACAACTGACCATGACCTTAACTACGTAGGTTCATGCACTCTGTGTGGATTGTGTATTTGTTAGGAGCCCAGACTCTAATCAGACTGCCCAGGATCAAGTCCCAGCTGGATTACTAGCTATGTGACTTTGGGCAAGTCGCTTACCTCCTCTGGACTTCAATTTCCTCCTCTTCGAAATGGGAAGGATTCTATGAATTAACGCATGTCAAATGCTTAACCCATTCCTGGCACATAGTAAGCACTCAATAAATGTTAGCCGTGATGATTATATATTAATGCTCTGTGTGTGTGACTTCCTCCATCTGACTGGGAGTTCCCTGAAGACCCAAGACTTGCCTTGCTCATCGTTGAAGGCTCAGGCTCATTGAAAGGATGCTTAAAAGATGTTAGCCGAGTGAACAGTAAAGGAATGAAGGTCGGCTGGCTGAACACTCTGAAAATTCCAATCTTGATTTTTGTCCTTAGGTCTCTCAATAGCTCCGCGTGGCTAATCAGCAACTCTCCCTCCTCCTTGCCCCCGGAAGGGCACTTTGTCAGGCAGAAGAGATCTTGTCCCAGAGTAACAGTAGAAGCAAAAGCAGTCATTTCTGCCCTCTATCCAGGGCTCTGTTACAACACCACACAACACTTTGTGGGTCAGACAGGACCCAAGGCCACCCTTAGCCCATTTTGCAGATGAGTAAACTGAGGCTTAGGGCAGTTATATGACTTTCCAAGGAAAAGTCCCAACTGAGGCCAGAGCCTTGTCACCAGACTTGGGTAGATCTCTGTCAACCTCCATCAGCCACATCCCAGTGTTCAGATCTCTCTCCCTGTTCCCTCCTGATGCAAGGGGGAGGGGTGGGGGGAGGCAACAAGGCCTGGGCCACGCAGCGTTCGGCACATCATCTCGCTCCATGTGGTCCAAGCAGGAGTGGAGGAGTGAAAGCAGATGGTTATGAATTCATCTTCCACATATCTTGATATTTGTACAGCCCAGCGGGAGGGGGGTGGGGAGGGAGGGGAAGCCCAGAGCCTGGGCGTGACAGACAGTGACTCCAGAATACACAATGGCCCATTGTGACCCCCCATCTGTGGCCCCCCTCCTCCTCCACCACACCCAGCACACCGCGTCCTGTTTACCTGCCTCCAGGACCTGGCTCTGTCTCAGGTGCCACTCCAGCTGGGCCGACGCACAGGCATTGCCAAACCCTCTGCCCACGAGCCTCGGCCTGGCAGCAGTGCACCTTCCTGGGGGCTCCCCCCAGCCTTTGTCCTACCCCACCCCCAGCTACCCAATAGAGACACCTCCTCTTGGCTCACAGCACAGTGCCTGGCACACAGTAGGCTCTCCGGAAATGGTTTCTGACTATTATGAGTGGTTCCCTCGTGACGCTAATGGCTTCTGGCCCATGGGCCTCTGTGAAGGAAGAGCTTCTCCCAGCCTCAGAGGTGGGAGAGGGTATTGTGAAGGAGGTGGGTTGGGGGCTGAATGTCAGCTAGACTTAGAAAAGGCTTGCTTTCCTGCCCCCTTTCCTGAGCCCTGGATTCTGAGGAGGAGGGAGTCGCATGGCAATAACGAGCCTGTCAGGCTCTGGGGACAGAAAACCCATATTAGGTGTTCTCTTGGTCCAACTAGGATGCCATTTTGCCCCTGTCTCAGAAGTCAGAGGTCAAGGGTCAGAGCACCACCAAGACCTTCAGGGACAGAATCCCAGCTAAGAGGACCATGGAGAGGCATGGTTCCGCAGGTCCATGCCTTACCTGGTCCAAGAAGCCAGGTAAAGGTGAGAGGGGAAAGCCTGGAGAGGGAGCCGGTTCATCCACACATTCTCTAGGCCCTGGGTCTATGGCAGAGGAAGAAGAGGAGAAAGAAAAAGAAGAGGGTAGCCAAAGGGAGCAGGAAGGGAGGAAGAGGGGTGCACCACAGAGAAAAACAAAAGGCAGTCCAGAAATGGGAGAGCAGAAAACCATTCCCTCAGCTGACCAGCCTCCAGAAATGAAGTTGAACCCCACCCCCACCCACCCCCACCCAGCACAAAGGAGAAGCAGACCTAAACCCAAAGGCTGTAGGGGAACTTGGAAAGCATCCAATCCAACCCATTCGTTTTATTTATGAAAAATCCAAGGCCCAGAGAGGGCACATGTCTTGCCCAAGGATACACAGCGAGTCAGGATTCAACCCAACCAGAGCCACAGCATAGTGACTCCGGGCCGGAAGACACTTCTTGACTTTCTGCTGAGCAGCAAATAGGGCCTTCAGATGGTCCTGCTCTGCTTGACTTCCAGAAGAACAGCCATCCCGGCTCACCCAAGTAGGTATCAGAAGGAGGAGACAGCCTATCCAGGCCCACGACCCCCGGACCCAGTATTGTCTACCTAGTGTCGATTGAGCCAAGATTTGACAGGCTTCCTATTTACTCATCCATTTATTTTACCATGTACTCAGTGTACCCAGCACAGTGCCTGGTCCTCAGGCTGAGGGGAGCAGACAAACCGAGAATGGCAGGGACGCTCCAACCTGGTCTGTCCATATCCTCCAGAAGAAAGAGAGTTAAGGTGGACATTCATTCATAGCTTACCAAAGGCCAGCTGCTTGTCCTCTCTTATCCCATCGGATCATCGCAAAGCGGTTACTATTGCGAGTCCCACTTTTTAGATCAAGAAACTGAGGCTCGAAGAGGCTAAGAAACCTGGAATCCCACAGCTGATCTGGCAGCTTCCTGGCAGAGGAGGAAGCTGAACCATACCGTCTAGCTTCAGAAACCTTGTTGTTTGGTTTTTTTGCTTGTTTAAGATTTATTTATTTACTTGAGAAAGAGAGAGAGCGTGCGCGCCAGCAAGCCCAAGGAAGGGCAGAGGGAGAGAATCTGAAGCAGACTCCCCACTGAGCACCGACCGTACCCCCCTTCCTTGGTGGGACTGGATCTCACAGCGTCCCCCCAACCCCAGGATCATGACCTGAACCGAAACCAAGAGTCAGCCGCTCAACCGACTGAGCCCCCCAGACACCCCCAGAATCCTGTTCTTAACCACGAGGCTCTACTACCCACAGGATGAGCTTCAAGAACCACCCAGGACCCATCCCTCCCCTCCTTCCATCCCAGCCAAGCTGAGTCCGTCCCTTCTCTGGGCACAACCTGAAGCTGTAATAAATATGTCACTTGGGCCCTTATTTTCTGCCTTGTCTTAGAATTGACTGTTGGCATGTCTGTCTGTCTCCCTGGCAAGTTTAAAGGGCAGAACTGGTCTTTGATCATCTCTGAACCCCCAGTGCTTAGCACAGTGCCTGGCAGATGGCAGGTATTCAATGACCGATTTCAGAAGGAGTGTAGCTGGAAAATGTGACATCGCCATATGAACAAAAGATAAGTGTCAGGAGAGGCTTAGGCCCCGGGGGGACAAGGAGTCTGATCCATCTCCTTCTCCTGACTCCAGTACACTGCCTGGCATACAGTAGGTGTGCATAATTGTCTATTAGAATGAGTACAGTCAATATGGACTATGCTTCAGAGATAAGTCTTCTGTGGGTCTGGAGGGTCGGTCAGGAGAGCTGGGACAGCATCCGGAGAGGGGTCAGAACTGAGGGTCTCTCCCCAAGAAGTCAGAGGCCCAGCCAGGCCTCCCTGAGAGCCTGTAGAGGGCCAGGGTTCAGGATGCCAGGGACAGTGATTCCTGGGGACTCTGCCAAGACTCAGAGCTGGGGGCCAGGGGTGGGCTGGATCCAAATGGAGAGGAGTGGGCAGACTGGAGTTGGGGTAACTTCTCCAGCCTCTTCTATTTGCAGGTGCCCAAGGATAGTACCCTAAGCCTACAACTGCCACAGCTAACCTTGTACAACTATCACCAGGAACTGGGGAAGGGAGCTACCAATGGCTAGGTTTTGGGTTCCAAAGGCTAGAAAAGGAGCCATAGAAACTAAGAGATGGACAGAGAAAGGTGAGGAGTTGCAGGGAGGCCTCTGGGGAGGAGTGGGAAGGTTACTGAGGAAGGAAGTCTGTACTCCCAGCAAGTCATGCCTCTGGCAGCAACCCCACTGGGCTAGGGTCCCAGGGATTTATTGACTAATCCTCAAATGATACACTCTCCCTGATTTATTCTCTCTCCCGCTAGCGCCCTCACAAGATCCCATTGTCTTCAGACACTGCTGGCTCAGGGCCTCCACCTCGGGGCCTCCTGCCTCCCATGCATTTCCGGGGGGTGGGAGGGCTGGTGATGGAGGCTCCCAACCGCCAAGCACCAACCCTTCGCTTTGCTCTTCCCGCCAGAGGGTCAGGCTGCCAGGCCACCAGGCAGTGCCAGGCACAAGGCAGGCGGCACCTAGTCAACTCTAGGAGCTGCCGGTGAGCAGGGGCACTGCCTGGGGCTGCTGGCTTTCGCGCCGACTGATGCCTATGCTGGGCGAGTCTGAGGCGGGAGGCAAGGGCGGGTGGGGGCGTGTCACCAAGGAGTGGGTGTCAGGGTGCTGAGCGAGGGGGCACAGGAAGGTCAGAGTGGGGGTTTTCACTGATCCGAGTGGGCGGGAGTAAAGAGAATTCATAAAAAGTTTCTTTCTTTTTTAATGGTCTTTTTTCCCTATCCGAGGGCCCAGGCGCGGGAGGTGAAGGAAGACGGGCGGGGGGCAGGGCAGGCCCTCCACAAGTGACACTTAATTCCCGGTCTGGACTGGGCCGGCGTTTGAAAGCAGCTAAATTAGCAAAACAGAAGTCAACTGTCGATTGCTTCATTGGAGGATTAAGTGTGATAAATGGGGGGTTTGTTCGCTCCCAGGCCCAGATGTTGTGTCTAAGTGAGGGGTTTTTTTCAAGGTTTTTTTTTTTCTTTTTCCTTCTTTCTTTTTTTTTCTTTTCTTTTTTTTTCTTTCTTTCCTTTTTCTTTCTTTCGTTCTTTCTTTTTTCTTCTCTTTTTCTTTTTCTTTTCTTTTTTCTTTTTTTTTTACATTCTTGGCCCAGAGCCCATATATATTTTGGATACTGCTGGGAGTATACAATATCATTGGAAAATGATGCGGTCTGCTAACCTTTTAAATAACATTTCCTCCCTCCTCTATTTTCTAATAGTTTGTTTTTCTTTCCATGTTTGCCTTTTATTGGGGGAAATTTTTTTTGGAAATTAATGAGGCTCAAGTTTGGAGACCAAAATAAAGAGAGAGAGAGAGAGAGAGAGAGAGAGGAGTGTAAGCGGCAGAGGGGTGTGGAATGAGGCTGGGCGGGAAGAGGGCTGCTCTTTGTATCTTTTAAAACTTTCCTGGTTTGATTTTTTTTTTCTTTTCTTTTCTTTCTTTCCTTTTTCTTTTTTTTTTTTTTAAATCTTCCAGCGGAGGCTGCCTGTGGCCCTCCGGCGGGGCTGCGTGGTGGCGCGCGCGGGCAGGGAGCCCGGGACTCTCCGCGGCGCCCGGCGCCCGCTCGCCCAGCTCGGGGCCTCGGGGCTGAGCGCCGCGGGCCTCCGGGAAGAACCTGCCATTCCCCCTGCCGCTCGGCCCGACGTGAGACGGGGTGGGGGTGGGGGCGCCTCCTTCCTGAGTGAAACCTACGGAATCCGGCAGGAATTCGGGCCTCCCAGATTTAAGAAAACAAACAAAGGAAAGATTGTCAGAGAGGGGCCGCCAAGAGCCGCCGGGCCGCCGCGCTGCCCTCCGCGCTCACCCCGCGGGCGCCCGGGCCTCCCGGCGGGGGCGGAACACGAGACTGGGGGTGGGGGTCCCCCGGGTGGTCCCCGGTGGGCTTCCCCGTCTTGGGCCTCGGCTAACTTGCCATTCCCCTGTCTCAGGGCGCCAGGGAAAGGAGAGTGCCTCCGGTGTGGCTGCCTGGTGGAGGAGGGGCCCTGAGGGAGTCTTTTGGGAGCATCCCAGCGCTGTGAATCAAGACCCCGCAGAGCCCCGCCCCGCACTCTCCCGCAGAGTCCAAGTCCCTAAGCCGGATTTGGGGGTGAAGGGTGAACTCTATGGCTCAGGTTCCTTTGGGGACGAAGGCTCTTCCTCCGCGCAGCCACCTAGGTTCATCGCGGCCAGGACTGGGTCCCCGTGCGGGCGGGCCCAGCCTAGGAGGACTCTAAGAAGGATTATAAAAAGTGCGAATGTGAGAAGGAGGTTCTGTGAAACAAGACGGGTGGACACCTGTAACGCAGCAGCGACCTGGCAGTAAACATGTGGGTCTCATGGGCCCGATTCTTCCCGGCCGTCCTTGCGTTTAGTTCTCATTCACGACTCTACTACTCTCGGGTTGGCTGCCCCTGCCTCTGTTTCCCTGTCTGTCTTTCCATCTCTCTGCGTCCGTCTCTCGCTCCCACTCTTCTGTCTCTGCCGCCGCCTACATCGGAATGGGGCTCCGTGTTTCTGGTTCCCTCTTTGTCTTTGGGGCTGTCTCTTTTTGAGACCATCTCTGTCCCTTTCTGTCTGCCCTGTCTCCGTGTGCCTCTGCCTCTGAGTCTCCCTCGCGCGATCGCTCTTGCTCTCTCTGGCCTTCTTTCCTCCTCCCCATTCTCCTCGGTCTCCTCACCCCGCCCCCGCCCTAGGTAGTTCAGCGGACGGGCCCCGGGCCAAGGCCGCCCCCGGCTGGGCCTTGCCTGCGCTGACAGAGTCTCGCGCCCGCGGCCCAATTAGCGCGCGGCGCGAGGGACGCGGCATCTGGAATTGCGCTGCGCTCACGGCCAAGGCCGATTGTTTAGTCTGCGCGGCGGGGCGGGCGGCCCGCGCGGTGGCCCCACATCTGGAGCCGTGGCCAGACGGCCCTGCTGGCGGCTGGCCGGGGTGCGTGTGCATTTTTAACTCTGGGATTTGCTGACAAGTTAAGAAGTCAGAAAGTCAGTGGCGGCGGGAACTGGCGAGGCGCGCAAGGAAGGGAGGGGCAGGCCAGAGGCCCGGGCGCACACGCCGCCAAGGAGACACGCTCCCGGGGCGCGCACAGCCGCTTGGCGCTTTGGCGCAGCGTGGCTTTCCCCAAACCTGCCCCCACCGACAGGGGCTGAGCGCCACAGCCGAGTGTTGACTTTTCTTCAGGATTGCTTCCCTCCCCCGCCTCTATCCTCTCCCACTTCTCCTTCCTCTTCATTAATTAAGTGGCTGAATTATTCCGAAATCCCACACTCCCCAGCTGGTCGGAGCTCCTTGGAGGCCAGCCTCTGAAGGGGAAGCCTGGGAATTACAGCGCCTCCCCACTCCCCACCACACTTTGGAGGAAGGGCAAAGAGACCCAGAGAGGGCCAGCGACTTGGACGAGGTGGCACAGCAGTTAAATGGCAGAGCCAGGGCCAGAGGCCAACTCTCTTGACCCCTAATATGGTTCTTGGCACAGTTACGGGCTCCCTTGGGGCTGGTCCAGACTGATGAGTATTCTCACGTCGTCTGAGCTCCTTCCCATCTTTAGAAGCATGCTTCTGCACTTCCACTCATTCATTTAACAAATATCTGTTGCTCACCGCTGGTGAGGCTTGGGGAATACCCCTGTAAACAAAACAGGCACGTTCTCGTGGTAGGGGACAACCATTTGAGAGCAGAAGCCAGAGACTTCACAGTGAACAAGCAAGTCCACGTGTGTCCCCACTTTGCAGATGGACACTCTGAGGCCCAGAAATGTTACCTGATTTGTCCCAGGTCACATTCACACGTGGTGCAATTGAGGGGCAAGTTTAGGCCTGACTCCAAAGCCAGGACTCTTTGCAGTCCAGAGAATTTCAGAGGTGAATTTCGGAGTTGTCCAGACCTGGGTAACTGGCATCCGGGTGCTGTACCATTTCCTCCCAACAGCCAAACAAGTATTCACCAGGCCTCAGCTATAATGATCGTCACTAGCATTTGTGCACACCTTTCATTTTCCTAAGCCACTTTCCACTCACTTAGTCACTTTTCATCTTCACCACAACTTAGAGATGTAAAGCATTATTATCATTTCCCTGTCTGGAAACCAAAGACCGCCAGTGGGCCCAAGCTTCTTGGTAACAGGCCCCTTCTTTTCCTTTCCAATTTTGGTCTGTTTTTCTCACGTTCTGTTTTCCATGGAAACAGACCTCCACACCCACCCTCGTCCCCAAGGGAAGAGCAAGGACATCATGCCTCTGAGATGTCTCCCTGCAGGGGAGAGGGGTGTGCATGGCTGTGGGTTCTCACTCAGCCTCCTGGGAAGCCGGGACTGCTTTTTGGGGCCACAGGGCCACACAGGGCTAGGGACTTTGGGGTTCGGCCAGCTCTTGATGCGTCACCCAGCAGTCACATCCCCTCTCTTGAGATGGGACACTTGGGGCAGACCACATCTCCTTTTCCTGCACCACAGACTCATTTGACAATTGGCTGGAAGCTTCAGATCCCCAACATTGAGTGGTTCCCGCGCATGCATATATTCACACACTCAATTTTCATGCACTCTCAGGAGAGTTAGAGGCTCCTAAAATGTGTCCATGGATTCCTAGGAATTCCAAGAGCCCCACATTCCAAATCTCTGTACTAATGATTTCTCTATTTGGCAGCCATTGACAACTCCTGGAGCTAGAAATAAACCACGCAACACCCCTGTGAATTCCCTCAGATCCTTTTGGGATTCTTGCCACTGAGAAGTCAGCAGTTCGAGTCCCTTTGGCATCTTCTTTCTTGAGCCTTTACCTTAGAAGTTATCACGTGACAAGAAGAGGCAAGGGACATCCCCAAGGGGCCAGGGAACTCACCTGTGTGTTTTGACCCCCGAGCCTGTGTGAATAGTGTGTCCCTGGGCAACTCCTGCTTTAGATAAAGCCTGGATAGAGGAATCGCCCTCCTGCCCAGCATCATCACAAGCCACACCTTACCTGTTCTCTGTACCACCCCCCCACAAAGACCGTCCATCCAATGGATCCCAAAGGGGCGAGTTGAGCAGGGAAGGTCACAATGCCCTGATTTTACAGAAGAAGCTGATGAGGCCCAGAGTGCTTGTACATCTGCCTCCGCATCACACGAGTTCATATCTGAGCAGCAGGGAAAGTCTAGGTTTACCCAGCTTCCAGCCCAGGCTTCTTGTGGTCACCAGTAATGATGGTGAGCCTACTGGGTACAAAATCTTGTGCTGCCTGGAAAAGTCAAGAATTCAGCAAAGGGCACTACTGAGGCCCCTCTCATGTCCCCAGGTCCGCCTCTTAGGTCCTGTGCAGCTGTCACGGCCAGGGGACAGTGGGCACGAAGGACTAGCCTTTCTGCTTCCCACCTATACAGTTTTTCCAGCGCTGGGCCCCAGAGAGCTTTACTCAACCCACAGGGCAGCTGGGACTTGCCCAGGATTTATGGCCCCGGGGAAAGCCTAACTAAGGAGGGCCAGAGTGAATGGATAAATAGCCCGCTGGGGGACAATTCGACAATGTGCTCTCCCAGTCCTTCAGCGAACTCCCAAGCCCCCCACCCCCCTTAAGTGGCTCATTCACCTACTTTCATTGGTTTTTCCCCCTTCCCTTCCCTTCCTGTCTCACTTCCCATCCCCTCCCTCCAGTTTCCAAGGACCACCTTCCAAATAAACTACCTGCACTCAAGTTCTTGTCTCAGAGTCTGTTTTCAGGGGACCCAAACTAGGACACACACACACGCACACACGCACGCACGGCACAGAAAAGGCTTGCTACTCAGTCATGATGGGATAGCACCAGTAGTAAATGCCGACATGCACGGAGCTCTTAGACTAAGCCCCTCACTTAGCTAATCACATTCATTCTATACTTGCTGCCTTTAACCCACACCACTACCCCAAAATATACCTGTTTTACAGAGTAAGAAACTGAGGCTCACAGATGAACTTACTCCAGGTCCCTTTGCTTACTGGTAAAGCCTGTCTGTAGGCCCAGACCTTCCCACCTCCAAAGCAGTCCAGTAATGACCACGCTGGGTTCCCAGGCCAGTGCTGTAGGAGCCCAGAGAGATCCAGAAGGACTAGCCAGTGGGGGACTTCCTGGAGGAGATGGGGCTCGGCTTGGGTTTGAAGGACAGAGTAGGCTTTCACCGGTGGGGTGGAAAGGTGGAGGGAAAGTTCTAAACAGGGTGCGAGAGTATGAAGAACTTGGACGAGAAGGTGAAGAGCTGGGTCTGGCTGCTCAGAGACCTGTGTCTAGGAATTGGAGCTGGTTAAAGCCGGCCTGTGGAGGCCTATCAGCCTGAAGGAATGGCTTCTTCTTCTTCTTCTTCTTCTTTTTTTTTTTCAAGATTTTATTTATTTACTTGACAGACAGACAGGCAGGCAGAGGAGCGTGAGGGAAGCAGGCTCACCACTGAGCAGAGAGCCTGATGTAGGGCTCGATCCCCGGACTCTGAGATCATGACCCGAGCCAAAGGCAGAGGCTTAACCCACTGAGCCACCCAGGGTGCCCCTGGAATGGCCTCTTCTTTCCCCTTCCCCTGACTGGCCTGTGTCAGAGAGGGCTCAGTCCGAGCTGTCTCCAGGAGCAGGGATGAAGGAAGAGGGTGGGGACTGGCCCCGGGGAGTCCTGCCATCCACCTGGCCTGTCCTGTTTCCCCGCCAAGCATGTTCCTGGTCTCCCTCATCCCCTGTTTCCAAGTAGTAAATAGATATACAAAGCAACCATCTCCATTTAAAGTGCTGCAGACCGTAGGGAGGAGGGCCTGCAGGCCATCTGGGCCCTTGTTTGGCAATGTTTGTGCTCACAACAAACCTGATAGACAGAGATTTATCACCGTTTTCATTAGCTGGGGTTGGTTTGGTTTGCTGCTTTTCCACCGTAGTACCCCCTCCTCCCCGCCGCACCCCCCAACACATACACACACTCACTCCAGAGTTTACGGTGAGTGGGAGGGCCAGGGGCCTGGGGGAGAGGGGAGGAAGGAGGCTGAGAGCAAGGTGTGGGCTTGGAGCAGGGAAGGAATTGGGGCCTCTAATATGTGTACGTGCATGTGTGTGTCTGTGTGTCTGTGTGTGTGTATGAAGGAGTGAGAAAAGATATCTGCAGTAAACCCCCCCCCATCTCATAATCACCCTAATTGTTGAACAGAGAGGCTACCGATAGTCTAAGCCCTGGCTAGCCATGCCAGGCCAGAGGCCCAAGAGGATACCCAGCCTGCGTCTACTCCGCGCTGAACGGATAGAACAGGGGCTTATCCAGCCTTCCTCCTGTGCCCCTGTTCTGTGACTTTAGCTACATTCACTCCTTTCACCCCCAAACCAACGTTCCAGAGCAGATACTCTGGTTAGTACTGCTCCCTTCATGCTGGTTCCTGTCCTCTCCCGCTTCAGGCGGTGCCCCACTCTTCTGGGGGAAGAAGTCTGGACATGTGTGTTCCCAGAGGCTGTGAAAGTCATTTTTACCCCCTGATGTGCCATGTGCTTCCATGAACCCCAACTAGGAATCCGTTTCTTAGGTTCCCAGCTACAGGTTCCAGCTACAGGACTGCTCCAGGGCAGCCGGGTTGGCTCTCTGTCCCCGGGAACCTTGCCCATCCCTGTCCTAGCTCCTTTCCTCACATCCCGCCTCCTCCCTGCCATGCCCTCCCCGCATCTCCACAAGGCACAGAGTTCTTCCAGCCTTCAAGTTCATCTTGACTTCCCCAATGAGGCCATTCCCAAGCTTTCTCAAAGTGCTTCTGGCCTTCCAATCAGAGACACTTAGAGCTGCCCTCCAAAATTTCCTGAGAACAGGAAGAAGCCAGAGAACATGGGCTCCCCACCCTCAGAAGCAGAGCCACTCTACATTTTGCGGCAGAGTCCTGTGTTGGATTTCGTTAGAATACAGGTGCCATATCAAGGAGGGGTAGGAGGTCAGCCGTTCTCATCTTATGGTTGACAAACCAAGATCAGAGAAAGTAAGTGACTTGTCCAAGGCCACAGAGTGAGTTCACATCAGGGCCAGAAGGATGAGGCTTTTTAAAAAAGATTTATTTAATTAATTAATTTATTTGAGAGACAGAGTGAACAGGGGGAGGGGCAGAGGGAGAGAACCTCAAGTAGACTTTGTGCCACGTGCAGAGCCCGACACAGGGCTCAACCCTGAGATTGTGACCTGAACTGAAATCAAGAGTGGGTCAGTTAACCACTAAACAGACTGGGCCACTTGAGTGCCCCAAGGATGGGGCTTTTTTAATGTGATGTTCCCCCAGTGTGAGTGTCCATCTCCCTGTGAAACTAGACTCTGGAGGGCAGGAGCCAGAATCAAATGTCTCTGTCTTCAGTCACAGTTGAGTGTCATTTCATGGGCTTTTGCTCCTCAAATCAGGCAGCCTTCCAAGGAACTGTTGTGAACCTTGTCACCAATTTGCCTCCATGGTGCCCGGTCAAGACGGGCTTATGGGGCTGTGACAAGGTGGGGAAGGAACAGCATCTTGCCCCTAGAGAATCCTCTCTGGCTGGAACCCACATGGCCAGAAGCGGGTCTGCCCCAGGATTTCCAACACACAAGTACCTTCCTTTGCAGACCCATACCACCCATGTCTCTAGGAAAGAGAGGGCTGTTTTTGTTTGTTTTTGCCTGGCAAGTCCTCAGCTATCATCTGAAGGAAACCAAAGGAACTTCCTTTTCCCCAACAAACCAGATCATCAACCCCCATCCTCCTGCTCAGTGCCGGCAACTCCCCCCATCAAAATGCCTCCATTGGGATGGGAACTCGTTCCAGCAAATCTAAGCCCGATGGAGCAGGAATGTCACAGGAGCCCTGAATGAGGCTGGCTTCCTCATGGGCAAAAGAGTGCAGTCCACCCCACAGTCCTGGATTCCAGTCCCAGATCTGCAATTTGTCAGCTGGGAAATCCTGGGCCATTCACTTGGCCTCTCCGCTCCGGTCTCTCCACGTGCAGGATAGTAGCATCTGGAATAGCACTCATAGGATCATTACAAGGATTGGATGAAATCCTGAGTGGAGGGCACTCAGCACAATGCTGGGCCCACTCTCACCCCATGATAGCTTCCTGTGAACGGGAGCCTCAAGAACTGGCAAGTGAGTTGCTTGGCAAAGCTTCCAGGGAATGAGAGTCTATAGATAATAGAGCAGGGCGAGTCACCCAAAATATCAGACAGCCCTGGGAACGAGGGGGACCCCAGAGGGGGACCCCAGAGGAGGCATGGGGGAGGGGCAGCCTGATCATTGAGTGGCCTCCGTGGGAATCCTGAAAGGGAGAACAGAACGACCTGAAACCAAAACCAATGCTGATTCCTTCCTTGGTTTGGCAGGAACCCTTAGCTTGGCTTCACGTTCCCTCGAAGGGGCCATTTTATGTGATAGTAATAACAAATGTTTTATAGCACTTACTGCCTGCCAGCTCGGTGCATCTCCCCCCCCCCACCCCCCACGCCCTCCGAGGTGGGTAATTGGGGATTATTATCACCAGGCAGTTCTCTAAGCACTCAGAGCTGAAACAACCTGCTCCGGGCCACTCAGTCCTAAAGAGTAGGGCTGGCCTTGGCAGCAGACAGTCTGTGAATGGAGACTCTGCTTTTAACCCCCAGGCCCCCACAGTCTGCTATCTCCCCAGCCCCTGTGCAGGCCACGCCATCCACAGGCCTCTGGAGTCTCCAGAATGACCTTTCCCCCTGGGGCCACATCAAGTCCACATTTCTCACTATCAGGCTGGGATCTGATTTTCTTTCCAGTTCAGTGGAAATTACCAAGCAGAGGGGCCCCGGGTGTGGTGCAGGGGGTGCGGAGGGAGGGAGAGTGAACAAGGCAAATAAGACCTAATCCTGGCCCTGGGAAGTTTTCCACTCACCCCTTCTGGACCCGGCAAAAGTACAAATGCAGGCCCATATTCCATATGTCTAAATATTTAAAAGTTATAAATCAAGTTAACAAACTGTTAAATAAAATATGTTCTATTCTCCTAGGCTGACACATATACCTTCTAAAAATCAGGAAGGCCAGGTTCAAGTTTAGAGTTCTCAGGCTCCCTGGAGTTCTGCACAGGGCAGTGCGGGACAAACTTCCTCTGTGCTCCCCCAGCCTCTGCCCCCCCGCCCGCCCCCATTCCTTCCTTCCCCAACTTCACCTTAAACTTTGAAGGGCTTCAGTGTGTGCACACCCCAGCTCTGTGCACAACCCCTGTGCTCAGCCCAAAGCAAGGGCAGGTTTCCCGGGGTGGGGCGGGAGGATGTGTGGAGGACCCAGGGCAGTGGCCCCGGGGAGGCGCCCGCACAGGCCCTGCACACAGGCTCTTAGTCCTCTCCATGGAATTCAGGAGCTCTGGGTATCTGGAGAGCGATCTGGAAGAAGGGTGGCTCCCAGAGCAAACTCCTTGTCTTGTGAGAAGGGGCAGAGGAGGCCCTAACTTAGAGACCCTCATACCCAGTCCTGAGGACCTGGAGCTGAGCGTGGACCTCCCCTCATTCCCCTGCACCTAGCTCCCTTTTATCCAATCAGGCAATGTCTGAACATCCTGAGGACTCTCCTTTCTAAATGGTCCTCTGAGCCCCCTCAGGGCTCGTGTAGTCCAGGCCTCTCTCATCTGTAACTGGGTCCCACCAGCCTCCCAACTGACCTCCCAGCCCCCAGTCCTGTCCTTCCCCCTCTCCACAACCAGTGGGATCTTTCTCCAGCACAACCTGGATCGTGATGAGGTCAGGCTTGGCATGCTCTTGGCTCCCAGCTGCCCACTAGACAAAGCCCAAACTCTTCAAGCCCCCTTGGCTTCTCCCTGCAACCCTCTAGCAGCCCCAGCCCACACCACTCCCGCCTCTGAATTCTGCTCTGACTCCTCTATGTCCATCCCAACTCCCTGCGAAACAGGAAGCATGCTCCTCAGTGCTTGCTGGCCCCCTGGTCCGTGGCCTGTGGCCCATCTCCCTTCTGGACCAGTTCCTCCTCTTGAAGTCCCAGCTCTGATCAAACGTCCAGCAATCCTTTCTTGTCAAAAGCCCCATCCTGCCTCCAGGTCCATCAGAGGTCCTGGACTTGTGCTCTCATGATAGAGTGTCTCCACTGTACTGTAATTATCTCTAATCTGACCACTTCTCCATACCCCAACCTACTCACCCACGCCTGGCCGGTTGCAGTAGCTTCCTAACTAGCCTCCTTGCTTCTACTCCTGCCCCGCTCCAGGCAGTCCTCTCCCAGGAGCCTTCTGAAATGCGTGTTTGCTCATGTCACTCCCTCTTTAATATCTCCAAGGGCTCCCGTGTTACTGTAGAATCCGCAGCCCTTGCTGGGATCTGGCCTCCCTTCCCTCTGACTCATCTCTTCCTGCTCATTCTTCTTCAGTCGCACTGGCCTCCTTTTTCTCCTCGCACACCCACGCATCTCTGCCTCAGGACCTTTGCACAGGCTATTGTAACCCTTCACTCAGGT
The DNA here is from genome assembly GCF_009829155.1 of Mustela erminea. NCBI lineage: Eukaryota > Metazoa > Chordata > Mammalia > Carnivora > Mustelidae > Mustela > Mustela erminea. The sequence continues at coordinate 88,233,620 of NC_045617.1, forward strand.
CTCTGCTAAAGTGTCTCCACCTCCCAGACCCTTTTCCTGCCCACTGTTTTATTTCCCTTCACACTCTCATCTCCACCTTGCAGGTTATATATCTCTCGGTTTATATGTGGCCGCCCCAACTATATAAATTGAGAGCAGGAACTTGGGCGTTTTCCACCTCCATGTCCCTGGGGTCTAGACCAGCATCTGGCACATAGTAGGTATTCAATAAATATTTGGCAAAGAAATTAATTAATCTGTTTCTGCTTCTCTGTTTTAACTAGGCTGTGTCGCTCTGAGAGCAGAACGCATGGCTTATTCATTCCAGGGTCCTCACCGCTTCGCCTGGTGCTGGGCACATAAATGAGGCCTTTGTTTAGGTCAAGGAGAGAAGGGTAGGAGCATCCCATCTGCAAAGGCACAGAGGTGACTTTAGCTGAGGTGGGAGTAGGGAGGGGCGCAAAGGCTGCTGGGAAGACTTGCCCCTAGATACGGAGCACTGCAAGGTCTTGGGCCAGAGACAAGAATTTTCTACAGAAACTAGAAAAGGGGGAAGAGTAATCAGGAAGACATGGAATTGACTGAGAGATTGCAAACGCCCCTCATGTCCCAATCACAGATCCCAGAGGAAGAGGCTCATTTTGGAGTCAGACATCATATGCTGTTCCTGCCTTCTGAGGCCTCTGGGCCTGCCTACCTTGGGCTTTGTACTTTCTACCTCTTCTCATTGCTGGTGAACACAGCTATCTGCCCACCCCTGAGGCTGCCTGGATTTGCAGGAGAAGCTGTATAAAGAAGGAGTCCCAGGGCTCAGTCACCAAGAAAGACCTGGGGAAACAGGGTGACAGAGTATCTTGGGTCTCCCCTCTCCCTTGCCCACCCCCAAAGCTTTACTCTGGGTCAGTTGGAGCCTGAAGTGGCTTTTAAGCAATTAGACCGAGCGCTGGGCACTTGCAAATCTAATTGTTTCAAAAGCCCTTGAAGGGTTTGAGTCTGAGCTCTTAAAATGCCAGAGAAGAGGGAAATCAGTGAGGGTGGGAGGCGTGGAGGCCCTGCCTTCTCTTCCCCTACCCCCCTTTCAGCTCTCCATCTTCTTGGGAGGTTGGGGAGGGGCCAGTTCAGGGAGGAAGGGCCCTTTCCCCACCCTTCAGTCTCTAAAGGCCCCCCTCACCCTACTTCAGGTCTCCAAGCAACTGTCTGATCAAACTCATGCCCCCACCAGCCGAGCTGAGGAGGACTAGTGCCGCTGGGGAGGCAGACCCCTCTCCCCACGGGCAAAACACCTCACCTTCAACCCAGAAAACACGTCAACAGCTTCCCTGGGACCACACACCTATTCACAGGCTGGATGCTTGAGATTAAAAAGACACCCCTGACCTCAGAGAGCCCAACAGTCAAGGGAGGGAGAAAAGACCTGCCCTGGAAGAGCAGAAATGCCAGGAAAGTGGATCCTAGGAGAGATGTAGAAGCCTACGGGGCGGCGGGGGGCGGGGCGTGCGTCATGACACTCCACAAGGAGGTGGCATTTCACCGAGCCTCAGGGTTTTGCAGGGGAGGATTTTGCAGGTCCAGCTGGAAAGGAGGACCCATCATGGGTCCACAGAATGAACATGGACCAGAAGCTGACCGTGGGCAGGCAGAGAACCCTAAGGACCACCTTCCCCCTCCGTCATGTTCTGACTCAGTTTCCAAGCAGCTCAGAGGATTCTGTTTGCCTTCTCTAAGCTTTGGAGATCCACAGGGGAGCTTTGGGCCACTTCTGCGGGTAAGTGGGAGAGTAGAGTAGGCGGGGTCCACCCCCCACCCCTGCCCCACTTCAGCTAGGGCTATAGCCCTTGCCTTTTTACATTTTGGGTTTCAGTGTAAATTAAGTTTATTAAAGGGCTGTACTAGTTTTAAGCCACTCCACCCTCTGTAAACTGCTGGTCTAGAGGGTTCCTTGGGTTCCTTCAAGCTCGGAGCTCAGAGTCTTCTCATAGCTCCCCGCCAGCTCTTTGTCTACTGAAAAGGACAGAGAGACAAACAAGCCCAGAGCCTTCATTACCGGTGGCCCTGCTTGGAAATTTCGCCTGAGCCCTGATGTCCTGGTTGGACCCCTTCCCAACCGCCCTGAGGAACTCAGCCCCAGGACCAGACTAGGAGAAACTGATCGTTGATGCCTGAAAATCCACCATCAGAGCGTCTCCTTGTTCACTGAAGGCAAAGCCCCCTGAACTTTATTCCTGAAGATGTTACCTTTCCTTTCACTGAATTGTGACAAAGCAAGCGCCAGTATACCCACGTGGTGTGTCAGAAGGTAGGCTTGTCGGAGCTTGGACAGCTGCCTGCCAAGCCGTTTCGTGTTGCAGCTAGGGCTCTCCGATGGGAGGGAGGCCCTCCAGGAACACCAGAGGAAATGACTGAGTAAATCAGAGAATGGATGGACCAACAAAGAGGCCATTGCCAAGATGCTCTGCTCTCACGGAAGGGTTATTTTATTTTATTTTATTTTTAAAGATTTTTTAATTTATTGGACAGAGACACACAGAGAGAGAGAGAGAGAACACAAGCAGGAAGAGTGGGAGAGGGAGAAGCAGGCTCCCGGCTGAGCAGGAAAGGGAGCCTGATGCAGAGCTCAAACCCAGGACCCTGGGGTCATGACCAAAGCCGAAGGCAGACTGAACGACTGAGTCACCCAGGCACCCCACGGAAGGGTCATTTTAGAAAGTGTTATCAGTCATATTGACTTTGGTGTGAATGAAGGATCTTAGAGCAAGAGTTGATGGGGATAGGAAAGGTTTTGGAAACTGGTTGTCACTATATAAAAGAATAATACAAAAAAGGAAGGTGACGGGGGCACCTGGGTGGCACTGATGGTTAAGTGGCTGCCTTCAGCTCAGGTCAGGATCCCAGGGTCCTTGCTCAGTGGGGTGTCTGCTTCTCTTTCTTCCTCTGCCTCTCCCCCAGCTTGTGCTCTCTCTGTCTCTGATTCTCTCTCTCTCAAATGAATAAATAAAATCTTTAAAAAGGGGGGGGGGTGACCAAGCGCAAAGCAGGGAATCACATAATTTTGTCCCCACCTGCTAGCCCCACCTTCCCACCTTACCTCACCTCACCCATCACACTCCCCCACCCCTTTTTTTCCCTGGAAGCCTGGCTCAGCTCAAAGCCCAGGTGCTGAAAGGTGCCTTCAGGGTGAGGGGAAAGGTATTTGGCCTGGAGGGGGACAAAGTGTCAGTCTGGGCCCTGCTGAGGGGTGTGTCCCGTGGAGTGTAAACACGGAGATGGCTTCCGCTGGAGCTGCGCCTGAGCTGCAGGCAGGAAGGGGTGGAAATTCCTACCTGCCTTCCTCTCCCTTCCCCACCTGCTTTCACAGCCCCATCGCTTCACAAAGCACAGACTGGAAGTTCGCAGAGTCTCTGCACAGACACCCTTCCTCGTCCAGGGCTTCGGCCCTTATGGAAGTCCAGGACAGGCCTGCCTTGGATCCAGCCTTGGGGCCCTGCTCTCAAAGGCCTCTGGTGCGGTCCCCTTCTCCGGCCCCATCCTCCTCTTTGGAGCAGCTTCCATACACGAAGTCCCCAGTCCCCGTAGGTTTAAAAAAAAAAAAAAAATCAAAAACAATAAAACCTCCTATGGGTCTCCCATGTTCATAGGTTGAGAAGTCAGATGTGTTTAACTTAGAACAGGAGCCTTAACGTTTCTGGACTTCAGCATCTTCCCAAACGGACAAGGTAAGTGTGAGGACAGCTTGAAAAGTGTAAAGCATCCTTCAAGGGCTAGGAAAATATATGAGGCCTTTCAGTTGCAGGTTCCAATCCTGCCTCTACCTTCTACCCTAAAGGTGGGTGGTCTTGAGCAAGTTACTAAGTTCTTAGTGCCTCTGTTTTCTCATCAGAGATGCTCATGTGACTTCGCTCAAAGCCCCAGGAGAGGGATTCAGTGAGGCAGTGTGTGCAAAGCCACCCAGCCAGGGCCACACAGTGGGGAGGTAGTTCAGTATTGTTATATTTCCTTGAACTTAAGATGGCAAGGTGCACCATCATTTTCTGTTGCACTAATAAAGAAATAGTGCCATCAGTGGATTATGAGACATGCCTCAGATTTCAGAGATGGATGGATGTATATTAGAATTGATGAAATACTGTATTATCAGGAGGACAAGACAGGGACAACAAGAATGTCAATCTCTCTCTCTCTTTTTAAAGGCTTTACTTATTTATTTGAGAGAAAGAGAGACAGAGACTGTGAGTATGAGCAGAGTGAGGAGCACAGGGAGAAGAAGAAACAGACTTCCTGCTGAGCAGGGAGACCAGTGACACAGGATTTGATCTCAGGACCTGAGCCAAAGGCAGACGCTTAACCGTCTGAGCCACCCAGGCTCCCAAGAACATGGGTCTCTGTTACAGTAGCTTTCCACTTGGGATGCACTTGGAACAGGTTGATACACCCAGGATGTATCTGAACTTTTAAAAAATTTTTAAGTGGGGGGAAGGGCAGAGGGAGAGAGAGAATCCCAAGCTGACTCCCCACTGAGCCTGGAGCCCAATGCGGGGCTCAATCTCACAGCCCTGAGATCATGACCTGAGCTGAAATCAAGAGTCAGACGCTTAACCAACGGAGCCACCCAGGCGCCCCAAGTGTATCTTCATTTAACCAAACCTCCAGGGTGTCACCCAGTCATCTTTCTGTGCCTTGGTTTCCCCAGCTGCAAAACTGGGATAATTATAGAAGCTACTTCTGGGGTTGTATTAAATGAGTTAATTCATGCCAGTGATTTAGACCCGTGCTGTGCCCACAGAAATACTAACGTAAGTGATGTCAGTCAATGTTAACAATTACTCAGCTCGGTACCCCAGGTCCTGGCCCCAATCAGGTATGTCCTAAGTGTTGGTTGAATGCAGTAGATGTTGCCATGTGACAGCTGCTCTGCTCCCCACCCCCACTCTGGCTTGCATCCGGGGTGGGGGCCCAAGAAGAGGCTCACCTTCTCAAAAGGCCTTCCTTCTGAAGTTCAAGGGAGCCGCGCCCTTCCCAGGCTCAACGCCCGTTCCCTACAGCCGCAATGTGATGGGCGCTGCTGCCCCTGGACCTGCCACTGCCCTGTGGAGTCAATGACAAGAACCAAACTTCTCCCCCAGCCTCCACCCCTCCCCTTTCCTGCTTTTTTTATTTTCTTTTCCATAAAGATCTGCCTGCGTTGCTCCTCTATCAGGGCCTGGAGGATAAACATGCAGTCCAGGGGCAGAGAGACCCCAGGCTTGAAAGCCCCGCTGCCCCCACCCCAGGCAGCATAAACCCAGGGCTTTTAAGTAAGGAATGGTTTTCAGTAAATCTCTCCTATCAGCAGAAACCTTTGAAAGAGTTTGTTTAAAGGCCAGGGAGATAAACAGCAAGAAGAAGTGTTTGTTTAAGATGTATGTTCTGTGTGGCCACTCTGGGGCCCGGGTTCACATCTGAGGGAGAAGAGCCACTCAGAGACCAGTGTGGGGGCCTCCCAGGGGCACCCAGGGCCCTGAGTGTGGACTCCAGCCCAGGCCCAGACTGAGCCTCAGAGGAGGGAGCTGAGCTGGGCGGCACCTGTGGGAAGAGAAGGGGGAATGAAATGAACTGCAGGCAGGGAAAGGGCAGGGGGAGGGGGACCCAGAAGGATCTGCTGGTTGGAGACCAGGTAGAATTCTTCCAGGGAGCTTCCAGGGAGCACACACACACACACACACACACACACACACAGCCGCCAACTCAAAGTTCAGACCACCCGCTAGGGGCCCAACTCCTCATGGCTCCCTAGTCAGCAGACCAGTCTGGGACTACCAGCTCCGTGACCTTGGACAAGCCCCCTAACGCCTGCCTCCAGCCCTGGTTGCTGGCCTCAAAGAGATTAACGAACGTATATTTAGAGCCCCTGCTCCATACCAGACACTGTTCTAAGAGCCTGGGATCCGACCATCACAAAACAAACAAGGCTCTGTCCTTCGGGAACCTAAAGCAGAGGGAAATCGTCAGGGAGCAGGATGACCGAATTATGACTACGGTAGAGGAACAGAGCTCTGGAAAGAAATGGAACAGAGCACAAGGGACTGGGAAAGGCTGGTCCGGTTTGGCCTGGCTGAGAAGGTGGCCTTGAAGGACATGCAGATCTCAGAGGGGTGAGGGGCCAAGTGGAACCCGCAGCTGGGGCAAATGCCAGGGAACAGAATGAAATGCTATCTGTTAGGCCCGTCTACAAGCCCAGACACGGGGCTCTGCGGTCAATAAGGAACAGCTGATGTGGCCACTGTCACCGAAGCAATTACTGAGAGGAGGGGCGCTTTCAAGGAGGAAGCAGGACTTGAGCTGGGTTTCCCCTGGAATTCCTTTTCTCTGCCACGTAGAGAAGAGAGAAAACGTCTGTGGAGCAAAGCATCATGAAGATGCAGAGACAGGCAGACCAAAGACAGAGCTGATTCCCCAAAACTCAGTGGATTCTCAAGGAAAGCCCTCAGCCTGGCTAGGGGGTCCAAACTCCGATTCTGATGCTGTTTCTTATCTACCGGGTCATCTGGGGCAAGTGGCTTGAAGTTTCCTGGGTATATCTTTCCTCTTAGTAAGATGCAAAGAATATATCCCCTCTCCCTCGGTGGTTGGGGGGGTGGTGAAAGGAAGTATGATGGATGTTTGCACCTAGAACATAGTAGATGCTCAGTAAATGTTGGATTAGTGCTTGGGACCTCCCTCGTCCTTTTAGAATCCTTTTTGACTCTTCCATGGGAAGGTGAAGCTGGTTGGTTGATGGGCCCACTGGGTCCCAGAATTGGAGGAGAAGTTATTGGACAGCTGAGCACCGTCTTCATGTAGCTGAAAGGCTGTCCCACTGGAGGAAGTTCAGATTTGTTCCTGGGCCCCAAAGGGGAAGGAAGGAGTTTGGGGGATGCTTACGCTCAGGAGGGGGTCTTCCAGTGTCCAGTGCTGTCTACTGGCACAACTGGCTTCCTTGGAATGAGTAAGCTCCTGCTGGTAGCAATTGTCAATGTGAGCCCAGGGTGCTGGGTTTTGGGTGGAGTTTGAGAAGAGAAGACACCTGCTCTGGGAGGATTTGGGACCTGCTGGTTTTAGAGTCCCTCCCAGCTGTGAGATTGGGGGATTTACTTCCAATCCTTCCCCGGGCTCCTGGGTCCATCTGTGTCTGCCCACAGGCCAGACCTTCTCTATCAGCTTGTGGAAACTTGCCTGACCCATGTCTTCAGGGTTCTGCTAGGGTACAGGCCAGCATGTCTGATAGCCAAGTCCATGCTGAATTTGGAAAGGTCCCAGGTTAACATGTTAGTCCCACAAGGTAAGCCAGGTGCAGTTTAACGGAGTCTAGGACGTGTTAACTCAAAGGTATGTGGGACAGTGTAATTTCAGGCACTGTGGGAGAGACCAAGGGACAGATATGTTTGGGAAAACATGCCTGGGTAGTTAATCAAATAGTTCCTAGTGCTCTCCAAATCCTACCTAAGGTAACATCAGCTTCAGCTAAAATCAAGGCCATGGCTCAAAGATTTAATGGGCTGGAGCCTTGGCCAGTCCTCAGCCCATCCTCACCAACCAAAAAGTAGCTAAAGTAGCAGGGGGATCTCTGTGCTCCTCTCCCTGCCCCGTGGACGCCTTGCCAAGGAGAACCCGCTCGCCTGGCAGCTGGAAGCCAGCACTTTTCTTTTCAAAGCCTCTGCATCTCCTTCCCCTCCTCCTTCCTTCCCGCCTCCCCCCACCCCAAAAGGAGGATGCCCCTTCTGTTGAGTACACAGCCTGTAATTTTGCTGTCAGATCTCAGCCAGGAGGTCAGTGTTGTGACTGACTGTGTAAGGATCGCTCCCTTAAGGGTAATTACACTAAATTCCCCTCTGAAGGACAGCTCTCTCTGGATAGAATACAAGAATCCCCGCAGCCCCCATTCACGGAAATTCATGATTTCTGTGGTTGTCACTGGCACCCTGACAGCGAGACACTTCTAGGTGCTCGAACCACTTGGAGGTGAGTCTGCAGGGTGGCAGGACCCAGGCAGGGAGAAGGGGTGGCAGGGCTGGTCAAGTAGCAAGGGGAAGGGGGACACAGAGGGACCGCCCTGGTAACCCGGGGGCTTGGGTGGCCAGCAGGAACAGGACCAGTTGGTGGCCAGGAACATCGCCACCCTCAACTAGGAAATCGGGACAGCCTCCTGCTGACATCCAGCCAGGAGAGGAGACCACCCCCCCAACACATTCACTCATTCCTTTGTTTAACAGGTTGGCTTTGAGCACCCACACTAGACTGGGCGCTGAAGGCTGACTCCAAGATGGGCGGCAACTCCCTCTGGAAGGAACTGGAGAGCTCTCGGGCAAAACAAGGCCCTCACAGGTGGAAGGTGAGTGAATATCCAAGCCCCTGCCCACCATCCAGACCACTTTGGAGAGGCGGAGGGGAGGACGGCCTGACCCTAGACCCTGGCTGCTCCCCCGGCCCAGAGCTGGGACGCAGAGACCTGCCCTGGTGCTTCTCCCCACCCTCCCAGGGAGACCCCGGGGGGGGGGGGGGGGGGGGGGGAGCTGGGGAGTCACTCACCCACGACAAACAGTTAAAGGGAAGAAAGCGGGTCTGGCGATATCAATGCACTTTGATAACAATAAACTCTGCTTTTAATTTATGCTAATGTGTAGGGCTGTGGTGACAGTAAGAAGTAAATTACAGAGTGGCTTTCGAGCTGGTAATTATCCCTCCATTTTTCCCTGCTCTGGAAGATGGACACACAATTATGCTCTCTTGCTGTATATTAATACAGATTCTTGACATCTTCAGCAGACCTGGAGCTGTCATGGAGCTTTTTGTCTCCTTTAATTGAAAATTAATGGTTACTGGGTTGCCACGGAAACAGAGGCCACGGACGCCAATGGCGCTCACGTCTCACCGAGGGACTGGCGGCGGCAGGAGTCCGGAATGACCTTGAAAGTTAAAAGAAAAAAAAAACTTAAAAAAGAAGGGGAGAGGAGGGGAAATGAGGACAGGAGGGTGGGAGAGTGTGTCAGGGCTGAAAGAGAGGAGAGAGGGAGAGAGAGAAAGGGACGGAAGGAGAGAAAGGGAAAAGAGGGAGCGGAAGCAGAGGGAAGGAGAAGATAAAAAGAAGAAAGAAAGCTGCAGGAGGTTGGGAGCAGGGTTGTTTGAGAGGGGGACATTCAATTAGAAGTTTTACCTCTCCATTTTGGTCTCTTACCTCTCTCTCTCTCTTTCTCTTTGGTAAGACCCATTAAAAGACTAAAAGCTGGATCCCAGCTCCAAAATCCATGATACTACAAATCTGTGTTAGGAGGAAGGTCGGCCTGCGCCCAGAGCCCTGGGAGGAAGAGACAAAGGCTCCTTGGTGCTTGGGGAGGTGGCAATCAGAGCCCGGGGCCGGGCCGAGGTGTGCCAGAGTGGGCACTTGCCAGGGGCCCGGTGGGCGGTGCTGTCAGAAGGGGCGGCCGGAGAGGAGGCTGCTTCATGGGGATCCCGGGGAGCTGCCACAACATTGCTCCAGCGGTAATGAGCAGGTGAAAGGGCTCTGTCGGCTGGGCCTTCAGCTTGAAGACACAACAAAAGAGCTCAAATGAGTCAGAGATGGGGGGGAGGTAGGGGGAGGGCCCCCACAGGGGGAGGTGAGGATGGTTGGTTTGCTACCAGGAAGATAGGAGATAAAGGGAGGCATTTCCATGGCCCTCCAGGACAGCTAGTAGCTCTGGGTTCAGGAATGTCTTTTTCCTAGGAGAACTTGGCAGGCCCAAGAGAGGGGCGCTGGGACTCCTGGGGGTTCTAGCAGGGAAGGTGGGCTCTTCCCTCATCCGCCCACCTTCCTGTCCCACACTCCAGAACACGGGCTTCAGAAACGCAATGCAAGTCAATGTTTACTGGATGTCTACAGTGAACCAGGAGCCAAGCCAGGGAATTGGGCGCAGAGTCTGACACTCCAAGTGGAGGTGGGGGGCGGATTGGGGGCAGTAGGAAGACGGACACAAACGAACATTGTAAAGTCAACCACACACACACATACACACAAACACACGCATGTGCCACACAGATCTCTATAGGAATGTTCATCACAGTGTAGTTTATAATAGAAAAAAATCTAGAAACATTCCAGATGACCAAGAATTGAGCACTCGTAAAAAGCACAGGAACTCCTCTTTATCTGTGGTTTTACTTCCCCTGGTTTCAGTTACCTGTGGTCAACCTCCGTCAGGAACTAGATGATCCTCCTTCTGACTTATCATCGAAGGTCAACAGTAGCCTAATGCTACGTACCGACGCCTGGTCATTCCCTTCACTTCATTTCGTCCCGTGGGCATGTTACCATCGCACGTCATCACAAGAAGAGAGGTAAGTACATGGGGCACCTGGGTGGCTCAGTCAGGTAAGCATCTGCCTTTAGCTCAGATCATGATCCCGGGGTCCTAGGATCGAGTCCCGCACTGGGGTCCTGGCTCAGCAAGGAGCCTGCTTCTCCCTCTGCCTGCTTGTGTTCCCTCTCTCATTCTGACAAATGAATAAACCAAATCTTATTTTATAAAAAAAAATAAAAGAAGAGGGGTGGGTACAGAACAGTAAGATATTCTGAGAGAGAGAGGCCATATTCATATAGCTTTTATTACAATTGTTATGTTATTACTATTAGTTAATGCTGCTAATCTCTTACTGTGCCCAATTTATAAATTAAACCTTATCATAGGTGTATATGTATAGGAAAAAAACACAACATATATAGACGATGTGGTACAATTCATGGTTTCCACTGGGCACCCACAGGGGTGGTCTCAGAGCATATCTACTGAGGACAACTGTATACACTTTATGACTGACCCAAAGGATGGAGCTCTCTACAGTCATTTCAAATTATGTTGGAGAAGAATATTTAATGACCTGGGGACAAGGTTCTCCATAGTTTGTTTAACCAAAAAGCCAGCTTATGAAACAGTAATGTCACAATTCCATGATCCTATTTCTAAATTTTTGAGATATATATTCATTAAACATGTTATGCTATAATAAAGTTACACATGTGTGTTTAAATGTGAGTGTGTAACTGTGTGTAACTGTGCACTTAAAAAAACTAGAAAATGCAGTAAAGTCCTCCTATGGTTGTCTCTGAGTGGTGGAATTATGGCTGAACTCTACCTCCTTTTTGGTATATTTCTGTATTTTCTAAATTTTCTGCAATAAATAGATATAACTTTTATGGACAAGTTTAAAAAAAAAAAGATGTATTTTTGAAATTAGTTTTTCCAGGGACACCTGGGTGGCTCAGTGGGTTGAACCTCTGCCTTTGGTTCAGGTCATGATCTCAGGGTCCTAGGATCAGGCCCCGAACCCTGCTCTCTGCTCAGCCAGGAGCCTGCCTCCCCACCCCCCAACCCCCGCCTACTTGTGATCCCTGTCAAATGAATAAATAAAATAAAATAAAATAAAATAAAATAAAATAAAAAGAAATTAGCTTTTCCAGACACCTGTCCCAGGGAGGTAGAAATTCCCAGGCAGGAGCTACCCACACACTGAGACTAGCCCCCTAGGCCCAGGTGCTTTTCCCAAGAAATCAGACTCGGCAGACCCTTTCCTCAATTACCAGTACCCCACTCAGGCTCTCACTCTCACCCAGACCCTTTCCCACTCCTAACCTGTCCACCCTAAGGTGTCCTCAGATGGGGTGAGGGACTGAGGCCCCCCAGGAGGGACTGTATGGTGGGCCAGGCTAAGCAGGTCCTAAAGCACATAACCAACCCTGGAGACCAGGAATGGCCCTTCCTTGGTTCCTGTGTGATTCTCAATCCCATTCTGCAGACCAGGCAACTGAGGCCCAGAGAGGCTAATCAACTAGTGCCAAACCACACAGCTGGTAGGTGGCAGAGCCATCTACCTCCGGATTTATAGTCTCTATACCTTTCTCTCCTGGCTCATCCTCCACTGGGTCCAGAGAACTTGGGTGCCAAGTTTGAATTGCTTGAATTTCTGGAATAAGCTCCATTCTGGGAAGTTCACCCTGATAAAATGCATCTTTTCATGGTCTTTGTACTCTTGGCTTGCCCTTGGCTGGACTGGGTGGGGGTAATCATGTCCCCCCTAATTAGAGCAAGGAACTGCAGAAAAAAACTGGCTGGGAGTGGGACTCCTGAGAAATGCATCCTTTCCCCTTCCCAGACACATCCGTAAATCCCTGAAACTCCACACTCCCCTGGCAAACGGGATCTCTGGGATCTCTGGGATCTCTGTCCCTCATCCCTAACTCCAGCCTTCCCTGCTGCCAAGTCTCAGTCTCCAAAATCAGATTCCATGCCCCCTTCCTCTGGGACACTTTCCAGGGGTTAACTTCCTGCCGCCACTCTCATTCCCTCCTACCCCTTATTAACCAAACTACCCTCCTGGCACACATCCTCTGTGGCAGGCCCTATCCAACTACTTTTCATGTGTTCCCTCCCTTCTCCTAACAACCTTAGGAGAGGACACTACTATCTTTTTCCACTCGGTCACAGAGAGGTAAGCTGAACTGACCAAGGTCACACAGCAAATGGGGGCCAGAATTAGAACGCAGGGAACCTGAAAACAGAAGCCACACTCTGAACCAGCTCCCCTGTGGCAGTGAGTTTTCACTGGTATTCCGTCACACTGGCTGACCTGTAATTCAGAAGCCCACTTCACTGGGCTATGGTGACATTTGGCTGACTAGGCAGGTCAGGGTGATGGCCTTTCCCCAAAAGAGGGGATCTTCCATTTGTCAGTGGGTAGAGACAGGTTCACCCCCTATCCAGAGGGTGTCTGGCATCTGCCACAATGTCCTGGTTGATTCTGCTCTCCTCGGTCCTGCCACCAACATTCAGGACAGGCTCTGCATTGGGGGGACAGTTCCCGGGGGGGTGGGGTGGCTGGCCCGCTGGAGACAGTCTCTAGGGAAGGGTCCCAGGCAAGCGCCCCCCCACATGCATGTGCCAGACCCCCCTGAGCCCTTGATATCCGAAGGAGGCCCCAGCATCCTCTGCTCTCCGCCATCCTCCACCTGGCTGGCTACCTGCCCTTCTCCTCTCTCCTCTGTCCTTCCCCCACCTCCCCACGGGGCCCCAGCCCACTTCCCTCCCTGCCCACCTTCCCAGAGTGAGAATAAACAAGAAGACAAACCCAGCATCATCGTGGTGGCGGCAAGGGGAGCAGGGAACTTGCCTTCATTTCCCTGGTTTCCCTGATCCCGACCTTAATCCCCCGCTCAGCATCCTGTCAGCCGGGTTGTTCTCAAGCTGACATTGCTGCAGGCGCCTTCTCGGCAGCCTTTCCTCAGATCTGCCTCCTCGGGGGACTTCTAAAGAGGAGCCTGAGGTTTCTCTGTTACAGCCGGCTTCACTCGCTGCCCTCAAGCAAAGCCTGGGCTCCCAGGGGGCCGCAGGGAGAGGGGGCGGCAGGGGGGCAGTGCCAGGCCTGCCGTTTTCGCAGGAAGAGGGGAGGATGGAGGCGGCTGTACCCCAGAGGCTTCCAGATCGAGGGTCAGACCTCGGGCAGGAGCCCCACCAGAGCTGCTGGTCACCTCCAGTGGTGGCGGAGTCTTGCTCAGATGCGTTGGCCCGAGAGGGGAAACTGAGGCCAGAGCCCAGGGAATTCAAGCTGGCGCTGGTTCTGGTTAGGGAGGAGGCAGAGGGATCTGTGATTTTCTGAGTCTGCCTGGAGATCACAGCTCAGGGTGGATTTACAGAAAGGATAGCTAGGGTCTGCCCTGCTCATGTACATGAGAAAACCGTATATATGCGCTCATCAGTTGACCTGTGAAACATTCCTAAGTGCTGGGTGCTGGGAGAGAAATGGGAAAGGCAGCCTGGTGAAAGGAATGAAGTGTGAGCTGGGCATATGGGCCGGGTCCCAACCCAGCTCCACCGGGCAAGTGCTGTGTGGCCTTGGGCCAGTCACTTGGCTTTTCTGAGCCCCATCTTTGTCTTCTCCAAGGCAGTGGGAGGTGGGACATGGGGGAGGTTATACCCAAAGCTACCTTGCAGGATCAAGGTGAAGTTTCAAGACATAGTCTGAGCACCTGGGCTTTAAGGATGATTGTTACGACTCTTGTCACCAGCCACTGGAGACATTAGAGTCCAGATATTTTCTGGGTCTTCATGAAGGGGTCTCTGTATGCAGGGGAGTGACCTGAGAGCACACGTCTTTAGGTGAGCGTCTGTGGGGGGTCTGAGTAGGGCCTCGGTGAAATTGTTAAGTCCCTGCATTTGAAATCAAGCTCAGTCCTCAACATGAACAAACATCCAGGATAGTGGGCGCTGGCCGGCCCTGCCCCTCTGACACTCCCTTCTGCAAGCCCGTGACGTACCTATCCTGCCAAGGGGACAGGGATAAGGGAGGCTCCTGGAAACCCAGAAAGGGGTGCTCCTTGAGTACCCCCCTCACCTGGCTCCTCTTTCCTGGAGCCTCCTCGGGCCCATAGCTACTCCCCGGACTACATTGGAAGGTAGTACCTGAGACGCCAGGCACTCAGCTTCCTATCCTGGGCATTTGCCTTCAGGCAGAAAGCTCTGAGATGGGGATGCAGCCTGGGTGGGCTTTGAGAGAGAGCACTGGCTCTTCCTGTTGCCAGGATTTACTTAGCTGGGTGGCCTTAGACAAGTTACTAAACCTCTCTGAGCCTCGGTGTCCTCCTCAGTAACATTACTGTTTGTAGCACTGTAGTGCAGTAATAAGAAATAGAATGTTGACAACGTCTTAGGTTTCACAAATGGGAAAAAATGTCAAGAAGTCAAAACAGATCAAGATGTCATATCCATATGCCTGGCACCTAAGAGACAGTGAGTAAACTCTCCTTTCTCCTTTCTCTCCTTCCTTCCTCCTGCCTCTCTTCCTCCCTTCCTTCCAACCAAACTGATTTTACCACTCTGCTGATCAATTCATTCCTGCCCTGCAGGGCAAGTCAAATTCCCTCCTGACCCAACCGGAAGGCTTCCAGCTCACCTGTGAGGGAGGGGCTGCCTTCAGGGTCCACTTAGGGCACTATCACCTCCCAGTCTTTGGGAAACCACCAGACTCAGAATTCTCAGGAACTTGCCACAGATGCCAATTCCTGGACATGCTCCACCTGCTGAATTAGCACCCAGGGGTGATCCTGGGCATCAGTGTTTCATAGGCCCCCTCGTGATTCTGACAGCCACGAGATTTGAAGGCCACCTCCTTGGCTCTCTCTTTTATACTAGGTCCATGCTGTGTGGTCTCAAGTTTGTCAGGCAGTGTTGAAAGTCCTTGTCTTGGGAATGTGGCTACTTCTTCTACAAGCCAGGAGACACCCATGGGACAGTCCTGGGAGAACCCAAAGCCACTGGATAGGACCAATCACAGGCCACCTATACACACACCTCCCCCACAGTCTGCAGGAGCTGGGGGCTTCCTGGCCCATCTTCCACAGTGGCCCCAGCCTTCCTTAGGTCACTACTTCTTGGTTTCCCCAGCCAGTGGTCTGAAATACCACTGGGGCTCCATGTCAAGTCAGACAGAAGCTCCCGGCCCTGGCATTCAAGGAGACAGGCTCAGGAGGAGCAGGTTGCCTTCAAACTTCCCAAGAATCTCCCTACACTGGGGCTTGGAGAGCAGGGCAAATTTGCTTGGCTTCTTCCCTCCCTGGACCATCCCCCAAAGGATGGCTGCCTTAGTGTTTGGGGGAAAGACTGGAAGGGGGCCCAGTTCGGGTCTCTGAGGGCTCACATCCCCCCTACATTCCAAACCCCACACCCTTCTAACTATTCCCACCTGCCTTCACATGGGTTAAGTTGACCAGAACTCTACCAAGGGAGGTGCCCCTGGGAGAAGGGGGGCAGTGGGATGTGTGAGTTGGAAGTCCTGGCTTTTCACAACCCATTGAGCAGACCATGGCAAGTCCCTCCCTGTCCCTGCCCTCCCCTCCCTTCCCTTCAGGGAGCAGCACCTGAAAGCTGGGGCACCAGAGAGCTACTTCTATCCGTGCTAAGTGAGCACAAGGTATGGATCTTTTTATTTGTATTTTATAGGATGAATCCTTTTGTACTGTCCCCCAACAGGTACAGGCTACCTAGGAAGAGCCCTGTCCCAGTGCCACCTCTCAGGGAGTCCCAGCCTCAAGCTGTCTGGCTCTTAAAACAAGCCCATCTGTTTGAGGGGACTTCAGAGGCAGCTGGGAGAGTCCCCAGTCACTGCCACTCCTTCCAAGAATAGGAGAATCCTGTTCTAAGGTAGCTTGAGCCATGATATCTGCCCCTGAGGTTATTGGGGGAGGCGGGGAGTGGAGGTACCAGGGGAAGATGACTCTGGGAGCCAGATCCTGAAACTCCCATGGGCGTGAGACCAGAAACCCAAACCCTGGCCCCCCATCCTACCCCCCCAAGCCACCGTCCGGAAAAAATAAACTATTTCCTGCAACCAGCTCCGAAACAAAGTCTATGAGTGAGCTGTGACACATGTTACATAAATAGAAGCCGCAGAGGGGAAAAGCCTGTTTTCTCTTTCATTATTTATCACTCTCTAACCATCTCCAGCTGGGTGAGTAAACAGGCGCATTGGCCCATAATGAGGAACAGACCGCGCTGTGGGGCTGCCGTGGGGGCGTGGGTGCGAGTGTGACAGTGTGTGTACCCTGGGTCTGTCTGTCTGTCTGTGTGTCTCCCCCCACTGAGAGGGGAAAGTGGGAGTCTGCAAGGAGCAGGCTTGTGGGAGACATCTGATTCCAGACAGCAAGGGACAGTCCCCCTGGTGCCCCAGCTGGGGTTCCATGCCTCCCCACCCTGAGGGTTGTTTGGGGACCTGGGCGGGCATGTTGGATGAAGGAGGCGTAAAAAAGGGAGAGACTGTGTGGGTGGGGGAGGCTGGGAGGCTGAGAAAGTGCCAGGTCTCAGAGTCTGACCCTGGCGGGGTGGCCTCTGAGTGGGGCCAGGGGCTGCGTGGGAGCAGGGCAGGAGCTGGAGGGTGTGGGGGGCCGTCCATGAGACAGGGACTGAGGGAGAGGGGACCCTGGGAATGCGGAGCATGCATGTACCATCCTGGGGGTGTGTATGGCTCTGTGGAACTTTCTGACAATGGGAAAGTGTGAGTGTGTGTGAGCCCTGACGGCATGTACATCTGTGTGTCGCTGTGGGAGCATGATATGTCCATGTGGGAATTTATGGCCGTCAGCGTGGTTATGGCTTTAATATGGTGAAGTCCTAACCCCCAGCACCTCAGCCTATGATCTTTGGAAACAGGGCCGTTGTCAACGCATTCAAGACAAGGTCGTGCTGGGATGTCCCTGCAGCACCCGACGCGATGTGACCAAGGTCCTAGTAAAGAGATGTCCCTGTGAAGATGGAGGCAGAAATTGGGTAATAATCGATAATAAGGTTCTGTTGTTTCAGCCCCCCAGGCGGTGGTACTTTGTTACGGAGACTCGAGGAGACAAACACCCCAGTGTATGAACGTGTGTGTACACTTGGGAGAGGGTAAATAAGCGTGGAAACTATGGGAATGTGTACGTGAGATCCCGGTAGTGAAGATGGGTGTGGGTGTGACTCTATGGGAACGTGTAAATATGTGTGTAAGACCAGGGATTGTGCAAATGGGCATGCTAGTGTGTATACACACACACTCTGTATCCACCCACCATCATCCTGGAAAGCGATCCAGCATCCATCCTTCACTCCTGGCTGCCTCTGCACATCTTCAGAACCCTTCCCTGACCTCGGGCAGTCCTGCCTGACTGAGGTCAGGTCAGTCCTAGGAGGGCTGAGCTGGTCCTGCTGCCAGCTGCCCACAGCCTGCCCCCACCTCGGGGTCAGCCCGACATCAAGATTTAAACCCCACCCATGCATGCAGAGCCCAGAGTACAGCTCCTCAAACTCCTTGTTTGTGGCCCTGGGGAATTCTCGCCCAAAGCCTGATTTCTCTCTAGCTCAGGTCTACCGAGCCGGTATCAGCTGTCTCGCATGGGGAATTATAAGGGAGACAGGTCTAAACCCTGAATTCTTGGACAGAACTGGCTTCCTGAGCACCCATCTCAGGTGACCACTGAATGTCACAGAGCCACCTGGACACCTAGCTTCCTGGGTTATGTCCAGACCCATCTGTCCTGCTGGCCAGCTTCTGGCCCCCAACCAGGGGATACCACAGTTGTTCAATTACTCAACATAACACACACCACTCGACTCTATCTTAGAATCCTCTAAGGTGTCCCAGAGACGCCTTTCTGCAAAACCTCAGACAAGCCACTTTTCTCTGAGCTTCAGTTTCCCCTCTGTGAAAAGGGCACAACCACCCATGCCCTGCCTATTTTATGGGAATGGTGTCAAGTTTAGGGGGGCTTAATGGACATGAACTTTTCTTATAAAAAAACGCTTTATAAAATGCTCCCACGGGAGCACCTGGGAGGTTCAGTCGGTTTAGTGTCTGCCTTTGGCTCAGGTTATGGTCCCCCGGTCCTGGGATTGAGCCTCGCATCAGGGTCCCTGCTCAGCAGGAAGCCTGCTTCTCCCTCTCCCACTCCCCCTGCTTGTGTTCCCTCTCTCACTATATATCTCTCTGTCAAATAAATAAATAAAATCATTTAAAAAAGATTTATTGATTGATTGACTGATTGATAGATTTGAGAGAGAAAGCATGGAGATAGGGAGGCACAGAGGGAGAGAGAACATTTAAGCAGACTCTGAGCTGAGCATAAAGCCCGACGCAGGGCTCGATCCCATGACCCTGAGATCACAACCTGAGCCAAAAAACCAAGGGTGGGATACCCAAATGACAGTGCCACCCAAGTGCCTCAGGAGTGATTTTTATAGATGAACATTTGCCACCAGGTTTATTATAGGGAGCATTAACTTTGAATTCCAATCAAACAAAATGTTTGCCCTCTCCTCCCCCCAAATCCCATTCTTTTCATTAGCAGACATGTACTTCAAAAAATTATATTAGGTTATTACTATAATTATAATACCATCAATAAAAACTTTGTGGAAGTCTGTTTTCTTTCTTGTTATATAAGTCCCTACATAATACCCTTGAGGCAGCCTCTTGGCCCACTAAGCCTAAAATATTTACTAACTGTCCTGTTACAGAAATCATTTGCTCGTCTCTGCCTCCACTACTGAACTCTGCCATTCCAGAAACAAGTTGGCCATAGTTTGCCAGTCCCCAAAATAGAATACACTAAACCCTTGGCCATTTTGATTGGTTTGGAGAGAGGCAAGTAAATTCCTAGACAGGTCCCGACAAGCCAGCGTTTGCTTGAACAGTTCACTGGCCTGGACTGGGCAGGATGTGAGTCTAAAGCTGATGGGACTCCCTCCAAGGACTCTGAGAACAAAGCCCACCCAGCAAAAGGCAGAATTAAGCAATGTAGAGGACCCAACGGCATTGCTTCAAACCCCTGGATCACACATCACCTGCAGTAAGCCCTACCCTTTGATTTTTTGGTTACAGGAGCCAATCAATTCCCATTGTTACATAAGCTTATTTGAAGTGAATTTTCTGATGCTTGCATGGAGACAAAAGCACAGAAGAAGAATGTTTAACCTAGCTCTGGGCATTCAAGGAAAACTTCCAAGAGGAGGTGTCATCTTTACTGGGTCTTAGAGTCAGCCATGAAAGCAGAAAGAAGAAACAGTATTCCAAGCAGAGAGTAGGACATGAGAGTGTCCGTAGGCGCATGCCACAAGTCCCAAGTGGCAGAGCTGGGAGTGGCCAGGGATAGAATTTGAGGTTCAGGAAAGGAAAGCTCATGTACCAGGCCAACGTGCTTGATTTTAGCCCTTTGGAGATGCATCTTAAACAAGGCATGACAAGTTCAGGTTGACCCTTAAAATAGAACTTTCGACCACTGCTTGGAGGGAGGTGCGGGAAAGGGAAAGGGTTGGGAGTGGGGAGTCAATAAGGAGGCCACTGGGATACACCAGGGAGAAGATGATGAGGGTCCAGACCACCAGGAGCGGGGAATGGAGAGGAAGGAATGACTCTGAGAATATTCTGGAAGTGGTGGATCATGATGCTATCACTGAAGAGAAAATGCAAAGGTGGGGCATGTTTTTAGATACAGATGATGATTAGAATCTGGGACGCGTTGAATATGCCATCACTGGCTCACCGACATAGGGGTGGGAATGAGGTCCAAGAGAGTGATTGTCCTCAGAGCCACCAAACCACAGCTGTGGTTAAAACCACAAGAGTGGGTGAGATTGTCCAAGGGGACATGTAGATTGAGGAGAGCAGTGGGTCAAGGCTGGAACCTGGAGAACCACACCAAGCATTGAAGAGGAGGGGGCAGTGGGAAATGACACAAGCTCACAAAGGCACATGGAAAGGAAAAGTCAAGAACAGAGGGCAGAGTGTGCCAGGTGCGGGTACCCTGCCCATTATCTCCAGGCACATACCTCTAGATGGACAACAACTGCTCTTTGCCAGAGAGTTTTTCTGGCCATGGAAACACCCCTGGCTCCAGCTCAGGGCATGCTGGAAGTGCTGGAGGGTCAATTGCCGGGAAACAGCCCTGAATCGATGACAAAGGAGGGGTAAATAGCTAAGGACCCCATCTTCCCTTCCCCGTGGTATGGATGAGCTAAGGCCTATCTCATATACCTTCCCGAGGTCCCAGCCAATGGAGGGAGCATTCCTGTGTGTTCCCAGCCTTCCTTCTCATTTTCCCATTCCTCAACTGGTGTTTCCTGGGACCATTTCCCAAACAGACCCCTTGTGCTTGGATCTTTGTCTCAGAGTCTGCAGAGAATCAACACTTGTCACAAAATCCCAACAAGTAGAACATTTCAAGATACTTCCTTCCGGTAACTTCTGTCTTGGGGGTAGAGGGACTCAGGCCATCCCTGCCCCAGGCACGTTGCCCATCCCACACTCCTAAAGAAGCAGGCTAATTTGTGCCCTGATCCGGAGGTCCTCAACAGGGGTCTTCCCATTCTGAGGCTGAACAAACTTCACTATCAAAATATCCTTTCCAGGGGTGTGGGTTGGGGAAGATCATTTTCTATCTCCTCACCTCAGCTTCTCCTGTGTTTATAGGGGCTCCTGTGGTCAGGGATGTGTGGCTCACAGCCCTCTGAATATTGCAGAGGCTTAGAAAGACTCCCTCAGCCTGATCCCGCCTCTCCTGGGACCACTGGCTCAGACTTCTCCTTTTCCAGCCCTCCAGGTGACCCTCACTTCTTTCCAGTCGTCCAGCCCTGCTGGTGCTCACCAGTGCTTTTTCTGTCTGCGACCCAGGGACTGGCTCTGATGGCCAGCAGTGATCCCCAGGGAGGTAGGGAGGCCTGGGTGGCCTGGAAACACTCCTCACTTCCAACCTGCTCTTCACCTCTTATCTCTCAAGGCAAAAAACCAAAAAGAATAAACCAGACTTCTGGGGGCAGAGAGACAGGGCCCTCAAGAAGCCATACGGTAGAGCAATGAAGTGGACACGGGATGGGTACCAAGCCAGGATGTGGACACAGGTACTTTGCTTTCGTGACTGTGGAACCGTGTATGTGTTTCATTGAGCTGTGGGCTTGTCACTTGCCAAGTGAGGACAATTAACAGTACCTGCTTCAATGTAAACTGGTGCCGCCACTGTGGAAAACAGCATGGAGGTTCCTCAAGAAATTAAAAATAGAAATACCGTATGATGTAGTACTCCCACTACTATTTACCCAAAACACTTTAAAAAGCTATATGCATTCCTTTGTTTACTGCAGCCTTATTTACAGTAGCCAAGACAGTAGATGAAGGGATAAGGAAGAGGGACTATCACACAATGGAATGGTACTCAGCCATAAAAAAGGATGAGAGTTTGCCATTTGTGACAACACGAATGGACTTGGAGGGTATCATGCTAAGTGAAATAAGTCAGACAGAGAAAGACAAATCCCTTATGATTTCACTTACATGTGGAATTTAAAAAAAAACCAAACAAACCAAAAGAGTAAACAAAGAAAGCAGAAATAGACCCGTATATACAGAGGACAAACTGATAGCTGAGGACGGGAGTAGGAGCATAAAACAAATGGGGTGAAGGGAACACAGGCTTCCAGTTATGGAATGAGTAAGCCACGGGATGAAAAGCACAGCATAGGGAATAGAGTCAAGAGTGTTGTAATAGGGGGCGCCTGGGTGGCTCAGTCACTAAGCCGCTGCCTTCGGCTCAGGTCATGATCTCAGGGTCCTGGGATTGAGTCCCGCATCGGGCTCTCTGCTCAGCAGGGTGCCTGCTTCCCTCTCTCTCTCTCTGCCTGCCTCTCTGTGTACTGTGATCTCTCTCTGTCAAATAAATAAATAAAATCTTTAAAAAAAAAAAAAAGAGTGTTGTAATAGTTGGTCACTACCCTTGTGAGCAGAGGATAACACACAGACTTGTGGGATATCTGCACTGCACACCTGAAACTAATGTCATGTTGTGTGTCCACTAGTCTCGTTTTTTTGTTTTTGTTTTTTTTTAAGGGGAGGGGATTGGCCTTTATCCCTATGAAAGCTGTATACTACTACTCCCAGTGAAGGAAATGCAAATTCCAAAAAAAAAAAAAAAAATTACAGTACCCACCGGACTCAGGCTGGGTTCCCCCAGAAGCAGGCCCTGAAGATGACTATTCCGGTACACACGGTTAATTTAGGAGGTAAAGGAAACAACAATGGGGAAGTGAAGAAGACAAGGAAGGGAAGGAAGGCGACCAAGTGTACGCCATCTCACTGGCTCCTAGGGTGGGCTCTCCCTGGGCTTGCGCACATAACACACACCACCAGAGGGATGAGGGAGTGGGGGTATTTATACACGAATTCTCACACGCCATGGGCGGAGGGCTCTCCCAGAAGCTGTCTTGGGGGGAGTTCCTGGCCCACTTCTGGCCTCCCACACAGTAGGAAAGTGGGTTTCAATGCCCAGAGGGAGCCCTCTCAGGTAAGGACAGGTAGGTGCTGGCGATTAGAAGCCTTGGGAGTGGAAGTGGTCAGGGGGAGGGCATAGGAACAGGGCACCAACCGCCTCTGTTGCATCATCTCAGAGAGCTGTTAGGAGGCACAATGAGGTCACAGATGAAGAATGCTTAACACAGTGCTTGATGTTCAGGTGATTCATCACTAACTGAGATCCAACCTCACTCCAGCCTTCCCATGTCTGGTTCCAGCAACTTCCTGCTGCCTAACAACCATGAGGGAGGTCTTAGGGATGGGAGGGCCAGGGATCAGGAAAAGAAGGGACTGGAGAAGAGAAGACCAGAAAGCAGAGGGGGTGCAAAAGAACCAGGAAGGAAGTGGGCCCTGGAGCCCAGGCCTGACATGAAATGTGATTTGGAACAGAGTGTGAAAGCCACAGGAAAATGCGGGACACCTACTCCATGGGCCCAGCCAGACATCACATACAATGATGAACATAGAACAACTCTCTCTTATCATCTCCCCTTATGTCCACATTTACATCCATCACCTCTGCCATTTGGGATGGTGCCAAGAAAGAAAAGAGAGGGAGGGAGGGAGGGAGAGAGAGAGAGAGAGAGAGAGAAAGAAGAGAAAAAGAGGGAAGAAGGAAGGAAGGAAGGAAGGAAGGAAATTAGGACACATTAGAACACTGGGGGGATCCGAGATACATGTCAGAAATTCCCAGTTAAAGATGCTTCCTACGTGGTAGCTATTTCCAGTGTTGAGGCGACTTTGCCTTTGATTTTTTCCTCCACATTCCATCTCACCCTCCTGTGCCAGCAGCTGAGACCCCAAGCCCTATGCCTTCAAATTTCCCCAGGGAAGGAATGGTTTCCCTTGCTCAGCAAGGGAAAGCGTTCAGAAGGCATCCTCAGGGACCAAGAAGAAGGGAGCTGGGAGGAGTGAGGAAAGCTGGGAACACAGCCCTCTGGGAGGAGGAGATGGACCCTGGGGGGTGAGAGTGCCACCTAGTTCCATTTCCTATCCAAGTCCCACCCCACCTCCCTTGCCTCCACCTCCACTGCCCCTCCAGTCAAGGAAGACACGTTTCCTGCCCAGGTTCTAGAACCCCCCCCCATGCCCCCCTCCGGCTGATAACTTCAGGGCACCAACTTGCTCTGAGGCGTGCGAGGCTTTCATTTTTTTGTTTTTTTTAACTCTGCTCTAAAGTATCAGATCATAATAAAAATCAAATCAACAAGCATTTACGGTGCAGTTACTATGCAAAAAACACCGTGCTGGGTGCAACAGGAAATTCCAAAATGACTACAATTGTCAGCCACTGACCTCAGTGTGTTATATAGTTGGAAAGATGAGGCATAAATGATTAAACAGTTAACAACACAATAGAATGTGTTCGAAGTTTCTAGGTGCTTATTAAATAAAAGTTAGCCAACAACACATTGTAACATCCACAGGAGTGCCAAAGAGGAGAAAGAAGGAGTTGTCAGCAGGCCCATGGGTAATCAAGGAACAACAATCCACCCAGCTTCAATCTACCCTGTGTGGACACTAAGGAGAAGCCTGGGTGACTTCTCTTCCTTCCCACCTCTCTGCCAGACCCTCCTTTCTCTCAGAAGAAACATACTAAGCATCTTGCTTCAGGAGTTCAGACCAGAAAGTACCAGAATTGGATTAAAATTAGGGTCTTCACAAGGAGGGTAATCATGGGGTAGCTCCAGAAGGATGAAGGGAGAGGGGTTCTTTCCTGTGTGCCTGCTCCTTGGCTTTTCCTTATCCCCAGGCATACCTCCTCTTCCAGGGAAGGCTGGGTGCCTGCCTAGGGGAGGCAGAAGGGCACTGCCTTCCCCCCATCTTTAGGTGTGTCCTGCTATCTCCCGTCATGGAAATCCCTCCACAGAGAACTCTCACTGGACCCAAAGACGCTGTGTTCTAATTGATGGGAAATTGTTCATTGCTTCTCAAGTTATTGTTCATTTCCTGATCCTTAATGACTGATTTTCCCACCAACCAGCCTAGAGTCCCATGTCCACCACCCCATGGACCAAACCAGAGTCTCTGAGTCCCTAGAAATGACTGCAGGGGACCCTACAAATATCTCCCAGGACCCAGGCACTCAGCCAACTTGGCACCAAACAGGGCAACTGAGCCCCACCCCCAGTCCTGAGTGCCTTCTGCCCCATAGCCCCCTGGGACAGCTCCCCACAGTGCATGGTCCTCTACTTGGGGCAATATGGTAACCTGATAAGCTTCCCCCAGTGCTAAGAGCCTCCCTTAAAAGGGGGGCATCTAGAGAGCATCTTGAGGGTTCCTGGCACAGTTCATTAAGATATCAACCCTTAATGAAATATTTCTTTGTTTAGATCATCATTTATCTTGGGGAACAGGGGCCTTTGTGGCCAAGGAAAAGGCTGCCCCTTTACAATCCCTCCACCACCTCCACCCAACACAGCGCCCCCCCAGCCCAACCAGGGGTCTGTCAGAGTCTGAAAGACTGGGAAGTAGGGTGGGGACAAGCATTTGGGAAAAGGGGAGGGGAGAAGATTCCAGAGTGGAAGAATTACAGGGGGAAAGGGGGACAACTTGATTGAGCAGGAGGCAAAGGAGGAGAGAGAAACAGAGACCTGGGGTGGGAGGGGTGGGAAGGTGCACACAGAAGGAAGCCCACTACAGTGTGACCACAATAGCCAAAGTTCAGAAACAACCCAACTGTCCATCACAGGGAGGCTGGGCAAAGAAACCAGGGCACTCTGATACAGTACAATGCCCTCCACCAGCCTTTTCAATGATTGACCTAGAGATACATGTAGCAAGTCTAAGATAATCTCCCCAGCATGAAATAAACACCAAGAACAAAAAGTAAAAGCAAGGAGCAGAAAGATCCCTTCTATTTAAAATTTCAAGACACCCAAGTGACAACTTACTTGGAGGGCTACCTACCAGCTGCCAGAAACTGGCTGCCTCTGGCATGGGGATGTTGGAGAAAGTCGAAGGAATAGGGAGAGGTCCTCAACCATATCAGCAACAATGTTGATGCTCATACAGCAACTCAATTCATTTCACAAAGGGAACACACTCTTGCAACCAACTCCCAAATTCAAAACTCAGAACATTCCCAGACACCCCCAGGAGCCTCCACTTACTCTCTTTCAGTCATGGCCCCTAAGGTCCAATGCTAGAACCAGTTTTTTGTTTTGTTTTGTTTTGTTATTTTTGTTTTTTAATATTTAATTTTTTATTTGACAGAGAGAGATCAAAAGTAGGCAGGCGGGGGTGGGGTGGGGTGGGGTGGGGTGGGGGGGAAGCAGGGTCCCCGCTGAAGAGAGAGCCCCATGCAGGGTTCTATCCCAGGAACCTGAGATCATGACCTGAGCCCAGCAGAGGCTTAACTCACTGAGCCACCCAGGTTCCAGGTACCCCTGGAACCAGTTTTTGAATTTCAGAGAAATGGAATCTTTCTGGGTGCTTTCTCATGTTATGAGTTTATGCTCAACATTGCGTGTGTGAAATTTCTCCATGTTGCTGTGCATGGCAACAGTTGGTCCATTCTCACTGACAAGTACTAGCTCTTGTACACGAAGACCATGATTTGTTCCCTTCTTGCACTGCTCATGGCTATTCTGCATGGTGCTGTGGAGAACATTCCAGCGTATGTCTTCTGGTGAACACACATATGTCTGAGTTTTAGGACTGGAGCTGCTGTGTTATACTGGAAAGTTCTATTCCTTAATAAGGCCAAAACAAAGTTCTGAGAACAAAAAAGTAAGAGTCAAACAATCAGATGAATGGAAATATAAACCATCTGAACCTAGATGTATGGGATTGAGGAGATTAATGTTTTTGGACATGCCCCCATACCTCCCAGGCCTGGAAGGAGGCATAAGCTCACCCAGTAGCTCACTTCACCCCACCACAGGGCAGCAGCTGACCCTAGCGAGGAGCCTATGGAGCAGGAAGACCTGGGAGCGCTTCCTTGATACACCACCTCCAAGCTGTGTGATCTGGAGCGGGTTGCCTGACCTCTCTGAGCATCAGGTTCCCCATTACAAAATGAGAAGAGCGACCATGTCTAGGGCGATAAAGCTCAAAGACCCATGAGAGTCAAGTGCCTGGAGCAGAGCAAGCTGAGTAAGTATCGGCTGCATTTGTGTTTAGGGTCTGCATTTCTGTGAGGTCAGTTTTCCTCATTTTTAGGTAAGGAAACCAGGGTTTACAAAAGGGAATGGGAGCATGTCTGGAAAACTAGATGATTTGTCAGTGCTTTTTCCTGCCAGCCACCTAAGGAACCATTCTCCCAGTGTTGTGGAGGAGGAAAGTCAGGGTCAGACAGCATGTAACTTGCCCAGGTCACACTGCTGGTAAAGGTCAGAGGCTAAAGCTCAACCCAGGGCTGCCTCATGCCAGCCCCTGTGCAGTTGACAATGGCCTTCCCAGCAGGGCTAGGCCGTGGGCTCTCATTCTCACCATAGTTAATGCCCCAGCCCCTTTGAAGGGGACCCTCCTGCCAATTCCGGATCACCTCCACCTCGGGAGCCAAGGGCCACTCTTAAA
This sequence comes from Mustela erminea, assembly GCF_009829155.1. Lineage (NCBI taxonomy): Eukaryota > Metazoa > Chordata > Mammalia > Carnivora > Mustelidae > Mustela > Mustela erminea. The sequence continues at coordinate 88,260,965 of NC_045617.1, forward strand.
CCTTCTCACAAAGCCCTTGTACCAGAAGGAAGAGCTTCGGAGGGGCTGAGTTGATTTTGGGGTGTTTGTTCGGTACATTTCTTTGGTGAGGCCTTGTTTTCCTCACCAAAATGCTATTTTTAGGTGAGAATCAGGGTCTTTTGCCTCTCTTATACTCCCCCTCTGTGACTCACAGGGTGCTGGAAACTGAGCTGGCTTGAAGATGACCTGTAACCTGAAATGAAAGCCAAAGCATTTCCCAGGGAGCCCCCTTTGGGCAAGAGAGCCCCTGTGGGAGGTACAGAGGGCTGCTGCAGGAACGTGACAGGGAAAGGACTGGGGGTGGGTGTGTGCTGAGAGTCAGCCAGAAAATAGATGGAGGAGCCTGTTCCACCTCCCCTCTGCAAAAATCCCTTCTTTTGTACTGAAAGTCCACCCTGAGCCTCTGCAGGAAGGATGGGAAGGAGGCCTGAGGGGCATGGCCACGGCTCAGTTGGACTGACACAAGGACCGGCCAGCTCCAGGCCAGGCCCAGACCTGTCCACCCCGTCCGACTCCCATCAGAGCTGACTCTCCATGGAAGCTAAACTGGATCACGTGGCCAAGGGCCTCCTTTCTCCCAGACCGCACTCCTCCTCAGGTAAGCTACTAGCAGAGCTGCTTTAGAAACTTCCGTGATGTTCTTCCACCTCCTCACTGAAGTGGCTCTGGTCAGAATCCTGCTTCACCACTTACTAGCTCTGTAAGCCTGGGCAAGTGACTCAATCTTCCTGTGCCTCAGCTTTCTTTTCTGTGAAATGGACATAATGGTACTCTCCACCTCATCAGGTTCTTGTGAAGATGAAGTACGGCGTCTGCCTGGCCTGAACCTTAGCTTTGTTATTCCTTACTGCTACTCCTATTACTACCCTGGGAGGGACACTGTGGAGAGTCACATAAATGCCACTTAGAATCCGCCCTACAATTTCCCACCTAGGTACCTGAAGGGTTCCAGAAGGATCTAATTCTGCCTGTCATACCCACCTAGTAGGGCAAAAACAGAAGATCCAGACCGGGATGGGGTATCACTAACTGTACAACTCCTTTTGACTATTTGTGCCCGCAGAAAAGGGATGGAATAATTGATGAAAACTGACCCAAAAGGGAGCCTCCTCTCTTAGGTTCCTGTCCTTCCAAGCCCTATTGGAAAGACCTCTTCCAAAAGATCCTTCTCTCTCCAAGCAACATGCCTGACTCAAGCTAAGCACCCCCAGCTCACACTCCACGGGGGCACCACCGCGTCTGCCCCGCCTTCTCCTGCCTCAGGTGCTCTGGCCAGAAAAGCTTTCAGGATCCACTGCCTTCCTGCCCTCCTCCCACAGCAGGGCCCTCAGGGTATTCCTTTAAGATCTAGGGCGGGGGGGGGGGGTGTCTTTCACTTCTCCCCACCTGTAACACACGGAGACAGATGTTTTGGAAGTGGAGGTTTTATTCAGGTTTCCAGGGGTGTCTGAGTAGGGGCGTCTGCTACCAACATACCCCTCCGCCTTGGAACTCGGGCCTTTCCCCATCCGGACTCCCCCATCCGGACTCCCCCACCCCAGCCTCCGCCCCAACCCAACCCAAGCCACTGCCACTATCCCTCCCAGCCCCCAGGCAAAGACATTGAGTTTTGTTTGCTATCCGATTTGTCCGGATAATTGCCTCGACTTTGCACTTCGCTTTGCCCGCGTGTATCCGGCTTTGGGCCCCTTCTTCACCGGTTCGCAGAGCACTTTCTGGGAAATTCCCCTTCCGGTAAGGGAGTCAGCGCGCGCCCGGGGTGAGGGTTCACAATGCCCAGAAGAAGCCTCCCCACCTCCCCCACCCCCGATTCAGAAAGCTCACCCCCAGCCCCCACGCAGTGGGGATCAGAGGGAAGCAAGGAAGTACTCGGGCCCGACACCGGCTCCGGGATCAGGGCCCCCGGCCACTCCCCGCGCCGAGCGCAGCCCGCCGGGAACCAATGAACCGTGTGGGAGCAGGGCTCGGCCGTACCTCCAGACTCCGGGGAAAAGCAGGGGTTTGCAGAGCGCGCCACAGGATTCGCGAGGGCAGGGAGAATCCCTGGGGTCTTTCCACCTCCCCTTTCTCACGTCCGCAGCCCCGTGTCTTCTTCCCAAGCCCCCACTTTTCTTCCCCTAAAGTTCGGTCCACGTGGTCTTCTCTCGCTCTTCGCGGCGGCCTGGCCCGGTGAAAGCGGCTGCACCTGCTTTAGGCGAATTATGGTAGCGCTAGAAGTTGGTCTCCCCTCCCTCCACCGCTCGCTCGCTCGCTCGCTCGCTCCCTCCTCCCCGGCTCTCTCCGCGCGCTCCCTCCTTCCCCTTCCAGCCCGCGTCCCCCGCCCCCTCCCGCCCCGCCCGCGCGCCGCCCGCTCGCAGCCACTCGCATTCCGGGCTCAGTCGCAGCCCCTCGGAGTCCGGAGCCGGCCGCCCCTGCGGACCGGACAGCGCGACCGGCTGCCGGGACGGAGCCCCCAGCCCGCGAGGAGGGCGCGGCGCAGGCGGCGGCGGCGCGGCGGGGAGGAGCCCGGGCCGGAACCAGGGCTGGGCCGGGGGCGGGGACGCCGGGGTCCCGGAGCCCCGGAGCCGGAGCGAGCGAACAAGCGTCGCGGGAGCACCGGGAAGAAGGAGCACCGCCGCCGGAGCGAGCCGAGCTGCCCACAAAGTGCGATGCCCCGGCGGGGCTAGGGCGCGCGGCGGCCGGCGCGGCGCGGCGCGGAGGGAAGACGCCCGGGAGCTGCGCGGCGCCGGGAGGCGCGGAGGGGCAGCCCCAGCGGGCGGCGGCGGGCCCGGGCTGCGACCCGAGCGAGCCCCATGCCCCGCGCGGGCTGACGGGCCGGAGCCCGCACGGAGCGGCCGGGCCGGACAGGTAGGTGGCTGGCCGAGCCCGGGGACGCGAGTGGGGGCTGGGCCGGCGACCAGACCAACTCCCAAGCTCGCGCACTCTCTCGGCCGCTCGCTGGCTCACTTTGTGTTTGCAAACTGCCCGCCGGAGCCGCGCCGGGCGCCGGGAGGAGCCGGGCCCAGGCCGGCGCACTTTGTTCCAGCCGGGGCCGGCTGCGGCGCCCTGACCCCGCGCCGCCACCACACCCCGCCCCCGGCCTGGGCCCCCGTGGCCCACAGCCGCCTTGGGAACAGGTGGGGGCTACGGCGGGGCGGCGGGAGGTGGGGGCAGCCGGAGGTCGGCGGGGAGGGGGGGTTGGAAAGGCTACTAAGGCCCGCCCTTCCCCCAGAATCTGGGCCCCGCCCCCTCCCGGCCTGGCGGCAGGGAGTGGGGTGTAAGGGGGCGCGACCCCCCCACCCGGCCCCCGCCCGAGTCAAACAAAGAGTACTTCTCGGCCCGGACTTTCCTGAGCTGGGGAGGGAAGTGGTGGCTCGCGCTCCCCCAACCCAACCCCAGTCTGTCCAGGATTCCCCGAGACGCGCCGGAGGCAGATGGGGGGGGCAGCGGTCGCACCCGCCGCGTCGCCTCTGGTGAGAAGGGGACTTGTTTTGCTGGGCTCGCGCCCTGGAGGTTCCGGGGCCAGTCAGCCCGGTCCCCCCATGGCTCGGCCAGCTCGCAGATAGAGCGGAAAACTTCTTGGGGACTTAAGAGCGTCTGGAAGCGGCGCCTGTGCTGGAGGGCGGGGTACGGACCCGGCGGATACCTTTATTCTCCGCATTTGGGGAGAGCCACCCCCACCCCCAACCGCCTCACCATGTTGGGGGGAAAAGGGTGGGCAGCAGCAGGGTTCCGAGGCCCCCAGGGAAGAGGGTTCCCGAGTAACCAAGCAGGACGCCCCTCAGACTGCCGACCCCAGTGTCTCCTCTCGACGGCCCCCCACGGACACCTCTCTGACCGGCAGTCACCCCGGCGGCGCTCCTACCCCGCGCTCCGCGTCAACTCCAGACTAACTTGGGGCTGAGCCCGGGCAAAGCCTGTGGCGCTAGAATGTGGGGCATCCTGAGTGACCCGGAGTCCCGGCCTCCCCGGCAAAGGAACGTGTGATTTCGCGGGACGCGGATTCTGAGACAGAGGCCCTAACGGCTGCGGATGCCTTCCTACAACTGGGGCGACCTCGTGAACACGGCCGCGTCCCTCCCGGACCCTCTAGGTTGTAGGGAAGATGATACGGGAACAAGGAGACCCTGAGCCTATAGAGCGCCCGGCTCAAACCTTGGCAGTCCAGCTTCTCTTGTCAACCCCCGCCTGGCGGATTTCCTCGGTCCCTCCGCGCCTGGGGTTTAAGGCGTCTGGAGATCACCTTGTTTCTCGCACCCCAACACCGGATCTCCCTGCAGACTGGCCTCGGAGTCTGGAGCAGGGGTTCAGATGGGGGGATGAAAGAGCAAACCCGAGTCTGAAGCTGTCATCCCTGCAGTTCCTGAGAAAGCCCAGGAGCATTTTGGCCAATGCGGGTTTTTACAGCATCTTCATCCCCCTTTTCAAGCACCGCCTGGATTGTCCCAGGGCGAACTGTGTTGGGTCTGGGATTGAGGGCCCCGGGAGTAAAGCTTGAAGGATAGCAGGGGTTGTGTCAGAGACTGGCCAGGGTGTGCCCCCATCTCCCACGCAGAAAGAAGGTGCAACAGGACCGCTAAAAGGCCTGTAGAAGTGGGAGGGTCTGACCAGTCCCACCCGAGAGGGCAGTGGGTAACCCAGACTCGACACTGAGAATGTGAACCCAGAAACTCACTTTCAGCAGAGAACCAGGACTAAACGATTCTAGCGCCAGGCATTTTAAGCCCCTGACTTCTGGTGAGCCAGCGGGTGGTCACAGGGGCCGGAAAGGCAGGGATGGCCGCACCTCAGCTGCCCAAATGAGAGACACACTTGCTTCAGACAGCCCTTGCCTCAGACAGTCCCCACACAAATAGGCAGAAAATTGCTTCGGGGAATGGGAGGTCTGCAGGCTTGTTTTGTTTTGTTTTAAACTTGAGAAACTTTGTCTTGCCTGGGTTCTGGGGTTCTTTGTCACCTGGCAGGCTGGAGGAAGGGCCCAGGACTGCTTTAGGCACCTGGATGGCTGGCTTGCTCTGGCTGCTTTAGATCTGAGCCTCTCAAAAGCGGGGATGTGCCTCGGGAAGGGGGAGCGGGGAGCACTCCCTGTCTGGTGTTGCTCCCACTTTTGTCAGCCAGGCAAGGTAGCATGGGGAGGAGAGGGTGCTTTGGGGGCGCAGTCCCCCAAACATACCCAGGACCCCAGTAGGATGGGACTCTGCTCCCAGACCCTCAGCCTCCTACCTTACCCTGATCCCAACCTTAGCCCTGAGTTAGGGGAGACTATGGGAACCGTCCCTCTTGGCACTAAGCCATTGGGTGTCTGGGTGGGGTTTTCTATCCTTCTCCCAGTCCTGGGCAGGTTTCCCAGGAGTTATGGAGTTGGGGAACCCCTGAGCCCTGGGGAGAGAAAGGCCTGACACCAACGCTGGGGAATGCCAGGGGTAGGGCAGGTTGGGCCCTTTTCCAACCTAGACACTGATACCCCCACCCCCTTTCCCCTGCCTTTGGCCAGAAACTTCCTTTCTGGCTGCCAGCAGGTAGGTCCCTTCTTGCCAGGAATGTGCATATCCTGCTGGGCCCCTACTCCAAACACACTTCTTCCTTGGCCGGGGTGGGAGAGAAGGCAGCGGGACTTGGTGGTAGTGGTGGTGGTGGTGGTGGTGGGGCTTCCTTTGATCCAATAATTCCCCCAAGTGTTTGCCAAGCCCCCCCCACCCCCGCTTGTCTGTGTGGGCAGGTCCCCTGCTGGGCACTAGAGAGCCCTAGCAAGAGGCTCTGATCCTCTGTTGCCCAGGTAGGAGAGACAGACAAGATGTCACATCAGGGAGAAGAGAGTGGGAGCAGGGTGTCTGTTTCAGAGGGAGAAGTGTGAGCTGTGGTGGAAAGGACAGGTCATCTCTAGAAGGCCCTGGTGCTCTGCCACACCTGGCCTAGCCGTACCCTCTCTCCCAACATCCTAACCCTTCTCTGTGCCCCTGCCTCGGTAGTTTGCCTGTCTTTCCAGCTGAAATGCAACCCCCCCACGTCTATCCCCAGCGCAATGACTTTACTTTCCTGGTAGCACAAAGCACAAAGAAAAATAATTTCTTCTACCCACGGAGTTCCACACAGCGTCTCTTCATGATCTTTCTACTCTCCCAGCTTCCCCAGAACCCAGACCCGGCAGGTGCTACTTTTGACAGGATTTCACTGGCCAAAGTGGTTTCCTTGGACTTGGTTCCAGAACTCTGGAGCCCGGGGCAAGGAACTCGAGCCAGCCCAAGGCAGAACATGGGTTAGGGTGGAAAAGGCTTTGGACCCCACCAGCCATGATGGGACTCTGGGTGAACTTAATTAAGCTCTTGGAACCTCAGTTTTTCTCTGTGTAAAATGGGTCAATAATAACCACCTTAAAGAGTCCATTTGGGAGTTGAATGTAAGGTACCTAGCGCTGACCAAGGAGTGGTTTTTATGATGAGACTCTGAGCATTGCCAGGACGCACGCTGGACTGAATGTTGGAAATGCTTGCGCTTGAACTTCCATTTCACAAGCTGGGGGAAATGAAGCCCAGAGAGAAGAAGCAACTTGTCTGAGGTTACACAGCCAGTCAGTGGGAGAGCTGGGGCTAAAATGTGGGGCTCCTAACTCGAACTGGGCTTGAGCCTCTGCTGTGGGGCAGGGAGAAAGGAGGGGACAGAAGGGCTTCTCAGCTCCTGCCCTCGCTCCTTTACAGACTCAGGCCTGGGCTGCCCCCTCTGCACTCCCGGTGAGAAGGCTGTGTTTTCTCCTCCTGCCTTCCCTTTGCGGGGGGGGGGGGTCTAGGTTCAGAACCTGGCATTTCCCACCTCCACGTGACCTTGGAACGATGCAGTCATATGTTACCCCCCCAAACACACACACACACACACACACACACACACACACACACACACCACCCTTTTAAGATGCTCATGGAGACAAAAGAAAATGCAAGGGATAATTCCCCAGAGTGTAGAGAAGGAAAATGGCTGGCACCACCTCCAGAAAGGGAGACTTCTGGGGTTTGGAACCCCAGGCTACACAGTCTTATGGAAGAGAGAAGTTCAGCTGCCAGTCTTAGAGCAATTCGGGACCTACCTGTGGATGGATCATCTCAAAGAAGCAAAAAAATACTTGACTTCAGCCTATAAGTTCCTGGCTTTTTCAGCATTGCCTTCCTGGATTCTACAGGAATGGATCCCTTCACCCAGTCCCGCCATGGGTGATCGTGGAATGATAGCAGGAACCATTTACTTCCAAGCCCTATGGCTGCCCATACAGTGGTCTGGTGAGATGGCACCCAGTGGGCCCCTCATGGAGCCTGGACTCAGGGCACACCTGCCTGAGCTAGAAATGGAGAGCTCCCAGCAGGGAAAGTGCATGCATCAAAATGTCCTGTGCCCCAAGGGGACCATCCAGGCCTGAGCATGGCATCAAAATGTCCTGTGCCTCAAGGGGGAGGTCTGGGCATGGCAGATGTTCTTCCTTTCCTTGATCCCCATCCCAGGCCTCCTCCTTTCGGGTCTTTGCCAGGCTGTCCCTCACTCCAGTGCAGCCCCGCACCCTCTCCCCACCCTGGCCAGAGCCATGCAACCTGTGTCCAGAATCCTGGTAGCTCTGCTGACCTCATAGGTCCCAGTCCTCTACCTACTTGGAGCCTCCAGAGCTGGGGCCTGAGGCGCACTGGGCTCATTGGTAGTGCTGGATAGAGGTAGCTGGGGTTTTCTCCCACTCCCAGCTGATTCTAATGAAACCTGACCTGGGCTACCTTGCAAAATGGGGGCAGGGTGGATAGGGACGAGATGGTGGGTTTTCCTCACACATAAGAGTGGAATGTGTGGAGTAGCGACCCTTTGGCATTTGTTCAAGGTAGTCAGGGTCAGCAGGTGGAAGTTACCTAGAATTCTCACCAGCAGCAGAGGAGGGACAAAGGACAGCAACTTAAGGGCAGGGTGACTAGGAATGGAGACCAGGAGGGCTGCTGTCCAAGCCAAAAACATTGTGGAGCGCTTAGTGTGTGCTGTGGCAAACATGAGGGTTGGGGGAAGAGCTTTAATAAGAGGTGACTGGATTGCAACTTGGACAATCAGAAATGGAGCAAACACCCTAGGCTGATCTTTCAGATAGCCCTGGAGGCAGGGCTCTGGTGTGACGCTGGGGAGCCGTGTTAACCGGATGCCTCTGCTGGCCTGGGAGGGCCCTCAGGAGGTCTGTGCTGTGTGAAGGGAAACTGGGGGGCGGTGGGCGAGTGGGCTCCCGTTCTGGGCTCCTCAACCCGATGAGCTCCCTCGAATTGAGCTGCGCAGCTCTGGAGCCCACACTTCCGGGAGACCTAGGCTGAAAGAAATTGGTCCCAAAAAAGGGTAGTGGTGTACTTCCTGCTTTCCTTCAGGGGTTCCCGTGCCAGATGTGCATCTGCACCCTGCGAGGAAGGGTGTGCCGGCTGGGGAGAATTTTGGGTAGAGATTGAACGGCGGGATTTGTGGGAGACCCAGGGAGTGGCTGCAGCTGTAAGCGTTTAGGGAGCAAAGCGCTCAGCGTGGAGAAGCTCCCTATCTTTTCAAGGCTTCCCATATCACTGGATCAGAGCAGGAGGTGCTTGCGAAGGTCGGATCTTAAGGATGCAGAGTTCGGTCGACTTAGGGGAAGCCTCCAGAATCTACCCCCGGGGAGAGCCAGGGCTACTGGCCTTCCCTCCCAGCTCAGCGCACTTGCCCAGGGTTGCTTGCCTCGCCAGCATTGCCCGGAGCCTCTTCGAGCACATCCGTGCAAGTTGCAGGAAGCTCCTTAATCTCTGAGCTCCGGGATGCTGCACCAAGGCCAGAGCACCGGAGACACAACCTGGAACTCGGGACCCACTCCGCCCAGTGCCCCGGTGTCTAGGGAATGTTGAAAGAGGGGGCTGCTGGTCCTTTAGCCCCGGGAGGGCCGCCTCCTCCCCGAGGGCTGCACTCCTCTCACTTGGGGCTGACCTCGCAGGTCTGGGTGGTAAACAAGGTCTGGATTCACTGACCAGGGTCATCCGTACGCCCGCTGCTACCAACTTCCTAATCCCGTGTAAGACTTTAGCCATGGCCCACTTCTTTCTGGGCCAAGGTTTTCCTAACTGCACAACTGGGAACACAGGCAGTCTCTTCTCCCAGGCTTCCCTGGGCCGAAGCTCCGCGTTGGGCATCAGGCGAAAAGAGAACCGGAAGGTCTCCGCGCACTCTCTCTTTGTTCACCGCGGCGGGAGCCTCCTGCCTCCGCCGCTCCTTCCCGAAAGGGGCGCTGTGGAGTGCGGGGCAGGCGGCCCGCGGCCCAGGCAAGGTTCCTCCCTTCCCAATTAGGCAGCGGAGCCTGATTAAAAGGGGGTGCTGCCCGCCCCCTCCTGCCCCATCTACATCGACGAGATTTCCCTTCATCAGAATCTCACATCCTCCAGAAATTAATTTGATGCCTCTTGTTATCAATTAATTGAATCTCGTTGGGAGAGAGAGCTCAGCGAGGCGGGCGGCGGCTTGGCCCTGGTGTGCCGCTGGTCTGCCCTCCCCCTCACATCAGGACAGCCTCACCCCCTCCCCATTTCTCTTGTTTCTGCCTTGCTCATAATTCCACTTATTTTCTAAAATATAGCCACCGCTGTGAATCCTTTTGCCCAGTTTGGCTTGGATGGGTCCCCATGGATGGGGCACTGCCTGGGATTTACCCTTCCTGAGCTGAGGAGGGGGCCATGTGGGGGTTCCTCTCCCCTGGGCCCTCTTCCATCCCTCTGTAAATCAACAGAACCACAGCGTTGGGGAATTTGGCCCTGACCCTGACCCTGTGTACTCCAGGGGCTGCTGGTGAGAAACTTGGAGAGGAGGACTGGGGGAGGCAGAGCTAGGGACGGATGGCAAGGATCCTCCCCCACTAGACACACACACCCTAGTTGGAGGAGGCGATACTGGAGGGCCAGGCTAGGGGCCTGTCAGCCAGCAGGATTTTGTCCTTGTGAAAGTTTCATTTTTTTTAGAGGAGGTGATTCGGAGCTGTTGCCCCTGCCAGGGCTGATCTGCTCAGTGAAGGGGCAGTGGGCACAGATGTGTGGTACCTCCTAGCCGCCCAAGAGCAAAGTTGGGCATCTGCAGGAACAAGAAGGTAAATGAGAGATGAAGGAGGAAGGTTCTAGAAGACATCCCAATCTGGGAGGGGGATGTGGCCGATACAGGGTACAACTAAGTGGTTACCAGACCCTGACTTGGGAGCTGTGCTTTGCTGTTCCACATACCTTCCCTTGTCCTGCTCCTCAGGACAGCCCTGGGAGATTGTCCAGGTGATGATCTGTATTACTCTCAATTAATGGTGAGGGATCCAGGCCTGGAGAGGTCATGTAACTTGCCCTGGGTCACACAGCTAACTGAAACATGCTTCTCTGGAATGCTGGCCATAAGGGCTGAGGTCGCAAATTGACCAACTTCACCCTTTAGGCGTTTTGTTGATGCACACAAAGCTTATTACAAGGGTACGTACGTTTCACACAGATATCCCCACTTCGGCTTCTTTTGAAACACCCAGACCCCGTCACTCTCAGCCTGCATTTCTGCATGTGGTAAGGACACACTGGGATTGAGTGTCCCATGCTCCTCACCTGGCCTTCTAGGTGACGGGCCTAGCCCCCAAGGGCATTTTGGGTAGTAATTCTGTCTTGGAGATTTCACCTGTCCTCTGTACTCTCCAAGAAGGAACTGGGGAAAAGGGGGTGGCCTGAGAGACTCTTAAAGGCCTTTACTAGAGCTCAGAGAAGACCTTTAAGGACACTGTGACCCCACGTGAATTCCCACACAACTCTTCAAAACTGGTGTGGGGGGGATAATTGTCCCGTTTCTGACCACAGAGGGGATTATAGGGTTTTGTGTCCCTTGGAGCCTGTCCTAAACTGAAACCAGCCCATCCCTGCCCAGGTGAGCCTCTCTGTGAAAGTGGTCAGCCTCTTACCTGTCTCCCAAACTTACTTACTTTTTGTGGGGGAAGGGAGAGACTTTCTCCCAAGAATAAAACCTCAGTTGGCAACAAGAGAGGAACTGGGCAGAAATCACCTTTCTGAAACTCATTTTGGAACAGGGCAAGAGGGGAAAGGATGCTGATGCTTATATATTCAGATGTGGGTGTGTTCTGGATGCCCCTTGAGTTGGTCCCCAAGATCCCTGTAAATGCCACATGTGAACATCATCGGGGAGACAGAGAGAGGGCCCAGGGCTGGTCAGGCAGGTGGGGTGGGAGGCAGTCAGGGACCCCAGGAAGGGCCAGACCCCATGGTGTGTCCCAGGTTGGCTGAAGCCCCTCCTTTGCACACGGGAGCCCTCTGGTGCCAAGGGCACTACCAGAACCAGGCTCCAGATGGCCACTCAAGCCCTGGATCAGTCGCCCCCACCCCTTAACCAGCGCCCCCCCCCACATAACACGTCACTATTTAATTAGCCGTCTCTGATTAACCAAACTTGGCATTCGGCTTCTCTTGCCCTCATCTTTCCCAGCTCCGAATCAATGGCTTTGATATGCTAATTAGGGAGTAATTTAATTTCAAAAGGCCGCAATTAACAAGGGTGTTGTGGACATGCTGTAGTTAAGCGGAGTAATCTAATTTGCATTAGTAACAAGCAGGGACTAATTAGAAGCTTAATTAGACACTTAGATGGCTCTTATGTTTACTTTCTTAATGAGATGGAGTGGGATCTTTGGTTCTCTTTCCTTTTTCTTTCTTTCTTTCTTTTTTTTTTTTTTAATTGTTAATTCTTCTTGGTGTGGTTCTAGGAAGGAGTGTTGAGCGAGGCCACCTTGCTAGGGCCTGGTGGGAGCATTTTAGGGCCTGAGTGGGTGTAAAGGACACTGTGGGGGGCGGGCAGTGGTGAGGAAAGGTTCAGATTCCAGGGAGAGTCCAGAATGACTGCCCTCCGGGCCTTAATGACCTCTGAGGTGGGATTCAGGAGAAGAGCACTGATTTGGGAGTCAGGAGAGCTATAGGGTTTCTGTTGGGCTCAGCCTCCCAGCAGCCAGGTGACCTTGTCAAATCAGTAGGCATCCTCAAAGTGTCCTTCCCTCTTTATCTGTCAAATGAACACCAGGTTGTGTGCAGAAGAGTGGAGGGGACAGTGTATGGGAAAGGGCTTCAAGGAGAATGGTTGTTATTAAAATAAAATATAGTCACAAACTGTGTGCCCAGGTTTCTCTTCCTTGTGACTCAGCTTAGAAGTCACCTCCCACCAGAAGAGCCTTCCCAGAGTGTCCACATTCCCTCTAGGCACCCACAGCCAGCCCGCCAGTGTCAACGTAACATAGCATTTGTAAAGTTGTGCACCATAAAGAGTAGAGGCTCTCAACCCTGGCTGCAATTGAAGTGTAAGATTTTATTTTTTTATTTACTTGAGAGAGAGAGAGAGGGAAGGAGCACTAGTGGGAAGAAGAGCAGAAGCAGAGGGAGAAGATGACTGCCCACTGAACAGGAGCTCCCATGCAGGGCTCAATCCCAGGACCCTGAGATCATGACCTAAGCTGAAGGCAGACGCTTAACCTGCTGAGGCATCCAGGCACCGGCTGCAATTGACATTTAGAATACTTGGACAAGATTTTTAAATTATCTGTGCCTGGGTCCTACTCCCCAGAGTCCAATTTATTTGACGCAGGGTGCAGCCTAAGTATTGGGTATTTTTCTTAACACTGTGTTTGTCTGGGTGTCTGTCTTTCTCTTCCACCAACATGTAAGCCTCCCAACAGCAGGGGCTGTGTTTTGTTCCCTCTTTATGCCCAGAGCCCTGTGTTCAGTATTAGTTGCAGGCAGAGGCCCACGAGCCTGCTGTGTACCCTCTGGAGGGTGTGTAAACTCACCCAGGTTTGACAGCGTCTGCAGTGTTGCTTTTTGAAAGCCTTATGCAGGATCTGAGAATCTTCTGGAAACAGACCTGAGGAGAATGGAGGGAAAATGCTAAAAAGGTGAGGGGCTCATGAGTCCTCAAGGATGTGGGCACATTGCCGAATGGAGGATAAAATTGGTACAAATTTTATGGACATCAATTAGGGAATAAATGTATTAACAGCCTTAAAATTACACAGTTCTAAAAAAGAAAAAAAACACGGTTCTACCTAAACATGTATCTTTTTTTTTTTAAGATTTTATTTATTTATTTGACAGAGAGATCACAAGTAGGCAGAGAGACAGAGAAAGATGAGGAGAAGCAGGCTCCCTGCTGAGCAGAGAGCCCGATGCGGGCCTCGATCCCAGCCCCTGGGATCATGACCTGAGCCAAAGGCAGAGGCTTAAACCACTGAGCCACCCAGGCACCCTCTAAACATGTATCTTAAGCATATAGTTAGAAAGGTCGAGTATTGCTTTCCTATAAGGGTGTTTATTGCAGCATTGTAGTTAAAAAAAAAAAAAGGTATAGTCTGGATGTCCAACTCTAGGGGATTGGTTAAATAAATTCTGGAACGTGCAGCCCATTTGAGCAACTATGTGACCACTAAAAACTGTTGCTTAAAATATTTGATGTCATGTGGAAATGGTTATGATAGTAAGTGGTGAGTGGAAAAATAGGAAAGTTCAAACCATGTACAGATTATGACCCCAATTTCACTTTTTAAATGTTTATATGCCAAAGAGAGTGAAAATGAACTGACTGGAAGGGGGTGGATCCCAAAGGCTAGCTTTCTGGGTGGCACAATTATGGGTATTACTTTTTTTTCTTTATACTTTTTTTTTTTCTCTTCAAAATTTTCTGCCAAGGTGTCTGTTACTTTTAAGATTAAAAAATGGAGTTACTTGAAACTTGGGAGAGAACTTGAAGCAGCACAGAATGGTGGTTCACCTTCCAAGTCAGGGACTTGTTGTCGCCTTTTGTTTATTTATTTATTTTTAAATGATGTTATTTACTTATTTGAGAGACCGGAGAGCGCATGTGTTCCTGGGGACAGAGGGGCAGAGGGAGAAGCAGGCTCCCTGCTGAGCAAGGAGCCCCACACAGCTCCAACCCCAGACCCTGAGGTCATGACCTGAGCCGAAGGCAGACACTTAACTGACTGAGTCACCCAGGCATCCTTATTGCCACCTTTTAGAGAGGCGGGTCCTCACCCTGCCACTTGCCCTAAGTTCCTCAGGCCCTGAAATTTTGTGTGGCAAGGCCTTGAATGGTCCCTAACATCGGGGCGTGTGGCTGCTAATGTGTCATTTCGGGAGAATCTTGGGAGTACAGAGGGAAGCCTAGGTGCCTGCCTCTGACCCACACAAAGGAGAGTCCCAAAGTACAGGGACAACATGGGCTTAGAGAGGGATTAAGCTTTTTCTGGAACTCAAGAGAGCCCCATCTTCCTGGGGCAAGACACTGTAGGCGTAATCAGAAAGCCAGATACGATGTGACTCACATCACCCTGCTCTGGTTTAGGGACTCACTTGGGAGCTAGAAACATCCTAACCTATGGGTCCTGCCTCACTTTCTGCAAATGCTGAACCAAGGGCTGTGATGAGAGGATAATAGGATCACAAACCCTAGCCCACTCAGAGTTGAGGTATAGCAGGACTTTCTGGGCTCCCATAATCATAGTAACCGCCCTTCTCTGAATGGCTTTTTCATGCAGTGTATTCTGTTTGCTATCACAGCAGCCCTGTTTGCAATCACAGCAACCCTGAAAGGAAGGTTTATTGGTATTAGTCCCATAAGACAAATAAGGTCACCAAGGCTCAGCCTGGTGACCTCACTGCTCAGTGCTCTCCATACAGAGATAAGAGACCAGAAATTGGTCCACAGGTAGGATGGCAAATGAGTGTGGCTGGCTAAGGAGGGCCAAGGCCCAAAACGGCTGCTGCCCAAACCCTCATCTCTGCTGGTAGCCTGAGTCAGTGTTCCTTTGGGGCCTGAGGTGAACCAGGGAGGGGGGATCCCCACACCTTTGGAGGACAGGTTGGGAAGCATTCTTCTGTTACTTGTGATGTCGGTGCTTATTGCTCTGGAAAGCCCTCTGCTTTATGTCCCTGACACAGGTAAGATCTGATAGCAGGACAGCTAGAAAGATAGGGAAAGAAAATAGAAAGAAATAGAAAGAAAAAGAAAATGCATCTTCGTGCTCTGTTCTCTCTGGTACCCACATCTTTTTATGGAATCTAGCAATGTGTCCATTTCAGAGACTTTTAGCTCTGGAAAAGTCTGAAAGCAGCAACCTCTCATAAAATATGGGCCTTTGCCCGAGCTGTTTGCCCTGAATTCAGTGTACATTTTACCTGGCCAGCATCTAATCACCTTTCATCTCTGAATATAAATGCCATTTCCTTGAAGAGAAGGCCTTCCCTGCACTCCCACTCCCACCCCCCATTAAGTTAGAGTCCCCTGCTTATTCCCTGTACTCACATTTGATGGAACCTACTTTCTTTATGTGAGCTTATCTACTTATTTGGGTCCTTATTTATCATTTGCCTCCCCTCACGGGAACTGTGAGCTCCAGCACATTAGGGCCTGGGCCCTGTTCTGCTGGGGTCTGCCCACACACATAGCCTGACACACTGTACATGCTTAAGTTTCCGGGGGACCAGTGAATGGACGAGGGTCACTGCTGGTGCTATACGCTCTTGGCTGTCCACTGGAGGAGAGAGAAGCATGACTTTGTTCACGGCCAAAACTCTACTAGTGGCTAAATTTTCAAAAAGACAATGCCAGATTTACCCAGTGAAAAGGGGTTGAGGTGAACAGGACCCCCCCCCATTATTATAAATTACCCTCAAAGTATCTAGGGCACTGCTGCACTGGTTTGTTCAAGATTTGGATACCAGCAGAGGGTAGGGACCAAATTCCGGTGTCTTGCAGTCCTGCAAGATAGATCCTCAGGGTTTGTCTTTTTTTTTTTTTTCTTTTAAGATTTTATTTATTTATTTGACAGAGATCACAAGCAGACGGAGAGGCAGGCAGAGAGACAGGGGGAAGCAGGCTCCCTGCTGAGCAGAGAGCCTGATGCGGGGGCTCAATCCCAGGACCCCGAGATCATGGCCTAGGCCAAAGGCAGAGGCTTAACCCACTGAGCCACCCGGGCTCCCCCCCCCTTTTTTTAAAAGTAAGACTTGAATTCACCACCCTGAGATCAAGAGTTGCATGCTTTACCAACCAGTGAGACTTGAATTCACCACCCTGAGATCAAGAGTTGCATGCTTTACCAACCAGGCTAGCTAGGCGCCACCTCCCACCTCCCTGTTGTCTGTCTTAATCAGGCACTAAATCCATGTTGAATGAATAAATGGCCTTGGACATGGATCATCTCATTTTGGCCACGAGGCAGCTCATAAACTAAAGTCAGTGGTCATCACTGAGGAGACCTGTGGTCTTGGATGAGCAGCACTAACATCACTTGGGAACTTTTTAGAAAAGAGATTCTCAGACCTACTGAATCAGAAACTCCAGGCCTCAGGCCCAGCAGTCTGTGTTCCAACTAGCCCTCCAAGGGCATTCTGATGCATTCAAGTTTGAGATCCTCTGGCTTAAGGTTTCGGCTCATTTTGTTCTCCCTTTGACAGAAGCTTCATCTGTCTTTTTTTGCAGTTGGCTTCCTGAGCTTTCTTGGAAGTCGACAGGGCTATACTATTATACTATATATTATAATATATATGTGTATATATATTATAAATAGTATATATGTGTATATGTATATATACACATATATATTATAAATAGATAATCTAGTTTCCCCCATCATGCGGAGGAGAAAAAGGGGTAATGAACTTGGGCCCAAGTGCCCCGGCAAGTTGGTGACAGACCGGGGCCTAGATGCCACGTTTCCCAACTTTAAGGCTCAGTTTCTCGGCTCTCTCCCCGACCAAGATTGTGGGTTTGCGGAGGGCTGGAAACTGTGACTACTTGTTTCAACTTGAACCACCACCCTTGCTGCGGGTGTGGGTTACCTGTGGTCACGCCCCCACGGGCCTTGCTCTGGTTAGAGCTGGGGTGCAGCAGCTGTCCAGCTGCGGTGCGTGCACGTGTGCGCTAGGGGCTGCCCCGCCCCCGCCACCCCCTCCCCGCGGGTAAACTCCGGGCATCCATCAGTCTGTTAATTGCGCTAATTAGAGATCGCGGAGGTGTTAATTGGAAAACCCTGGTATTGTGCCTGTTTGGGGAAGAAAACGTCAATAAAAATTAATTGATGAGTTGGCAGGCCGGGCGGTGCGGGTTCACGGCGAGGCGCAGGGTGTCGTGGCAAATGTTACGGCTCAGATTAAGCGATTGTTAATTAAAAAGCTACGGTAATTAATACTCCCTACACCATATGTGCCCGCGGAAAAGGCACAAAGGTTTTTCGGCGTGTGGGGGTCCCCGCCCCTCTTCCTCTCACCCAAAACACCCTAGTCCTTGGGTTCTCCTTTTAGCCTCAAGATGGGTAGAACTCGTCACTTCTGCCCTGAGAGGGGACCAGACTGACCAGGAAAGTTACTAGGAGGGGTCCCCTGTGGCATGCCCACCAGGGTTCTTCGAAGGGCCAGGAGCCTCAGGGGAAGTGGGAGCCCCCGGTGGCCCCACAGCCTCCCCCAGAGCGGAAGAGGAGGCTGCGGCTTTGACCCAGCTTCCTTCCTTTCTTTCGAAGGTGTCTGTGGGACCTTTGGGTCCTGGAGCAAGGCTCTGAGGTGTCCTGACTCCCCAAGGGGTTCCCTGAGAGATGGGAGACTGGGGACCTGCCTAAAGATGGGACTAGAGCCCGAGAGAAATCCTTGACCACCTAAAACAATTCGGCCTCAGACACTTTCACTTGTCCCCAAGATGTGGTAGAAGAGGGGTCAGGAAAGGCTGGGGTGGGTGCGGGATGAGGGCCTCAGTTTTAGCGAATCCTAGAAAGACCTAATTCCCCCCTCCTGACATGCTGTATAAAGGAAGAAAAGCCAGCCAGGTGACTTGGGCAAGGGATAGTGACTTGCCCAAAGTCACACAGCTGGCCCTTGAAACCTGATAGTCTCTTTCCTGGAGCTCTCTTCTTCTCCAGGTGTCAGCTGCTCTTTTCTGGGGAAATGGGTGACTGGGGTAGGAGTGTGTGGTGAGAGGGGGAGGGGCAGGAGTGAAGGGAGGAGGAAGCTCTTGGAGGGTGCCCCTCCACCCCCGTCCCAGAGGAAGCAGCTAAGGTCCACATGAGGTGGATCCTTGGGGAAGGGACCACTGCCGTGACTCTGATGGGCCATCAGGGTCTCCAACCAGCCACTAGAACACTGTGGCTTCATGTGCACATGCTGGACTAGGGAGTTTTACTCCTGGAAATTTCCAAGACCGATAAGACTTCTAGGACCACCCCTTCATGTAGAGTTGGGGAAACTGAGGCCCAAAGCTCGAGGAAGATAGAGGATTCACAGCTGGTTGTGGCTGAGCCCAGGCCCTTGCCTTCTCCTAGCCAGGGTCCAGGTTCTCAGGGCACTGCTATCAAGGCCTGCCTCCAGCACCACTAACTCCCCCCCACCCCGGGCCTGCCTGCCCCAACCCCCAGAGTCTGCACACCCACAAGGCAGAGGACACCCCATTGCTATCGCAACACCCAGTGGAGAGATGGGCAGGAGGCGTGAGGCCGCTGGTGTGCTCATCCTCAGAGGGCAGATGTCCCAGGGCAGGGAAGGTGAGGGTGTGGAGATGCCTGGGAACACATGCAGGTTTGGGTGCGTGTTGGTGAGCGGGTGGGAGCAATGAAGGAGGTGAAAGCCCCAGGAGAGGGCAGAGCGTGCCACATGGGAATTAATGCCATTCATACACCCTGCGGAAATGACTTTTCAAATGCATATAATCTCAAGCATGCAAATGAGAGGCTTGCTTCACCCTGTTTAATATGAATGATCGGCCCTTGAATAGCTATTATTACACGCCACATTGCAGCAATTATGTTGTACACTGGGTGTCGCTCTGTACCCCCCCCATAAAAAGACAGAAAAGAAAGGGACACCTCTGTTTGCAGCCTCATTCCTTTCTTCTCCCTTTTTCCAAACTTGCTGTCTGATCTACAACTTTATGGTGTGTGTGTGAGTGTTGGAAGGGGAGGCACTCTCCCTTACCCCAGGGAAGGAACTGCTGGATTCTCTTTCCTTTCTCCTGTGCACACACAGGCACCCCTGAGGCTCTGGTCTTTGTCCCCTGGGGCCCAGGAGTTCTCAGATCTCAGAAAAGCTAGACTTGGAATCAAGGCAGGCAGCTGCTCTCCACCCCCAGCAGGGCCAGGGTTGGGGGAGAGGGAGCAGAGTGGGCCCCTGCTGTCTCCCCATCCCCCTTATGTGTAGCTGAGCCCCAGGCCTGAGTGGGGGAAGGTGCTCTGTAAGCTGCTGCAAGGGATCAGGGTGGGTGGCTTGGAGGAGGGGGCTGGGGCCCTGTGCTCTGACGGGTGGAGGATGGCGCCCACCCCATTCATCATTTGGCAGCCACTGGCCCTCGGGCTGACATGGCCATTAAGGCCTGCGCCCAAGTGCTCAATCTCTTCCGAACCATCACCCCCAACCTCACCCTAGCCCTGGCCCACCTCCTCTTGGATCTCAGGAGTGGGAGCAGCAGCTGGGGGGTGGGCGGTAGGGGGACAAGCCCTTGAAAACACACAGACACACACAAACATGGGAAACCCTAGGAGCATACAGTCACCCAGGAGGCCACACAGATCAATCCATTACGACCAAGATACCTAGAGTCACAGACGAAGAGGGGCACAGGAGCAGCGATGTGGCACATGTGACCGTTGGGCTCCCCATGGACCCTTAACACCTCTCCCCCTCATGTACCCCCAGACCCTCACACTCCTCCCAATAGAAGCAGCAAGTGGCCCAGCCAAGAGGGAGGGGGGAAGAGTTCTTCCCGGGTGAAGGGAGAGAATTTCCCTGGCAGGAGGGAGATGCTCTTGGGAGCGGCCACCTTGGGGAAGGAACTAGGGAAGTGATCCAGCCTCTCTGGTCTGCTCATCCACTGCCTATTGGGAGACCCTGCGATCCTGGGTCTGCCTAGGCCAAAAGGGGATCAGAAAGGGCAGAAAGAACGAACACTGGCTACCTTCCATAGGTCCCTTGATCTCTGCGTGATTTGGGCCAAGTCTTGGGCCTCCCAAAGCCTTAGAGTCCTCACCCTTACAAATAAGGCAGGTGGAGAAGGCATGGATCGGAGCTTACCTGCTGCAAGGTGGTTTTTACACGTGCTGTTTTACTTACTCCTCACAGGACTCCAAGAGGCTAAGATTAACTGCTTCTACTGACAAACTGAAGTTTGGGGAGGGTTTTTATTTTTGTTTTTTAAAGTTAATATATTTAAGTAATCTCTGCACCCAACACAGGGCTCATACTCATGACCCAGAGATCAAAAGTCACATGCTCTTCTGACTGAGCCAGCCAGATGCCCTGAGGTTTAGGGAGTTTAAGACTCTGTCAAAGATCAGTGGTGCGGGGCGCCTGGGTGGCTCGGTGGGTTAAGCTGCTGCCTTCGGCTCGGGTCATGATCTCAGGGTCCTGGGATCGAGTCCCGCATCGGGCTCTCTGCTCAGCGGGGAGCCTGCTTCCCTTCCTCTCTCTCTGCCTGCCTCTCTGCCTGCTTGTGATCTCTCTCTGTCAAATAAATAAATTAAAAAATCTTAAAAAAAAAAAAAAAAGATCAGTGGTGGGTATCAGCCAGGTCCCTTTTGACTGCGATGCATGTTCCTCTCAAGGGGCTGTGGCTTCGGGGATAGCTGGGAAATGGGGGCACTCCAGACTTGGAGAGCAGCTGGGTATACTAAAGGCCCCTATTTGCATCACAGTATGTGTGTGTGTGTGTGTGTGTGTGTGTGTGGCCTGCAAGCGTGTGCACGCGCGCGCACACACATACACACTCATCCCCCCTGTCCCCCCAGCAGATGTTGGACCCTCCTTGAGTGATAGAAGGAATCTCTGGCCTTCTCCTGGCTACCTTTGACCGTTGCAAACAGACCCTCTCTTTCCGGGAATGCTTCCACCCCTGGAGAAGCAGCTGGGGAGGGAGGGGAGAGCACAAGATTCAGGCCTTGACCCTTTGCCCTGAACTGTCTGGACCCTCAGTTTTTCCATCTGTAAAATCAGGATGATAATAACTATCTCTCACCATCTTTGTGAGAAGGAATCATGGTGCTAATAGAAATAGTAAATGTTATGGAGTGTCTGCTTTTGGCCATGGCTTTTTGGCAGGTCAGAGAAGTGGAACCACTGACTGCCTTCACCACCCAGCTCCAGCCCAGTTGAGTGGCACCCAGTAGGTGCTGGGCAAAGGACAATCACATTTGTGGTACAAGTGTGGATTAGAGCCTTTCTGGGTCCTAGGGGAGGAGACCCTATAAGGAGGCCCTGTCCTGGGGAAGTCTCTGTCTGTGGGGAACACACACAGAGGTCATTACTGGTGGGGGTGGGGCTCAGCAATATGGTTGGTCCCAGTGAATAGCTCCTCCGAGTTTTGATATCCTAGCGGGATGATATCCTAGCCGCAGGCTAGCTTCCCCAACGTCCTAGCCTGGAGGGAGAGGCCAACACCAGGCTGGGGGGCGGGTGGATGGGATTCTCTACCTTACCCTCCCCAGGAGCAAGGGTGAAGACATCACCTCCTCCCCTTCCCGGCCAAAGTCTCCTGGAAGTCCGGAAAATGTGGGGGAGGAAGGCAGTGGGGCGGTCTCAGCTTCACTGAGCTGCCCCTCAGTGGAGCTGCCCCTTCCCCAGCCTAGGGAGAGGATGGTCGGGAGGGGGCCCGCACCCCGAAAGGGGTTGTAGGAGCCCCTCGAGGAAATTAAGGAGGAAGAGATGCCCTAGGATTGGGGGGCAGGGGGCTGTTAAGCTGTGGAGGTGTGTTGTTTGGGGGTCGAGGGGCTTCGGTGGCTGCCCCCCCCCCCCCCCCCCCCCCCCCCCCCCCCCCCCCCCACGGTAGCCCGCGTCCTGGTTTGAGCCTCAGTCCCTCCCCCGTGTCTCTCCTCCCCCTCCAGGTCCCGCTAGAGCGACATGATGGTGGAATCCGCCTCGGAGACAATCAGGTCGGCTCCCTCTGGCCAGAACGGCGTGGGCGGTATCTCCGGGCAGGCCGATGGCGGCGGCGGCGGCGGCGGCGGCGGCGGCGGTGGGGCCGGGGCGGCGGGCGCTGGCGGAGGCGGCCCGGGCAGGGACTCCGCGGCGGGCCCAGACAGCAACGGCGAGATGAGCCCGGCAGAGCTGCTGCACTTCCAGCAGCAACAGGTAGGAGCGGGCGCCCCTCCCTGGCAACCGGGAGGAGCAGAGGGGCTCGGCCGGGCCACTTCCCACTCTCTTTCTGGCGACATAGGTCCCAGGCTTCTGCCAAGCAGCCTCACTTGTAACCCTCTTGAAAAGATCCAGCCTCCAGGGACTCCCTCTGCGCCCTCCCACACCAATGGCCATCCAAAGGCAGGGGGAGAGCAGGGCTTCCAGGAGAGAGAAGTGGGACCCAGGAGGCCCAGAGGTCAGGAAGCTTGGACCTGTTTCAGAAAGAGACAAAGACAGAGAGACTCCTGGAGAAGAGCGTGAGAATGTGCGTTTGTGCTCTCCTCCTGCACATTGGCTAAGTGAACAGAGTTGCAGAGGGAGACCCCTCTCTAGGGTACATGTTCCTTGGAGAAAGGGGTTGTGTATACAGGGGTATCTTCACTTTCTTTGTACTGTAAAATCTCCCCCACTGCCTTCGCTGCCTGGGCCCCTAATCCAGGCTGTGAAGAAATTAAGCTTCCAGGCACCAGAGTCCAAAGCAGCTAGGAAAAGGCCAAAGGTAGGAGGCAATGGCAGGCCTCCATTTTTAGGGGTCAGTCTGGGAATCCCTATCTGCCTCCCCCTTCCGTTTCTCCCCCCTCCACCATTCCACCCTAAACGGCAGAGTTCAGGAGTTCAAGACCAGCCGCTAAAGTTTGAGAGGCCCTGGGGTGGGGAGCCTGGTTGGTGATGACAGAGCAGGGGCCCCAGGTCCTGGCCCCACAGCCCCACCCCTGGAAAAAGGGAGAATCATGCTTGACAAGTTCAGGAGAACCGGCCCAGCCAGCCTTGGCCTTGGGATTCTCCTCCTCTTATTTGATTGCTCCTCCGAGCTCACTGCTGGCACTGCCCCTTGGGGGCTCTGCTGGGAAAAGTCATGTCCCCACCCACATCCCCACCCCTGCCTCAAGTGCACACAGATGTATATTCCCACCTTGCCCTGGTGTTCTCTCCCAGGCTCAACGTGGGGCTCCTCCCCCAACTCCATAAGCCCCTCAGGGGTCCTTTCCCACCACTCTCTGTGGAATGGAGGTCAGACTGGGAGCTGCACCATCCGAAGCCGGCACCCTGCCTGGAGCTGGTCAGCCACCATTAACACAGAAACTGAACCAACCTGGGTTAAGTCCCAGCCAGTCCCTTAACCAGCTGTGCAACTTTGGCCAAGTCCTGGACCCCACCTTGAGCCCTGGCCTCCTGGATGCCTAAAGCATAGGATTTTTAGGATCAGGTGCGATTTGAGCTCTGCACACACCGAGTGGCCCATGTAGATGCTCACAGAATTGAGGACTTCAGAAATCACTTCCTCTTACAGACCATGGAGACCCGTCACCTTCCCCTGGGGAGATAGCCCTTGGGAGTTTGCTGGCATCTCCCAGGCTTGCTAACAAGCAGGATCTCTGGGGAAGAGACCAGAGTTTGTGACATCTACTGGGGACAGAAGGTCAAAGGGCCAAATCTGACCCTTATGAAAATAATAACAAGACACACCCCACCAGAAATCTCTAAGGCCACCCATTTTTTATAACCACCTCTTCCCTACCCCCACCTCTGTGCACACAGGGCTAGGAAAGGTTTTGAATGTGGTGGGGGATGGGACGGATTCGGGAACTACGGACGCTGGAAAGTGTCTTTTAAACAATTATTTTTCAACTGCAGGGTGAACACAGATTATCTGTAAACTGGGGTCATGTGTGGGCTGGGGAGAGACAGAACTTTCTGTACTGGTCAGGTTTCTTCGCTCTGCATCACACACAAGCCATGTTGTGCCATCTATATTTCACGTTCAGGTTATTCCTGTTTGTTTTGGGGAGTATCCCAAAGTCCTGGAAAATCCTATATCTGTTTCACAAATAAACTGGGGTGGAGATTTGGAGGCAGGCGGAGGGCTGTTTTAGCCTTTTGGGCTCACTATGGGCCTGGGGCCTGGGGCCAAAGGAAATAGACTTAAAAAAGTTCTGTTGGCTCCGAACTCTGAAAGAACCCCACAAAACTAAAATGATAAGTTTTTTCAATTAACAGGAAAGGGCCCGTCCTTCTAGCCCCAGTCTATGAGCCAGGCTTTGGGGGAAGTTTCAGGGGTAATGCTTTCTGGTACCCCCCAACAACAAATGTTCCTGACTATTGGTGGGGTAGATTAACTGTAGAAAAGAAAGCCTGGCCCAGTGGGTTCCTCCTTCCTCTGCTGGGCCTCACCAGGAAGTCCTTTGAGGACAAACAAACCAATAACCTTCCCTCCCTTTGGTGCTTTGGGTCTTTCTCATACATGGGCCACTTAATCACCATGCCGGCCCTAGGATGTGGGTGTTATGATTCCCATTCTGCAGATCAGGGGACACTGACTGGGCTTGGTGACACGGGGACAGCTGCAGCTAGAGCTCAGCACAGCCTCCTTTTGGCTGATCCCCCATCACACAGTCCCCTATCGGAAATGGAAGGAGTGAGGCCTGGAACATAGTAGGTGCTAAATAAACGTCCGTTGCTGAGTGCCTGACATCATTCCATCCCCAGCCCTGAAAGCTCTTAGACAAATGAAAACAACACAGCCTCCAGGCCCTAAGTAGCCACTCCAGAGGAGGGAGGTCGAGGGCAGGTGTGGAGGCTGTGCACTGTTCCCATTCCTCCTCCTCAGGCCTCCTTGGGCCTCCAAGCCCCTCTCCCTCTTTCCATCTGCTGGTCTCTGTGCCTCCACTCTGGATAAATAAGCCCTGGAAATGCAGGCTTGGCCTTTGGGAGTAATGAGTTGACAGAGGGGAGGGAGATAAACAGGGCGAGTCAGAAGTCAGGCCAGTGACAGGACTGGAGGCTGCGACAAACAGTGCTGAAGAGGGCAGCCTCATCACTTTGGAACAAGAGCAGGCACCGTTTCCATGCAACAGCAGGCCGGGAGCTTGTTCAAACAGAGGCTGGGGATGGGGGTGGGGGGGTTACATGGCTGGGCTGCCAGGCCCTGTCTGACTAGAGAGAGGGTCCCCACCTGGCTGCCCCCTTCTCCCAGCAGCCAAGGCCCCCGCCTCCCCCTCTCAAGCCCCTGTCTGCTCAGTGGCAGAGCCCCACCACCTCCACGCTGTCCTTAGGGCTTGGACCAGCTCTCCAGTCTCACCCCCTTACGGGGAACCGACTGTGAGAAGGCTCTCGGTGCAGGAGGCCTGGGAGTGTGCATTCATTCCGCAAACATGCCTGGAGCCTTATTTACACCAGGCTCCCTGCTGGCCAGCTGGAGCTGATGACCCCAGCTGCTATTCAAGAATACCCTGGACCCAGTAGACATGCCAGCTGTGCACCCATCCCCTTGCTTCACCCAGCAAAGTCTCCTTCCTCATTGCTCCTTCTGCCCCTGTTTTCCCTCTGAGGGTTTTTTTCTTTGAAGGTTGTTCTTGCATCTTACCCTAATCTGATTTCACCTGGATGAAATGTCCCCAGGACGGGGGTGGGGTGGGGGTTCCCCAGGGACAGCACAGAAACCCTTTGGGCTCTGATGGGGAGCAATGAGGGTTGGGACAAGTGTGGGAGGTGGTGGGCCTCAAGAGGCTTTGGGGCCATGGCCTGGCCGCCCTGGCCCAGGGGGGGCTGGGAGGGCTGGGCCGGCGGGGAGGGGGCTGCCAGAGCTGCTGGCGGCCGCGCTGAAAGGCGTCCTGGGCCTCTGGAGCCTGCACTTCCATTGTCCTCTGGTTTCGGGGGTGACAGGTCAGTGAGGGTCACAGGAGGGTTGCCTAGCGTCTGGGAACTCCCACTGCAGTTGCTGTGACAACCGGGGCCAAATCCCACCCTGTTCACATCCTGTGAGGACATTCAAAGGGGTTGGGGGGCTCTGCACATTAATGGGCTTTTAACTCACCCCCTCCTAAGAGATGGGGGGGATGTCAGGGCACGGAGGAAGAGAAGAATGGAAGACATTTTTGTTCCCCTCCTGCGTCTGGCCCTCCTCTGCCCAAGCTACCTAGGGGGACGGGATGGGAAGGGGAGGCTTATGGGGTGAATTAGCACACATACCCCCACATCACACACACTGTCAACAGTGGTCTTAGTCCTCAGGTCAGGGGCCCATTTCTCCTTGGGACTCATGCCCCCAGACCCTACTTACTCCTCCTCTCCAGTCTCACACCTTGTATACTCTGCTCTTTTCTCTTAATTAGGATGACACCCTCCCCAGGAGGGGCTGGGGACCTGGAGGGAGAATGGGGGCCCCAACTCCCTGGAGGGGAGACTTAGGAACCTGACTTAGCCCCTGACTCCCAACAGCTGCAGCGTAGAGCGGACTTGCCTCCACCAGGACGTAGAGGGCTGGGAAGAAAGGCCGCCACCCAGGTCATTGGGGTCGTAGGGGGAGAGGTCCTTAACTCCCCACATCTTGTTCCAGTCCTGGGTTGCTAAGCCGAAGGCCACCCTTGTTTTATGTGTCTGCCTCAGGGCAGAGGCGGGTGAGAAAGGCAGAGGAGAGGCTCCGGGCCAGGAAAAGGAACCCCCAGGGTCCTGCTTTGCTGGGACTAGGAGGGAGCCAGCCCACCTTACCCCCAGCCTCCCCTTCTGGTATGGAATTCTGACACTCTCTCTGTCTCTCTCCCACCCCTATTTTATGCCAGGGTTCTTGTGGGTACTGATCAACCGGGAGCTTGGGGACAGGGAAGAATTTGGGGGAGGGGTGCCTGAATGTTTCCTCTTCTGAGTGTGAAAGGTTAAAGTGGGGGAGGGCCACTCCTCCTCAGCGGGTCAGTGGAACGCCTTGATTCTGAGCAGCCCCAGGGGGATTCCTTGGGAAGGGACTTGCCTGCCCCCACATGCACTACTCTGTGTCCCACACTTGAGTCTCCTGTGGAAGCACTAGCGTCAGGGTCGTGGCTGGGCTCACGGTGGCTCTGGACCTGGAAAGAGACGTGCTTCTGGAGAGCCCATAGCTTCTGGAGAGCTGGCTGGCGGGCAGCTGAGGCAGGTCTGGGAGGTGCCCAAGCAAGCAGGGGGTGAGCAGGGGGACAGGCCGCACTACTAACACCCTGCTCTGTTTCCCTGCTTCCAGATCCAGGGAGGGAACCAGGGAGCCAGAGAGGAGTTCCTTTCCTGGCTTCGGAGCCTCTGGGTCACTTGTTCATTCTCATCTCCTGGGGCAGGGAAGCCCTTGGTGGCCTTGGTGGGGAAGGGGGCCTGAAACACGGCTGTGTACCCGGGCTCTGAGTCTCCCACCCACGTGGGCCTGCCTGTATCAGCGCGTTGCTGGTTTTCATTTTAATGGTTCTAATTTGAGAATGCGCCGATGTCATTTTTATGAGGTTGGTGTAAAAAAAATTTACAGCCTTTCCAAAAAGCTTTTTTTTTTTTTTTTCCAAGGGAAAAAGGTGTAGAATCACTTCGGGGGTTTTATGGTCTCCTCTCCCCCAATCCTCCTAGCCCCCCTTTTCTGTGTCGTGTCGTTTTTCCTGCCTCTGCTAGAGGACAAAGCCTAGCTAGTCAAGAACCTGGATCTCCCCAAGTCAGTACCTTTACTGGTTGGGTCCACTGACCTCTGACCTTTCTCCCTGGGCCCCTTCCCTCTGCTCTCTGGCTTCAGAGGAGTTGCATTTCCAGCTGTGGACAGAGAAGTGTTTCCCGTTTAATTCCAATCAACAAGTATTTATTAGGCACCTACTGTTTACTAGCAGTGGGTTAGGTATCTGCCCTTAGGTATCTGGGTTAGGAGTTGCATTTCCAGCTGTGGACAGAGAAGTGTTTCCTGTTTAATTCCAATCAACAAGTATTTATTAGGCACCTACTGTTTACTAGCAGTGGGTTAGGTATCTGCCCTCAGAGATTATATCACTGCATTTCTTCCTCAAGCATAGAGTGCAATCAAAAACCCTTGTCCCTGTATGATCTAGCTACTGCTCACCTCTGGGTCTTCCTCCCAGGCAGACTCCTTAGCTTGGCCAACTCAGGCCTTGGTAGTTCATGATGCTTCAAGCTTAGTCCTGCCTCAGGGCTCTTGCACCAGTGCTTTTGTCCCCCAGGAATACTGTCCCCTGAATGAGTTCTCTCCTAAAACTTAATGTCTCTTCAGAGAGGCCTTCCCTGGCCATGCAGCTTAAGTAGGCAGCCAGCCATCCTGCATGGAACGCTCCTGGAACACTAACCACCATCTCTTCTTAGCCTCCTTCTCTTTGTTTTCACCATCTGGTTCATCACCTTAGAACGGGATCCCTGTAAAAGCCAAGACCCGGAATCCCCTGGAGGCTGGGATGGTGGATGCGCCCTGTGGGGCTTCACACATCCTCGCTAGAGTACTGACAAATGAATAGGGAGTCGCTAGAGTACTGACAAATGAATAGGGAGTCGTAGTATGGCTGAGGGTAAGGGAGGCTGGGGACAGGTCATGGGCTTTCCTGGGGCTCTTTTCAGGTTTGGGATAGGCTAACCACCACCTCCCCAAGTGCCCTCCTGTGCCCCTTCCCCTAAATCTAGACAGCCCCGGTGGAAATTAATTATCAAGACAATTTCTATCTCGGTTTTGCCAGAATTAGCTAGATGCAGACAAAAGAAGTTTGGATTTTATTTTGGCTGCCCCTCCCCACAATCCAAGTTAAACCAGAATTTGCCAGAAGGTCCTCCATCTTGACCGGCACCTCGTGGCTCTGCTTCCCTGTGCAAAGCCTATGTGAGGCCCAGGGGATTCAGTTTCTGCCTCTGCTACTATGTGACTTTGGGCACGTCACTGTCCCTCTCTGTGTCATTTCCACATCTCCAAAGTGAACTACAGCTGTGGTTCATAAACCATTTAGCTTAAGATCCAGCCTAAAAGATACATTTTCTTGGAGCCCTAGCACAGTTTCCTGAAACAATGCTTCTGCTTACCTAATACTTCTGATGCTTCCTTATATGTGTGTGTATTTTCCCATTTTTTTGACCTACTAAATTGCTGTTATGACCCACCACTAGATCATGACCAGCAATTCAGAAAACATGAGACTAGATGCCCTCCAACACTTGGAGCTCACTGGGTTCTGTGGGGTTCTGCTGCTCTACTCTCCAAGGTCAGCCCTTTCAAGCTGGCCCCTGAGCACCACATCCCTGCCCTCCCAATCCTCAGGCCACAGAAAGCACCAGTAAGCAGCCCTGCACCTGGCCTCCATTGAGAGGATGCCAGTCTCTACCCCCGAATTCTCAGAGACAGAAATGAGGGTGTGGTCTCACCCCACGGACAAGAGACCCTCCTGCCCAAGATTTGTTTTTCTCCTCATAGCAGCCCTTGTTGCCCTCCAAGCTCTGGCTTCATTCCCCTCCATCCTGACCACCCTCCCTGGATGCCATCCGTTATAAGCCATTTGTTCCTAATTGTGGAGATCCTGCTAATGACTTCTGATGCTGGGGCGGGGGGGGGGGGGGGTGGCCGGGAGGTGGGGGGTTGGTGAAGGGGAGAGTTCGCCTTCATTAGCAAGACAGTTCTGGAGGGGGGAGAGGTGGGGCGCAGAGGCTGAGGGAGGTTTTGGTGAGTGGGTCCTGCCAGGTAGCACTAACAAATGACAAGAAGGTGGCAGGTGAGCAGTAAAGACAAAAGTTGGTGTCCATTCTGGACCCACTGGGTGCCTGGCACTATGCTAAGTACTCTGCCTTGTGTACTCTTCATAGCAGCCCTGGGTACTAAGGGCAGGGTTATGCCTATTTTGCAGAGGAAGAAACTGAAGGTCAGAGAGGTAAAGTGACTTACCTAGGTCACACAATGTATGGTGGAGCCAGGATTTGGATCCAGATCCTGACCAGGGTCTGTAAACTGAATGGCCTAGTACTGCTTCCTTTGAAGGAAAACTGGACCTTATCCCCTAAACCACAGAGCTGAGGATGAGGCTTTGAGTCCAAGGGGTGGAGAGAGGGGATTGAAGAGGCCAGATGACTCCCAGTGTTCCATTCTGCCCTGAGCACACACCCCGCCCCAGGGTTTGCATGATGGCTTCTCCTTGGTGTGGGATTCTAAACGCCTTTCCCACCCCAGGCTGTATTTGGGTATCTCTGGCCCTCAGGGAAGGGACATGGGGCCAGCCTTCTGAAGATTCCTGTGTTGGTTCTTGTCTACCTGCCTGCACCAGCCTTATTTCCCCTTCACCCCTAGACAGCTGGAAGCACCCAGGCTCAGGGGAGAGCAGACTCATAGGCTTTAAGGGACCATGCACAAGCTCCTGAAGGCCTTGCAGGGGTCAGAGGCACTGGGCAGCCAGAGGTGTGCGGACTCCATTTCCTGCCCATGGAAACTTGGGTCTCAGTTTCCTTCCTTGTCTGGAAGATGGAGACCGTGACACAAGTCCTGCCTCGCTCAAGGTGATGAGGCTTCAATCAGATGTAGTCCTCTACAAACGCCAGCTCTTGAACTCTGTCCCCTCGGCCTGCTGCCCCTGTTCAGCCTGGACCAAAGTGAATTGCACAGATGTGTCCACCGTCTGCTGCTGGCCGGGAGGGGGTTCACAGGTGCATTTGACAACATCTGTGTTTTCAAGGGGGCTGTAACCTGGTCGGAGAAAGTGGAGCTGGCTGTACTGGGGTGGGGGGCCCTCATCCTCCACATCTCTCAGCAGCGCGCAGCGTGGCCCCAGGACCAGCAGCCAGCGTAGATGAGGCCTGGCGTGTTGGAAGTGCTGGATGGATGGGACTTCGGTGGGGCTTCAGGAAGTCTCCAACCTACCTGCTCCCTTGGGTGACCGCCCTGGAGGAGGGCATCCTGGGCCAGAGGGACCCCCTCACTCCCAGAGTGCTGTCCCCAGCTGTGGACAGTGGTGTGGCATGGGGCATGGAGCAGCACTGGAGTACGTCGAGTGGACAGGGTCCTGTCCAGGCCATCTGGAGAAGGGATCTTGGACCCCAGGTCCAGGGTCTGCCCATTACCCTTGCCCTGGGCACCCATGGTGTGATTTTTCAGTGGTACCCAAACCATTCTAAATTGGGTCAGGCCTGAGCACTAAGCAAATGACACGAAATGACCTTGGGTTATCCACCATCACCTCTCTGTCACCTCTAAGCGCAGGGCCTGTGCATGGTGGGCAGTCATGCATATGAGTAAGTAAATGAATGAAGGAATGAATGAATGAATGAAGTGGGACTGGGACTGGGACTCCTCCAGCCTCTCCCGCTGCCCAGGAATGGTTTCAGGGTCCCTGGACTTGCTGGGCGATTTCACTCCTCTGCACAGTGGGGGTCACTGTGCCAGGAACACACTTCAGCTTCCTGTTCCAGCTGAGAACCTCGCCCCTCAGGAGTCCGGTCAGGGCAGCGAGTGCCGCCACCTTCTCTGGGCTCTAGGGCCCAGTGCTCACCTCCACCCCGGCTCTGATGGATGACTGTCCTTGCAGCTCTGCAGCTGTAAGTCCTAGGGCAGGCCAGGTTCTGTATGTCCGTGTCTTGGCACCCAGCATAGCCCCTCGAGTACAGCAGGGGCTCAGTAACCTGAAGGAGGATGTGAGTGGAGGCAATCCCAGGAGGGTCCAGCCTTGGCTGGGCAGCTTGTCTCTTGGCCTGCAGGGGAGGAAAGGCCCGGAGTGGGAGGAGGGCAGGAGGGTTAGTGAAGGGTCCATCGCAGATGAAGACTGTAAGGCCTGTCCTTGTTTCCTGCAAATCTTGTAATTTCGTGCTCCAGGGGACCACAAAGTAAGAGAGTCTATGGGGAGTGAACCCAGCTCCCCGGCCACCCCCCCCAACTTCCTCTGGAAACCCCTCCCCTGTTTCCCCTCTGGGTCACCTAGGCCAGCCAGCTTCTCCAAGGCTTTCTCTTCCCCCAGCTCGCCCCCTGACCTCTGGCCCCCTACCTCTCTACCCCACCTCCACCTTTTTGACAGAGAGCATGTGTCTGACTCATTAGACCTGGAGGGGATCACTCAGGCACCAAGAGGCGGGGCTCCTTCCCAATGACCACGTGGCCACCTCCCTTCCTTCCTGCACCGCTGCCCCCCACCCCCACCCCCTTTCCATAGCTTCTCAGAGCCTTTTGACTCCAAGAGGTCAAAGTTCTGCTTTCTGAAGTGAATCATGCTGAAGAAACCCCAGGCCACTTGTCCAGGGGAAGAGAGGGGCTGGGGAAGGCCTGGGATCTGGGGGGCTGGTGAGGGGCGCACTCATGTGAGCTCCAGGTATGCTGGAGGCCACACGCCCACAGATAACACCAGTGAGTGTTTAGAGACCATGCTAAGAGAAGCTAGGTTCAAGGCTGGGGACAGCTCAGCTGTTCAGTGGCCGTAAGGAAGGGGCTTCAAAGGGTGTGTGTGAACATGCAGTGGGCACTCGGGAGTGTTTGCCAGGTGGTGAGTGTGTATGAGTGTGTCACATAAGGTTTTGCCTTGTTGGTGCGCGTGATGAGGTCAGAGAGTAGGAGTCCACATGAGGACAAACATGAGTGTGTGTGCGTGGACAGAGGTGAGGGGCCGCAGTGAGCACGTGTTGTTACGCAGGCATGCTGGGCAGGAGGCCATGCTGGCTGCTGGCTCACTGAGCCAAGGGGGACAACCCACATTCCTTAGAAGGGAAGGGAACAGACCCTTCACTACACCGCCTTGGTGCCCAGCTTGGGTCCTTTTGTCCCACTGGTGTTTCAGAGATGGATGGTATCCCGGGTTTGCAGAAGACTGAAGCACAAAGACAGTGTAACGTGCCCACATCAGTCATACTGCTGGTCAGTGGCACAGCTGGGATTCAAACCCAGGCCTGTCTGATGCCAGAATCCCTGTCAGAGGCCTGGACATAACTGTCTGGGGAACGTGAGGGAAGACAGGTGTTGTGCTCCTGGAATGTGGATTCAGGACAGGTCCCCATGTCCCCTGCCTCTGAACCCTGCACTGATCCAGAGTGGGGTGATGAAGGGCTTGACCATCCTTACAGAGAACTTCCTGGACCTCCCTCTCTGAGCCTCCCACTCTC
The DNA here is from genome assembly GCF_009829155.1 of Mustela erminea. Lineage (NCBI taxonomy): Eukaryota > Metazoa > Chordata > Mammalia > Carnivora > Mustelidae > Mustela > Mustela erminea. The sequence continues at coordinate 88,293,979 of NC_045617.1, forward strand.
CCACCAGACCTCTCACTGCTCACCTTCCAGGCTCAGGGATGGGCCAGAGCTGCTCCCTCTGCAAAGTCCCTGCATCTCCACTGCTATGACCCTGCCAGCTCCCAGTTCAGTCCAAGCCACGAGGGCCTCTGAGCCCGGACCACCACAGTGAGGTCAGAGCTACTTGCTGGAAGTTCAGACACACCCTTGAGAACTTGACCAAATTCCCCCATACCACCAGGCCTTGCACCCAGATCCCTGGACTCAGAAGGTCACACCATGCTCAGAACCTGAGACTCCACCCTGATCCCCCTCAACTGGGTGCAGTGACCCCAAGTGAGTGCTACTCCCTTTGAGTCCAGACTGGCCACCTGGCTGAGGCTTCCTGAGTGCAGATCCTCACTCTGTGATCCTGGGCAGATTGTTCATCTCCTGGAGACTGTTTCCTTAGCTGTCGAATGGAACTGATAATCCCTACCTCACAGCCTCACAGGAAGGATTCAGTGAGATCTTGCAGGTAAAGGGCCTGACACGGAGTAGAGGCTCAGCAAGTAGTACCTAGTATTAGTACCTGGAGTCCCTCTATTGTGCTTTCCGCTAGGATCCTTTTGTGGCCACTGTCCCTTCTGTTTGCTGCCCCCATTGAGGCCCAACAAAACCTCTCAGGTCCCAGAGTGAGGCCCCTATAAGCTCTGATCCCCACACCCTGGCAGCTTCTCTCAGGGACTCCTACTTATAGGCTTAAGGGCAAGTCCAAGTGCCCCTGTGACCCTCTCACCACCCTCAGCACCTTCCACCTTAGCCTGGCTTCCTCCTCCTTACTGCCCCATTCTCCCTGAACCTTCGATCCCGCCCCCTCCAGGCCCTTCAGGCCTTTGTTGGAGCAGGTAGGCCCTGTCCTGACAGCCAACTGTCCCCTCTCCTGCAGGCTCTCCAGGTGGCCAGGCAGTTCCTGCTGCAGCAGGCCTCGGGCCTGAGCTCCCCGGGCAACAATGACAGCAAGCAGTCGGCCTCTTCCGTGCAGGTGAGGAGGAAGGCAGGGGAGGCGGGTGGAGAGGGTAAATTGGCCCTCGAGGGATGGGCAGGACCAGCTGGAGGATGGCTCTGGCCAGTCCCCAGTGCCACAAAGTAGGCAACTTTCCAGAAGCAAATACAGTCAGTGCAGGGGTGGGGTGAAGAAACGACTTTTTCTTGTCTCCACCCCCATGGCCCAGGCCTTGCTCTGCTCCGTGTCTTTGTGTGTGTGGCTCAGAGTTTGTGTCTGCAGTCAGCTCTTGCCTTCTCCGGGTACCTCCTGCTTGCTTCCTTTCCCTGGCTCTGCCCTCTGGGTCCCCGTCCCTTCTCAGGTTTCTGTTTCTCCATCCCCATGGGTCACTTGGCCTGTCCCTCTCTCCCTGGCTCTCTTAGCTGCTGAGGTCACCACGTGCCTCCTCCCCATCTCTCACCCGCCAGCTCTCTCTCTCTCTCTCTCTCTCTCTCTCTCTCCCCCAGTTTCCTGTCTCTCGGTGTCTCTCTGTCTCTTTTGTTTTCCTTTGCACAATCTGCCCTTTTTTCCCCCTTTCCCTTCCCCCAGCTTGCCGGCCCATCTGGCTGGCTGGGGGAGGGGAGTTCTGTTGGAGGTTGGGGGGGGGGTGGGGGGAAGCCAGGCCTTCTGTTTACCTTTTGTGTCACAAAGAACTTGGGAGAATTGCGGTCTGAGTCGGGTGGGTCACGATTCGGGCAGCCAGTTCCCCTCCCCCTGGGCCCTGCAGCCTTGCTTCCTCGCTCCTCCACCGCCCCCCTTCCCCACAGCAGCAGGGGAGGCTCGGAATTGGGGAGAGGATTAAGCCGGGCTTTGAAAGGAAGTTTATCTAGGGGAGGAAGGGTAAGCACGACCCTGAGCTCGGAGCTCTGGAGTTTGTGAGGGTGGGGTGGGAACGGAAGGAGGGAGGTGAGGACGGCAGGGAGGAGAAGGACCCAGGACAAGGCTTTGTCCCAGGATGGGGACTGCAGGGCTCTGAGGAGTATCTGAGTCTTAAGTCATACAAGCTTATATTTGGAAAATGGTTTGAACAAGTTCAAGGTGGCCGACGGGTGTGGGGCCTGAGCAGTGGTCCTCTTTTAGAAGTCTTGAACCTAATGAGACAGCCCTCAAGAGGGAGGAGTTGGGCCAGGATAGGTGGTGGTCTGGATGGGGAGGTGAGAACAGATCTGGAAGGTAAATAATGGGAAGAAGAGCAAGTTCTCACACCAGAATGATATAGAAGGTTCTCTTACCCTTACCGCGTCAGGACTGGGCCCCTTTGAATTAGGGATCTCCCAAAGGCCCCCCCACCACCCGCAAAACACACACACATTTCCCGGGTCTGAAATGGCTACTGCTCTGCGTTGTCCTCACCCTGGGCCGGGCCTCACACCTTCTTCTAAGAACAGGGAAGGGTGGGCTGGGGTAACAGGAATGTTCCCCTAGCCAGAGAGGGTCTGCTGACCCAAGGCAGGAGGGAAGGAGTTTGATGGTAGTTGGAGGGACTGAGGTCAGGCATCAAGAAGGACTTTATTACAGGGGCACCTGGGTGGCTCAGTTGTTGAGCATCTGCCCTTGGCTCAGGTCATGATCTCAGGGTCCTGGGATGGAGCCCCGCATCGAGCCCCGCATCGGGCTCCCTACTCAGCAGAGAGCCTGCTTTTCCTTCTCCTACTCCTCTGTTTGTGTTTCCTCTCTCGCTGTGTCTCTCTGTCAAATAAATAAATAAATTTTTTTTAAAAAAGGACTTTACGGCTGGCTATGAGGTATAGGAGATCTGAAATAATTGAGAGGGGAAGGGAGGCTAATGGAATCTGCCTCAGGAGAGCCCCTTCCCCAACACAAGAGCAGCCCTGGAATGGCTTAGAGTAAGAGGTGGAGGTTTGGTCAGAGAGACAGAGCAAATGATCCTTTTCTCAGGCCTCCGCTCTCCTTGCCTCCTCCTCCAAATCATTGACTGATTCATCCATTCGTCAAATACTTGCTCAGGACTAATGAAACTAACAGCATTTACAGACTGCTGACCATGGGGCAGATACTAAGTGCTTTACATGTGTCATTTGTCTCCCCTTATCCTCACAATCCTGTGGGGTCTAGAGATGCTGTTATGAGCAGATAAGGAGACCTTAGCCCAGATAGGTTGTCACTTGTCCAGAGTCACACAGCTAATAAGGGACAGAGCCGGAATATGACCCCAAACAACTGGCCCCAGAATTTAGACTCTAATGTCTGCGCTGTGATGTCATGTGTGCTCAGCACAGCAGCGAACGCCAGCAGTCCCCAGGTGCAGAGTCCCAGCCAGATGAGTCTCTGGGTTCAGGGAGATGGGGTTCATGGGCCATGTCTGAACTTCCCCAGGGGCCTGGAGATCCAGCTGTGGACCCTCTTCTAACCTGGATACCTTCCTTGCCTCTCATTCCCACCCTTAGGTTCATAGTTTCTAAGGAGGTGGAGCTTTGTCCCTCAGTGGGGCCCAGGGCCTTCAAATAACTTCTCTGTGAGTGAAGTGGTTAAAGAAAAAAGATAGATGGCCACCCGTTTCCGGTGGCCTCCACATGACAATGCTCTGCTCCCCAGGGCGAGGCAGGATTGGCTGCCTCACCTCCCCTCTCCCAGAGCCAGCTTCTGAAGTTTCTAGAACCATGTTAGTCTCCAGCTCCAGCCTGGAGATGGCCTAGTTTGTGCCCAGGCCTGGGCCCCAGGCAGGGAGAAGTCAGTTACAGAAGGCAGCAAAGTTAGCTGGGAGTTTTGAGGTGCAGAGCGGACGGCGACTAGGGCCAGGCCCCTTAGCCCTGCCCAGCCTCCATGCAGCTTGTCATTGCCCCTAACGCTGACCCTCCAGAATTTCTGGAAATTGATCTTGGTGCCCCACCGCTTCTTGCCGCAGCCCCAACCCAGAACTAGTCTGAGGACTTCCTTCTGGTCATCTGCAAGGGAGTTTAACCTAAACCGAGCTTCGGCCTGGTGTCTCCACTTGAGCCAGTGACCCTAGACCACACTTTAGGGGTTGAGTTTGGGTCCTTGATTCTAACACCAAATTGCATCCGTGGGGTGCTCAACCTCCCCACGGACAAGCATCCTCTCTGTAAGCCACCAGCCAGACCAGCACACTATACATACCGTGGGTGGAGAGGACCCAGGGGCCTGGGCCGGGGCCCTGCGGGAGGGACTGGCGGCAGCTGTGGGCATTTAGCCCACGGCTCACACTGCCAGGCCTTTAGTAAGCATTTAGCCGCCCTGGCCACTCTCCAGACAGTGACTCATGGGCCTTGCTGAGCTGACAAGCTGACAGTGTCTATCCTGACCCATCCCAGCCTAGTGAGGGGTCAGCGGGGACACCAGGGGAGCTCCAGCTCTGTCCTCAAAACCCTGAGGGGTGTTGGGGGGGGGTGGTGTCAGCCAGTCCAGGAGCTCAGCAAGCACTCGGCAGCCCACTCTCTGACCTCTCTTGACCCCTGGGCCCCGGCAGACTAGTACACACAAGGCAATCCAGGCGTCTCTGCAGCCGCCTCTCCGGCCAGCTGTGCGGCCAGCTGTTCGGCCAATTGGCAGGGACGGCGGGGGCCGGGGAGGCCTTCCAAGGTCATCTCTTCCATTCCCCTGCGTCCAAGTAGGAAAGCCCCAAGGAAGGAAATGCCACATCCTTTCTTGTATGCCACTCACCATGACTCACAGCCCTATGGTGTCTGGGCTGTCTCCCTGCCTGGGCCATGTCCATCTCCAGTTCAGTCCTCCCAGGATGAGGAGGTCAGGCCCTGGCCATGCAGTGCCTTCTGGGGTTGGAGAAGTCATGGAGAAAGGAGAGTGAAAGGAGGAGAAGAGGAAAACCCAAATGTTTTACAAAGTAGTTTTCTCTACGTTTGCGTAGAATTTAATGGGCTACAAATAACTTTCACTTGCCCCTATTCCCACTGTCCCTTTGGGGACAGGCCAGGTTCTTTAAGTTCTCTAGGTCTCAGTTTTCTCATCTGTAAAGTGGTAGTGATGATTAGACACCCTACCTCCCCCGCTCCCATTTGCTGTGAAGATTTAGCCGAGTGCCTAAAGGCACCTAATTAGCAATTAGCGGTCTGGGTGGAAAAGGTGAGGTGAGGTGATTTCAAAGAATAGTTAGCCTCAGGAACAAGAGCCTAGGTCACCTGAATCAGAAGTCCAGGACTCTGAGCTCCCTGCCACCATGGTGGGCACCCCCGAAGGAGGAGGAAAGAAAAGGACGGCTGAGCGGCCTCCCAGCCTCAAGGGCACCCAGCAAGGGACACAGGCTGCCTCCGCAAAGGGTGTGGGTCTGTGCCACTGTCTGCCCCCTCACCCCGGCCCCTCTGAGAGTGAGTACCAGAAGACCCCCCACGGCCTGGCTTTCTAGGGTCTCCTCCAGGTACAGTTGTAAGAAGGGAGGTTGGCCTTTGGCTCTCCAGCCTCCTCGACCCCTCCGCTCTCTGGATAATTCAGTTTCCACCCACACTTCCTAACCTTCCTCAAGATCTGCTCCAAGGTAGGGAAAGCAGTGTGGACACGGGGAAACACCAGGAGCCATGGAGTTCACAGACCCGGGCTTGAATCCCAGCCCTGCCATTTAAGGCTCCTCTGTAGAGGCCCGGGGGGCCTTCCTTCACCCACAGAATTCCCCAATAAAGAGCCAGGGTGTGTCCCTCCCAGGGCTGTTGGCACAGAGATGGCTGAGATAAAGAAGAAGAGCCCAGGGCTGGGGCTCAGCCACCAGTTATTGGGGTGAGGTGTAAGAAGAATTGGGAGCCCTGGGACTTCCCCCATGTCCCTGGATCCACTACACCTCCTGTGCCACTCCTCTTCCTGGGGATTCCCTAATTGGTGATTTGAGGCTGAGTCCTTCTCCCCCTCCCCCCTACCAGCTCCGCCTCCCCTGCCCTACCCATGAGGCTGGGGTGGGGGGAGGTGACAGGGGTCACCAGTCCCTTGAGGATATAACCTGTCACATCCTGCCCAGACAAGTCCGGCAGGATACTCCCTGCCTGGGCTGCCCGGACCCCTCCCTCCCCACCCTTGGGCTGCCAAAGGGGCCTCTGAGCTGCTGGAGTAGGTTTTTCAGTTCAGGGGAGTAAATGCTCAGTGAGTGCCTGCTGTGTGTGGGAAGTGGTTGGGGTTAGGGGTGCTTTGAGAGCTTGGCAGCAGGAGGGGAGATGAGACCCGCTGGGCTCTGAGCCCCATCATGGCACCCGTCTTGCCAGAACGGTGCGACTAAGACAGCCTTGCCACTTGGGCCTCCCTGGCGATGACTACCCCAAAGCCCGGGGATTTCAGGAAGGTGGGGCAGAGGAAAGAATGATGTTAGTGCTTTTCCAGGAACCTGTTAGCTGATAGCTAGGTTCTCTGAGCCTCCTCCAGAGGGCCTAAGCCAGGCCAGGGCATGGAGAGCTCCTCCACTCTGAGAATCCTGCCTGTTCCTGCCGGAAGGCATCATCTGCACTGGTTCAGTTCCCGGTTTAGCGTTTGAGGAAACTAACACCCCAGAAGTGGCTGCAAGGGACTTGCCTGGAGGGCACACAGCAAATTCCTCCCAGAGCTAGAAGTAGCAGCCCACGCCTGGCTCCCTGCTTGGTGTTCTTTCCAGCCCATTTTGACTTGACAACACCTACGTACGCCGTGGCCGGCCCTCCCTGGGTCAGCTCTGGCTATGGGTGTGCCCTGCCGATGGCCATGCCAGGGTATGTGACATGTGTGCGATCGGAACCAGAATCCAGGTCCTCATGCTGTGGGGGCCGCAGACTGCTCTCCAGCCAGGCCCACTGTGGACATTGCGCTCTCGGGACATACTGAGCTATTTACCGGGAATGGCTAGGTGTTGCCCATCCTCATCCCTAAGGGAGAAAGCCTGCCAAGCTTGGATATGGGTTCTACGACTGGTGTCACTGGACATAGTGCCTCTTGCGATAACAGCCCCCCCCTTCCGGGGCGCCTCCTGCGTGCCAGGCTGTGTTTGAAATTTCAGCTCACTAATCTTCATGAGAGCCCTAAGAAGTGGGCACTGTTTTTACTTGCCCTTCAGAAACAAGAGTATGGAGAACAGGGAGGTAAATCACTTGTCCAAAGACACACAGCACGTAGGTGGCAGAGCCAGAATTTGAACCCAGCGGTCTCCCTCCGGTCCTCATAGCCATACTGGGGGTGGGAGTGAGAGGAGCAGGCTAATGGGGCCCAATCCCACAGGTGCCTGTGTCAGTGGCCATGATGTCGCCGCAGATGCTTACCCCCCAACAGATGCAGCAGATCCTGTCGCCCCCACAGCTGCAGGCCTTGCTCCAGCAGCAACAGGCGCTCATGCTGCAGCAGGTGAGTCTGGCCCCAGGGCAGCTGGGAGGTGGGAGAGAGGAGGGTGGGACGGTGGCCTCCCATCTCGCACCCTGTTTACTGCCAACATCACTGCTGGCCAAAGCCGGGGAAGAAACCAGAGAGACTGCTAAGGCTGGATGGATCTGCATTCCTCCAGGGCAGCTGGGGAGAGGTCATGGGTCAAGCCTCTCCTGCAGTGGCACCCCCATGCTCCCTGTCTCACCTGCCCGCCTCTGTATCCAGAACCCCAGGGAAGGGCAGAGTACTGGAACATCCCGGCACCTCGCTGTGATGGATTCAGGAGACCCGGAGAGAGGCAGGGCGGGCTCAGAGCTATGGGGTGAAGCCCCCCCAACCCCATCCCTGCTCCGCTCCCTCCCCACCCAGGCCCTGCTGAGGATCCTCAGAGCAGACTGAGGAGAGCAGGCATCTCCCTGCGGGGTGTCTCTTTCACCACCCCAGTGAGACTCCGTACTTCTGCCTCCAGGAGCCCCATCACAACAGGGCCAGGGCTGTTCTGGGGTCCGCAGTCCCCGGCCCGTGGTAACCCACTCGCACCCCTGCCCCCCTCCACCTCCCACCCAGCTGCAGGAGTACTACAAGAAGCAGCAAGAACAGCTCCACTTACAGCTTCTCACCCAACAGCAGGCTGGGAAGCAGCAACCCAAAGAGGTAAGGGGCCTGAGGTGCCCCCTCAAAGGACCGCTGCCCCTCCTGGCCGGAGGCTGGGAGCCGCACAGTGGCTAGGAGAGAACTGCCTTGAGGGCATAGGAGACCGATCAGGAAGCACCGGGAGGGAATTATGGGGCAGAGGGGAATGGGAACTGGGGGTGCACAGTTCTCCAGCTGCCCTTGTCCCCACTCCGTCCTTTCCTCCTTGCCTCGTGTTGTCGGATTAGTGAGGACAGGCCCCGGTGTCCCTTGCTCATGACCAGCTGCCTTGTCAGGTCCTTTCCTACCCACTTGTCTCTTAATGACTTAGCACCTCAGCCCGCCACACACCCTCCCCCACCCCCAGGTTCTGGTCCCTCAGAACCCTCAGAACTTGGCGCTGCTCCCTCCAACCCTGCCCCAACCTCTGCCACTTCTTGTAATATCAGGCCCTTCCCCTCCAGAGAATTCCCCGGCCTCACCTGGGCCACAGTGCCCCCTGAGCTTCCATACCAGGCCCCTGGGCTCCCCCTCCATGTCCCAGACCTGTGCCTCCCTCCTGCTGGCCTAACCACAGCCAAGTCCTGGGTGGCTTCTTCCCAGAAGGCTGCCCTGCTGACTCCCAGTCATTTCCCAGTGCCCTCAGCCTCCCCCTCAAGGTCTCATCCTTGTTGCCTTCCCTGCATTTTCTCTAGGCTGGCTTTACTGAATAGCTAGCCCCCCACTGCAGCCCCAGGGCAGGGGGCCAGGCAGAGACGTCCCTGCCTCCCGAGCACCCAGCACAAGCTTGGCTCCCGGGGCTCAGAAAAGACCTGCAGATGGGCTGACTTGTTGGTGCCTGTGTGAAGAACTGACTGGCTGGGAGGCTGGGGGGAGGGGGGCGCTGGCAGGAGACAGGGAGGGAGAGAGCGGAACTCCAGACCTACAGTGAGCAAGCGAGCAAGTGTGCGCCTGAGCAGTAGAGATGCGACTCTTCCCCAGGCCTGGGTCCCGATGACCAGCTGATGCGGATCTTTCAAAGTCCCGTCAGACTCTTTGATTCCCTGTATCTAAGAAGCAGGAGAGGAGAGGAGCTGGAGGGGGTAGGCCCCCTCCTCGGCGCAGGAGGGGGGCACCCGCGCATGTGGGAAGGGTGCCCGCCAGGCGGGAGTGGCCCCCGGAGCCTGACAAGCTCATCGATCATTGTGATGAGAGCCCCCCCCCCCCTTTCCAGGCGAGCACAGCTGCGGTGCGGGGAGCCGAGGCGGAAGGAGGGGGGCGGGAGCAGGGAGGGCGTCGTGCTGAGCGTCTGGGTCTGCTGTGTGTGTTTGCGCGCGTGCGTACGTGGTGCGTGCGTGCGTGTGTTTACTGCGAGGAGGCATGCAGCCCTATGGAAGCTGGGCCGGGAGCAGAGAGGCTGCAGCGGCGGACGCCACTACGACAGCTCCAGGGGCTGAGAGGCCCTGGGAGGGGGTGGCCGCGGGGTGGGGGCCGGAGGGCGTGCCCGAGGCTGATGGTACCCCTCTCGGCCCGCCCCCTCGGGCCCCCCACCAGGCCCTGGGGAACAAGCAGCTGGCCTTCCAGCAGCAGCTCCTGCAAATGCAACAGTTGCAGCAGCAGCATCTGCTCAACCTGCAGAGACAGGGGCTGGTCAGCCTGCAGCCCGGCCAAGCCTCAGGGCCCCTCCAGACCCTCCCGCAAGGTGAGTGCCCCCCAGACCCCCCCCCCCCCGCCCCACCCCATTCCATTGGCGCCTGGGGCCCTGCTAGCCTCCCACCTCTCTCTCCCGCAGCAGCCGTGTGCCCTACGGACCTGCCCCAGCTGTGGAAGGGCGAGGGTGCCCCCGGGCAGCCCGCCGAGGACAGCGTCAAGCAGGAGGGGCTGGACCTCACCGGCTCAGCCACCACCGCTACCTCGTTTGCCGCCCCCCCCAAAGTCTCACCCTCCCTCTCCCACCACACCCTGCCCAACGGACAGCCCACTGTGCTCACACCTCGGAGAGACAGGTGCGGGGGCCCAGGCCGGGAGAGGGCGCTGCACACCTGCCTGGCGGCAGCCCTGCTCCCTGAGGGATGGCACCCCTGGGTGAGGGACAGGGAGGGGGGAGGCGGAGCTCGTGGACCCGGAAGTTTACCCCTCTCGCAGGGCACACAGCATTGTTCTCAGCCTCTGGGAAACCCATATGAGGGACAGAAACTTCACCAGCAGGGGTCCTGGCCAAGCTGGACCCAGGCCCTTGTGGTTTCCAGCGTCCCTGACTGCTGCCTCTCTCTTGCTCTCCTAGCTCCTCCCACGAGGAGACGCCAGGCTCCCACCCCCTCTACGGACACGGAGAGTGTAAGTGGCCAGGCTGTGAGACCCTGTGTGAAGACCTGGGCCAGTTTATCAAGTAGGTGTCACCGCAACCCTCCATTCGCCCCGCCCCGCCAACAGCAGACTTTCCACAGGGCCCTTCATCCCGCCCCCACAGCCGGCCACCTAGCTTGCCCCTCTTTGGACCTTAGCCACCAGCTGTCCTGCTGTCCTCCCCTCCGGGGCATCTAGCCTAGCTCCTTCCCTGCCCCCACCAGCCTCCCATCTGTATTTGCAGGGGCCTGCAGCCTCAGTAAACCCCATACCCAGGCTCTCAGAGCCCCTCAGTACGGGGGTGTGAGGAGGAGAGGACACCCCCGCCCCCGTAGCCCTTCCCTGCTTCCCCCAGACTCAGCCCAAGAGACTGACAGCCTAGTGACAGGCCGGAAGGCCGGTGGACAGGCAGGGCGGGAGGCGACCAGCTGCCACTGCCGTGCCAGGCTCTGTCACTGACTGATTAACTCCGCTGTCTCCCAGACCCTTGCAGCATCAGGGTCAAACAAATTGTTTTCACGCTTCGTCAGAGGTTTACTTAATTAGTTCATTTGCAATTAGATCTCTCTGTAGCTGGGATTTTAGCAAAGACATCAAAGGAGGCTGACGAGAAGGCGGCTTCCTTGGTTGCCCTGTTGCCCCGTTTTTTTTTTTTTTTCCTTCCCACCTCTTTCCCTTTGTATCTCTTGGTCTGTCTGCTTTCCAGGCTGTGGGCGGGCTGGGAGCACAGGATGGGAGGGTGGTGGCCACAGGCAAAGCAGGGCCAACTGTGTCTTCTCTGCCCCCTCCTGCCCCAAAGACACCTCAACACAGAGCACGCCCTGGATGACCGGAGCACAGCCCAGTGCCGGGTGCAGATGCAGGTGGTCCAGCAGCTGGAGATCCAGGTGCAGCTCTGAGGATGCTCAGTGACGGGGGTGGGGGGGGGTGGTGCAGGGGATGCCAGGCCTGGCCCCACCCTCAGCACTGACATCCCAAGAGGGCTTTGGAGGGCCTTGCGGACAGGGGTCATCTTAAGCTTTCTTGCTCCTAAGTGCCAAGACCATGAGGTGATTGTAGTTAGAGACTCAGGAGCAAGCCAAGGTGGGGGGTGAGAGTTGCGGTGTGTCTGCCGGGAGTCCCAGAAGAGGAGTGTCCATATAAAAACCATAAAAATGCCAACAGCTAACATAAGGATCCCTTACTTGGTGCTGACTTAAATGCTTTACCTGTTGAACTCCGGGAATCCTCTAAACAGCCGTATAAGGCAGCTGCTATTCTCATCCCCACTTTATAGATATGGAAAACCGAGGCCCAGAGAGGTGAAGTGACTTGTTGCTCTGGTCACTAACCCCAGCAGGTGGCCGAGTTGGGTCAGAAGCACGGCGGTCTGACCCCCGAGTCTAGCATGTAGACCCCGAGGTCTAGCATGTAGTACCTGACAGTCCAGCAGGCAGAGTGAGGGACATTTACCCATTTCCCTCTGGCACCTAGCAGAGCGCCCTGCCCTGAGAGGGTAGTTGTGAAAGACCTATTGAATTTATGAATGGGGGTGAATGAATCATTCATCCATTCCTGTGTTTCCATTCATGGCGCGAGGTCCCTCTCACACACAAGTGCCACTGAACTTGGGTGTTGTTCAACCACAGCCTCTGCCTTGGAGGAGGAGAAAAAGCATGTGTTGTTGTTAGCGAGGGGGCCCCTGACCTGTAGCTTGAGCCTGGGACTCACGGTCTGGAGGAGAAGTGACGAGGCCTTCATCGGGCCGGCAGCCCCAGGCCCTGGCCTCGAGGGTAGCAGGGGACCGGAGCAGAGCCGAGGCCTTCTAGGAGCAGGGGACAGAGGGAGCCAGAGGCTGATATGTGAAGAAGAGTGGTGGGAGAGGGCTTTTCTCGGGTGTCTGGTTGGGGAGAGGTGGCATGTGGAGGAGGAAGAGGACTGGACCCTTTGGGGGCTCAGCCCCAGCTCACCTCCCGCCTCTCCACAGCTCGCCAAGGAGAGCGAGAGGCTGCAGGCCATGATGGCCCACCTGCACATGCGGCCCTCCGAGCCCAAGCCCTTCAACCAGCCCGTGAGTGACTCTCCCCTTCCTGCGACCCTCCCAGGACCCCTGGCACCCCCACCCTGGGGACTGGGCTCAGCACCCTCCCCATTGCTCACAGCTGAACCCAGTCCCCAGCTCTTCCTCATTCTCCAAGGTGACCGTCTCCGCAGCAGACTCGTTCCCAGATGGTCTCGTGCACCCCCCGACCTCGGCTGCTGCCCCCGTCACCCCTCTACGGCCCCCCGGCCTCAGCTCTGCCTCCCTGCACAGTGGGGGCCCCGCCCGCCGGAGGAGCAGTGACAAGTTCTGCTCCCCCATCTCCTCAGGTAAGGACTGACAGGAGGGTCATTTCCCCCCGCCCCGAGCTGGATCCCTCAACCGGCTACCCCACCCTCTGCCTCTCTTCCCCAGAGCTGGCCCAGAATCACGAGTTCTACAAGAACGCCGATGTCAGGCCCCCCTTCACCTACGCTTCCCTCATCCGTCAGGTGAGCATGGAAGTAGATGGGGGGGCACCCAGGCTGAACCCCCATCTCGGAGTCTCAGCCTCCATGAGAGTCAGAAGAGAGATAGCCCCTCCTGCACCTGACCTCTCTCTCTCGGGCTTCTTCCTGGCTGTACGGCCTCTCACCCAGGCTCCATCGGAGTCTGTGCCGCTCGTGTGGGCGTCTCTCTGGGTTTTTGCTGCTTATACCCACTGTGCTGTTCATTCTCTCATTCCCATGTACACACGCTCCTAGGAGACTGTTTTCTTTCTTTCTTTCTTTAAAGATTTTATTTATTTGACAGAGATCACAAGTAGAGAGAGAGAGAGAGGAGGAAGCAGGCTCCTTGCCCAGCAGAGAGCCCGATGCGGGACTCATCCCAGGACCCCGAGATCATGACCCGAGCTGAAGGCAGAGGCTTAACCCACTGAGCCACCCAGGCAGCCCCAGGAGACTGTTTTCTGATAGACTCAGGGTCACTTTCAGTTGGTTGCCACCTGCCTGCCTGCCTCTCCCTCACCCTCCCTCCCCACCAACCCTCTCTCTCTCTCTCTGTCACATACACAGACACCCCTCTGTTTACTCACGTCCTTGATGCTCACGTAATATTCTTTTATGAATAGACATTTGCACAGATGTCCTCTTGCTGTGACCCCCCCAGCAGGCACACGCATCCTCACAGGTACCCTCATATATGCACCCCCCCCACCTCAGGCTTAGGGAGCCCTTTGCCAAAATCAGGATAAATTGTAAACAGCCCCCAGCCTGTGACTCTCTCTCTCCCAAGAATATTACTTCATTTTCATTCCAGAGTGGGGGCCCTTGACACCAGTTGCCCTCCAGAAGGAATTCATGTGCTCCTTGCACAAATGCATAGCCCTCACAGCTCATGATTCCTAGCCCGGAAACAGCCTGCCCCACTCAGGGGATGGACGACACCCACCAGTCCTGTCCACGAGCCTCTGTAGCGGGTGTCCTCTGTTCTCAGGGTGGGAGTCGGGCCAGGCAGGAGGGAGAGAACACAGGCCTGTGACCCTTGAAGGCTCAGACTGAGGGTCCCTCTGCTTCTCTCTGGCCCACAGGCCATTCTGGAAACCCCTGACAGGCAGCTGACCCTGAATGAGATCTATAACTGGTTCACCAGAATGTTCGCCTATTTCCGGAGAAACACTGCCACCTGGAAGGTGAGGCATGCTCCCTCCTCCTTGCCAAGGGCCCCAGTCACCCTCGAACATCTCCTCATCCCCTTGACACCAAGGCCGCATCACATTTCGTCCCCTCAGAGGGTCAGTTCTTCAGAAATGCCCCCAGCTGGGTCTGGGCCACACCATAGGTCCCTCCACCCCCACCTCAGCATGGGCTGTGGAATATTCTCTAACTGCCCCTTAATAGCCCCTTCTTTCCAGCCTTGTGCTGCCTGCTTTCTGTCAAGAAATCCTCCTCTTCCCTGGAGTGCCCCCCAATAGGCCCCACAAAGTAGGGCCTCCAGGAGTTAATAGTGCCCCAGCCTGTTGGGGAGGCTTGGGGTGACACTCTCCAGAGACCCTAAGGGTGTGGGTACCTTGGCTAAAGGTGCCTGTTCTGGAGCCAGGGGTGGGGTGGGCCGTGTGCAGGCACAGACACAGGGACAGCCGAACGAGACCTGTGGACTGCGCACTGGGACATAACCACAGGCACCCCCGTACTCTCCCCAGCTCTGCCATGGCGGCAGGAAGATAATTGTCTCCATCCAATTAGTCATTTCAGCACCTTCAGCCATAGAGTTTTCTCAGGGGACTGGAGGCAGGGAAGGAAGGGACCCTAAAAAATGGGACACGGAGATGTGGACTGGGGCACTCAGCCATTCATTTTCCCATAGCCAAGATGGGAGGGGTGTGTGTCTGTCTGTCTGTCTGTTGGGTGAGAATATTAGTGTCTGTGCAGCAGAGTGGAAAGTGATATCTAAATTGGGAGGGGGTGGAGGGAAGGAGAAGGGAGTGTTGGCGCCCTGCGGGGAAGGTTAGAGGCGGGGAAGGAGTCCTTAGCTCACAAGCTTAATTGGATCCTTGGCTCTTGAGTCCCCCTGCTGGCCAGCTCAGAAGCTGCAGCCAGAGAGGCTACCTCCGCACCAGCGGCCCCTTTCAACAAGTGTCAGGGAGGCCCCCTCCCCACCAATGCCCAACTGGGTCCGGTCTGCATAGGGCCCAGTCTCCTCTAACCCCAAAATGTGCTAACCGCAGCAGGAGAGACTGCTCTGTGACCTTCCATATCCCTGCGTGCCCAATTCTCAAAGCTGGGGAAAGAGGCTTGGAGGCTGGGATGGCGGCTCTGATTGGCTCTGAGTGATGTCATTTCCTGCCAACCACAGTCCTGCCCTCTCTCTGAGCTGGCAGGGCCTTGTTGGGACCACCAGGTCCAGTCTCCAGCCTCTGGGACAGTTTGGATATCAGGTTTTAGAAGATAGAGTCCTGTACAGACATAAAGGGTCGTTAATGATTGTTATCTAATGTTTATGTTCATAATGCAGGTTAATCTTTTACCTGTAGGGGTGAGAGTAGAGAACCTCATTTCCATTAGACAGCCCAGGGGCACGGTGTCCCTCACCCCCCTACTCTCCTTTCCTGTTCTCTCCTTTCTCTGGGATCAGGAGAAGCTGGTTTGGGTGACTTCCTTAAACCCCTCGGGGACCGTCTTGAAACCCCTCCCATTTAGCCGAGCTCCTTTAGGCCTTCCATGCCCCCTTCCATGGTCGCCCAGCCAGGATCATCCCAGTGGTCTCGCAACCCGGAGTCTTCACCTCCTCGTCCCGTCACCTCATAATAGGTCCCAGCACAACACCAGCGCTGAACAAGCAGGCGACCTTTCTAGTGAGCAGTGCTCGGCTGCTGTTTCTGCCACTTCGGGCACTGCCTGTGTCCTCCCCTCCCTGTGGCACAGCAGAATCTCTCTTAGCTTGAGGTCCACTTTGACCTTCAGGACTTTTGCAGCCAAGCTTCATTCATGTTCCTGGGGAAATGTACCCTGTCTACACCTAACTGTTCGACTTCCACCCGCCAGCCATATATCTGGCCCTTGAAGTCCCTCTTCTCCTCAACTCCTCCTCCTCTTGCATTCTCCCTCTTGCACTCTCTCTGGCCCCCACCCCGAGATGCTGTCCACTTCGGACCGGGGCAGAAGGGTCGGGAGCCAGCGTGGGCCAGGCCAGCTGCCGTTCATCCGGGGACAGAGCTGCCATCTGCCAAGCTGATGCCCCCCCCCAGCCCTCCCCCTGTGTCCATCCCCTCCCAGGGCCCATGTTGTGGGCCCGTCCTTTTGTTTACGCAGCCCCCGCCAGACCCCTTAAATTGCCGTTAATGTTTCAGCGTAACGAATTAGTCTCTCATCACGAATCAGGCTTCGAAATGAGGGAAAAAAGCCCCGGTGAGGCCATCCTCGGAAATTGGGGTCATTCTCATTTGCAAAGCGGAGGATCGGAGCCCCGTAATGCGGGCAAATTTATTCCGAGGCAGGAGCCCCGGCGTGATTAGGCCCTTTGTAATTATCGCTCCAAGAGATTCCACTCCAGCCGCCCGCCTCCCTCGTGGATTAGCAAGCGAGTCGGAAAAATACACAGGATTTAATTAGAGGCAAATTAAAATTGGTAATGAAATCGGGCCAGTTGCAAGTGGCAAGAGTTGGAAGGGAGAGAGGGAGAGGGGATCTCCAGGGGCGCGGGCTGCCCGCCCTGCCGGCTTTCTTCCCCGTTTAGAAATGTAAAGAGGAGACAAGGATGGGGACAAGGCGGGGTGGGGGGGTGGCGGCTGAGGGAGGACAGGTAACAGGGACAGGGATGGGTGGGGGCCGGTGGTGAAGCTGAGAGAGGAGAGGACAGGGACAGGACTGAGGGACATGGAGTGAGTGGGCTCGGGCCCTCATCTTGGCCCCCCGGGGGGGCGGTTGGGGCCAAGCCACCCCCTCTCACCCAAGTGTCCTACAATTCAGATGGCCTCAATTCCTGAAGTCACCCCGCCAGGAGGAGGTGGGAGCGACAAGGTGACTTTTCCTCTTTTCTCTCCTCTCCCTGCCTCGCAGCTACCAAATACCGTGCTCTTTCTTCGGTTTATTTCAACAAGTATGTATGTGAGGCCTGCGGTATGCCTCCTGCTCTTAAACTGTTCTCAAAGCCCTGGCTCCCACACTCCTAGAGGCTGGAGAAGGTTGCAGCGAGGGTTCCTGATTTATTTCCCAAACTTGTAAAGCCTCTTGGGAAGGCTGCATGCACCTAAGCAAACAGGCCCCAGGCTCGATGACAGGCCAGGGCCCGAGTGCAGGCCCACAGCGACCGGGGCCCCCCCGATTGACAGCTGCGTGTGCCTGATCAGTGCTGCTGGGAAAACAAATGATTTCTACCCGGGTAGTGTTCAGTTGGTAGACAGAGTTTTCCGAAACACGGCAGGGAGAAGGGGAGCCAATCATAGAATGGGCTGTCTGCAGTGAAGACATTGGCAGTCCCTGGGTCAAGGGCAGTTGAGAGGCAGAGGGACTCCTCCCCCTCGGCAGCCTGAGTGGCCCGGGCCTGGGGAGGTGGGAAGTGGTGGGGCTGCGGTGGGGCGGGGACATCCCCGTGTGCTTGCCAGTGCAGGGAAGGGGCTGGGCAGGCTGCCTCTGAGCCCATGTCATCATTGCACCCCCAGAATGCTGTGCGACACAACCTCAGCCTGCACAAGTGCTTCGTGCGTGTGGAGAATGTCAAGGGTGCCGTGTGGACTGTGGACGAGCGCGAGTATCAGAAGCGGAGGCCGCCAAAGATGACAGGGTACGTAGGCCCAGCCCTGAGCAGAGGCAGCCACCTGCAGCATGGACCGGGGCACCTCCCCCATTCTCTCCAGGACTCGCCTGTGTACCCAGTCCTTCCTCCTTTGGAGGCGGAGTGGGGAGAAGAGGGATGGAGGAGCACAGGGGAGCCCAGAATCCAGAAGTGACATGAAGGGGCAGGTGATCTGTCCCTATTTCTGACTGAGGAAAGGAGCCTGGGGGCCTGGGACCAGAGAAAGAGACCCAAAGTACCTGTGGCCAGAGTTGGGACATGGGCAGATGCCACCTAGAAGCTCTGGCTTCCCGTGCACCTCTGCTTCTCACTGGCTGTGTGACCTTGGTCTATCGCCCTCGACGCACAAGGACGCCATTGGGCCAGTTCCTTGACCTCTCTTGGATGCTCTATAAATGGGGAAAGGGGATTCATCATTATGGTAGAGGGACAGCTTTGAGCCACTGCTTTACCTGACCCAACTCCTGGACACATTTCCTGGGCAGAAAAGTCTTTGGTGTGGAGCGCACAGGGACCAGCAGCACGCATGGCTATTAGATGTCCCAGAATTCAGGATGGCAAAATAATGTGGGTATTATAGATGTGGGCCTATCCCGGCTCTAGCTTCGACCTGTTGGCCCCCGGAAACAGCAGAGAAACCCCGCTGGGGTGGCATGATGTGAAGACCAGCATGGGGAAGGATCCGTGTTCCCCCTTGCCAGCTCCAAGACGCTGTACCTGCCCCAGAGCCCCAGAGAGCCTCGACCTGGGAGCTGTGAAGGGGGCTGTCCCTCCACGCTGCGTCCCATCAGCCTGAGGCTTGAATAGGCCTTAGAGGTGGTGCTGACCCTACTCTGGCCTCCTAGGTTCAGGAATGGAATGGTCCCTGGGCCTTGCACGGCTGCACTGGGAAGGGGGAGTAAGTGAGTGAAGGAACCAAACAGTGCCTTCTCTGTCTTCCAGGAGCCCCACCCTGGTCAAGAACATGATCTCAGGCCTCAGTTACGGAGCACTTAACGCCAGCTATCAGGTGAGTGCTCCCTGGGCCTTGACCCCTGGCTGTCGGGCCCCTCCCCCACGCGCTGACCCTCCCCCCACTCTCCCCTGCCAAGAACCCATCTGTCCAAGGAGGGGCTGGAGGGTGAAGACCACTCTGGGTGACCTGAATCCCACCCCTCTGCCCCGGCCCCACTCGGGGCTCAGCCCCCACCTCTGCTGTCAAGGCTGGGTTCGGGCACAGCAGAGAGCAAGGAGGGAGGTTGGCATAACCAGTGGGGCCCTGTTCCCTGGTTTGCCATTCTTGGCGGGGGAGGGGTTCTTTGCCCTCCCCCTAAGGGATCGGTTAGGCCCAGGCTCCCAGGGAGGCTGGGAGGCAGCAGGTCAGGGTCATGATCTGGCCTCCAGAGGTCAGGGCAGAAAGACTCCAGGAGGCTGGCTGGGGGTGGGGCAGGGACCCACTGGGCCAAGTGGAGCTGGCTTACTGGACCAACCCTGTGCCCTCCAGGCTGCCCTGGCCGAGAGCAGCTTCCCCCTCCTCAATAGCCCTGGCATGCTGAACCCGGGCTCTGCCAGCAGCCTCCTGCCCCTCAGCCACGAAGACGTGGGCGCCCCCGTGGAGCCGCTGCCCAGCAACGGCAGCAGCAGCCCCCCTCGCCTCTCCCCACCCCAGTACAGGTGAGTATGCAGCATGGAGCCCCCACCCCAGTGCCCCCCAAATCCCCCTGCAGGTTGGATCCCCATCTTATCACACCCTGCCCACGTACACACACCTGTCTTCCCAGGACGAGTGACCTCGCTCTCTCTCCTTATTCTCCTCCCTCTCCCCCCTTTTTATTCCCCTCCTTCCTGTGACTTTCTTCCTCTTCTCCTTCCTCCTCTCTTCTGTTTCATCTCCCCTCTTGCCTACGGACACCACCTCTGTCCTTCCCAACCTCCCCCTTCCTCAGAGGAGAGCTCCTGTGGAGATCAGACTGGAGACATCAGGCCCCAGGGGCTCAGGGATGATACGGTCCTGGGGAGGCGACCTGGGAATACCCCCACTGCACCCCCAAATTCTGGATATTTGAGGGGCAGGGGAAGGCCCCTGAGGTGCCCATACAATCCCTTCACAGCCACCAGGTGCAGGTGAAAGAGGAGCCAGCGGAGGCAGAGGAAGACAGGCGGCCGGGCCCTCCCCTGGGT
The DNA here is from genome assembly GCF_009829155.1 of Mustela erminea. NCBI lineage: Eukaryota > Metazoa > Chordata > Mammalia > Carnivora > Mustelidae > Mustela > Mustela erminea. The sequence goes on from NC_045617.1 coordinate 88,313,697, forward strand.
CCTCCCAACCCCAGCACCGCGGGGCCGCCAGAAGACAGGGACCTGGAGGAGGAGCTGCCAGGAGAGGAACTGTCCTAAGGGCCTCTAGGGGCAGGCTGGGCAGGGGTGAGACCCCTCCCTCCGGAACCCAGGCCCCACCTTCCCCCACTCCTCAGCCCCGCCCAAACCTCAAGGCACTTCCAGGACTCAGATGGGGGGGCTGGGCCAGCAACTCCCCGTGTGACCTGACTGACAGACGCTCGGGGGCAGGGACGGTCCCGCCCCCGAGGGGACACAGAACCCCTGGTCTGGGACCGGTAGAGGACTCGGAGGGCCCAGACCCTTCCTCACCCTCCCCTACATCTGAATACCGCCTCCCCCCAACCACCAGCAGCAGCAGGGCCCTCCTCCCCCACCAGCTTTCCCCTACAGGGCCCCTCAGCGCCGTGGAGACCCGCAGGCGGGGCTAAGCCACCCCTCTCAAACCCAGGGCCCCTAGCACCTGGCTCTGGCAGTGTTTTCTGGCCGGAGGCCCCCCACTTTCCCAATTTGTGCTCCCTTCCACCTTCTTTTCCGTACTGTGAAGTCTCCCCACTGCCCCCCAACTCCTGCCCCTGCCCTGGCCTAGGGCATTGGGGGAGGGTGCTGAAGTTTCAGACCATCCCCAGAAGAAACCAGCTGCCTCTGCTGTGCCTACTCCAAGGCCACAGCTGAGGCGGGACAAGTTGTGTGCGCTTTGGGGGTCGGCGGGAGCAAGACTGCCCGGGCCGGACCCTGCCCTCGACCTGAGACAGAACCCAAGCTGAACTGGGCCTCTGCCCCCTTCAGGGGGTGCTCCTCAGCTTCCGCCATCCCCCCGCAACAGAGGAAGAGGCCCAGCACTGGCCTACTGACAGGGTCTGTGCTGGGTATACTAATGGAGGGGGAGCTGCCAAAAGGAGCTGCGCGGCCCTTGAGGCTGGAGTTGGGCTCAGAGGGGCTGCCAGAGCCATCAGAAACATCCTGCCTCTGTCCTAGGAGAGGCCGGGCTGAAACTAGGCTTGAGGGGCAGGTGGCTGCTGTGACCCCGATGGGTCACCCCCAGCCTACAGGTCCCCCATTGTAGTCCTTCCTCACCCTCCCTCCGCACCCCTCCCTGACCCCCCCCCCACTCCCCCCCAGTTAAACCGATGACCAAAGACCTTTCTTATGCCGGAAGCAAAAACCAAAACTTTTTGTTGGCTTTTTCCTTTGTCGCCTCCTGCACCCCCTACTCCTCCTTGCTCCTCGACCTTGGCCCCAGGCTGGAAGCCCTCCCTCCACTTAAGTTATTGTTTTAAACCAAAGTTTACAGTGTCTGTTGGTGGCCCAGACCCTCTCTCCACCCTTCCTCCACCCCACCCCGAGGACCCTGGGACTCAGTAGAGGCTGGGGGCCCTGCTCACCCCGACTCTACCCTTGGCCAGCCCGGAGGAAGGCAAGAGGGCGGAAGGAAGGAGGTGCACTGCCCTCAGCACCGCAAGGGGTTCCCCTGTCCTCAGGCAGTGGACCTCAAGCCCTAGTGCCCACCCTGGGCTTCTTCCTGGGGGCTCTCCCCTCGCAAGGACCAAGTCCCCCATCACGCTGGGAGTGTGGATTCCAGCAGAGGAGCTGGGAAAAAAAAAAGTGAGACTCCACAGACCCCCTATGGGGGACCCCAACTTGGGCCAAGGACTGGGTGTGTTGGATGCTTATGATACCCCAGGCCAGGCCCCTTTGCTGAGAAGACTCCTTGGACTATTTCCCAAGAACCCCCCCCCACATACACCCCTTCACAAGCCACCCCTCCTGAGAGGCAGGGGGCCCTCCGCCCCCTCCCCATGTACTCCCCACCTGTGTTCTGTTTGACCAGCACAGAAATATTAAACGTCCTCTATTCACCGGGCCCTGCGTGTGTCACCAAGGTGAGGGGGGGAAGGACACGAAAGTGGAAAGATTGTTCTGGGGTCTGAGGGCAGCAGGCCCTGGCAGACGGCAAGAGCCCCCCGGGGGGTGCTTTCTGGGAGTGCATGAATGCGCCAGGTTTGGGGGGGTTGGCCCTCTCTGTTCCTCCTGCCCCCCACTTCCACTGTCACCCACGTTCTCTGGTGTTTTCTCTCAAAGCAGGTCTCTGGGTCATTCTGCTTTCTCCCAAGATCACAATTCCTTCTTGCGTGTCCTGCCCCTTCCTCCAAAAGTGTATTCAGGGCGTAGATTTCCTTCAGGGCTGGAGAGGGTTCCTGCCACAGGTCCACCACCTCTGAAGACGGGAAGTCTGTACCCCTGCAGGCCCAGGTGCCCTTCTGGGCCCATCACCCCATCTTTGCAGGGGCTACCTGGCTAGGGGCGTGTGTGCGCACATGCGTGTGGGGCTGCGGTTGTAAGGGGGTGCGTGCGAGCCACCTGGTGTGGGGCTGGTGTCCTGCTGGGGGGCTCAGGGTCAGAAAAGGGGTTACTCTAATGCACAGGTAGGGGCACCCTGGACAATTAGGGGAGGAAAGGAAGGAAGGAAGCAAGCCTAAGCTGTTAAACCAAAGGTGTGTTGTGACAGGTCCCTCAGCCTTGCCGTTCCCTGCAGCAGGAGAGACCCTTCCACCTCAGCATCCAGAGCCCATCACCCACCCGTCGGATCTACCAGTTCCTTCTTCAGCACCTCCCAAACACTTCCTCCTCAAGGGCATGGCCCCCAGACCTCTATGCTGGGGCAGGGGCCCCAAGAAAGAATGTGTGTCCTTGAAGGGAAGCAGGAAAGTAGAAGGGCGGGTATGGAGAAAGCAACCCATTTGGAATCAGTCACCCTTCCCCCAAACCACCAAACTGCTGGAACTTTCCAAAAGCCAGACTTGGGGATGGGGAGACCCGGGGAGGTGGGGTGGGAAAGGGGGATCTGGAAATGGGAGTCTTCGCTGACTTCTGTCTCAGAACTGTCTTGTCCTTTCCTACAGCTTTCCATCTGATCTGTTATCTTCTGCATCTCTCCCATTTCTCTGCCTCACCCCTGCCCACACCACCTCCTCGCCCTGGCCCTAATCCTCCAGACACTTGCATGGGCCTGGGGTGAATTCCCCACCCATTCCTCCTCAGGGCATCTCAGAGGGCCTGGCCACGTCAGGCCAGGGGAGCTTGGCCTGGAATCTGAGTACGCTCTAAGCCTCCACCCACAGGCTGGCCCTCCCTGCCCTCTGTGGACGTTGCTGGCCCTTCCCGGAGAACTAGCTGCTCTGTCATCTGCGTCGACAGCAGCTTCCCCTGGAACATAATAAAACAATTACCTACGATTTCATGCCACCACTTCCCCTTGGGGGACCCATCAGCCCCCTCCAAAGCCCCAAATCCATCTCCCTTAGTCTACCTTGGGAGAAGGTGGTCTCTGGTTTACAGACTACCCCCACAGACGTCCTTCCTGCATCAGAGATGACACCCAGCCTCACTCCCACGACAGTCCTTCCAACAGTCCAAGTTCAGTTTCTCCTGCTTCAACTAGAGTTTTGTTTTGGGTCTTTGTTTTTAATTCCTTCCCCAGAGGTAGAGCAAATGTCTGGTCAGTGCACTTGGACATGGAGTGAGGATCTATCTCTGGCTTTGACTGAGAAGGAGAGGGGTCTTGTAATATAAGCAGCAGGAAACTGCTGTGGGCCACAACCTTCTGAGTGTGCCAGGCTTACAACTCCATAACTCATTTTCTTACTGATCTCACAGGTTCCAGGGGGCCCACTCCCATGAACTTCTTCTAAATAAGAACCAACCCTCCTAAGCCCCCTCAGGTTCTTCTGTCAGGAAGTTCTGCCTACTGTCTCGTCTCTCCTTCCTGCTGCTGTTCTGGGTGATGGGGGCAGGTGGCTAGTGCTGGCTGTGCCGTAATCTTGGTCTTAGCATTCTTCCCTGACCGGGAGAGGGGAGCTCTCCGCTGAACCTGTTCTCAGGCTGGCAAAAAAGGAGGGCTCCTCCAGGTCGAAAATTTGGGGGGTTAGAAGGAAGCACAGTGGGCTCTGCAGGGGGCAGAAGACCCCCTTCCCCTCATAATGGGAAAGCTCCTTCCTCCCTCTACCATTAACTGTTCACCCCTGCCCAAGGTCTTTTGCCAATGGCCGGCAGAGGGCGCTTTAGACAAAGCGGACCTTGGGCTTCCCTGGGCACACTTGCAGATCAGAGGAGGAAGGGAGGAGGGTGTGGGGAGGAGGGGCTGAACCTCCTAGGAGAACTACAACCCTTCAACTGCTCTGGCCCAGGGCACGAAAGGGCCCTCTGCTGTCTGTGGACTTCCCCGGACCTCTCCGACTCAGTGACCTGTGAAGTCTGAACAGCAATGGGAGAAGGCAGGGGAAATGCTGAGAGTGATCTGGAACAAAGTAGTCTCTGAAGACCAGTACACCAGGAAGACAGGCTCAATAAAGATGTTTGATGGTAACAATTACTAACATTTAATGACCTCTTGTTGTGTACCAGACACAGTTCTAGGGACTTTATCTTTCTTGTCATCCTCACAACTCTGAGTCAGATGCCATCATTATCCCCATTTTACAGATGAGGAAAATGAGGCACAGGAATTGAAGAGGTGAACAGATAAAGCATTAAGAATGAGGAAACAGGCTTGGTGACAGTCTCAGCATTGTAGCGATGCTATTTACTTTGGCTTTCCCACACCCCCCCCCCTTCCTGGAGACTCCCAGTGGGGAAACTGAGGTAAGAGCACCTCAGAGCCAGGGGCTACTTCCTCAGCAGCCATCCTGCTTTCGGCAGAATGAGGTAAGTCGGGGCTTGGAACTGTTGCTGTGGGACAGAGGGAACTGGAGAAAGTTGGAACACCCTATAAAAATAAGCAACTGGGGGCCTTCTGATGGGGCAGCGCGTCAGAGCAGCAAAGACAAAGAGGCCCTTGTCTGAGGTGGGGAATTCACAGCAACCACACACGCGCGCACACCTGAGCATGTGTGCAGACGCACACGGGCACGCACACGTGCTGCCCGCTACGCAGGCTGTTTACACCCAGAGGTCTCTTCCATCTTGGAAGCCTGCGGTTAGCCTGTGGACACCTGGGGCTGGGACACAGGGCACGCTGTCGTCACAGAGACATCCCATCACACAGGCCCAGGACCTCTCCATACCTGTAGCCGGCCTCCACCTCAGGATCAAAAGTGTAGAAAAACAGCTCCTCCCAAGAAGGTGGTCATTCCTGGTGGTGGCTGGGGCTGAAAGGCGCTCAGTCCTCGCCAGGAGGGGTCAGGACCAGGGCGCGGCGGGGGGGGGGAGAATTAATGGAGGAGGGTGTGCAGAGGTGGGATGGGCACCCTGGAGCTTCCTGCCCAGACTAGGAGGCTTCTATCCCCTCTAGAGGTCAGTGCCCCTCCTGCTCTCAAACCTGGAGCTCAGACTGTCTACATTAGGCAGACACAGCCTGGGCTTAGGAAGGGACCGAGCGCAGGCATGGGGAGGGGCAGGTGGACACCAGAGAATGACAGGACATGACTCTCAAAGAGCTGGTTTTCTGGCTGAGAAATGGTTGGAGATGGGCCGAGTGTCCAGAACTACGAGGAAGAAAACTCAGGCCCTGCGGGAGTCAGCCCAACGAGGGTCCAAGTCCTCCTTTTGCTCCTTGCTAGCTCTGGGGCTCTGGGAAACGTCTTTACCTCTCTGGGCTTCCGTTTCCTCATCTGTGGATGAGGGTGAGATGATCCTCTCTGGCTTGTTGAGAAGAATAATGATATATTTAAAAATTGGCCCATATTAGGGTCATAACACATAATAGCTGTTAATAAAATGTAGTCTTGGGTGTACAAGACCAGTGACCCTAGGGCGTGTAGGGAACCAGAGCACTCCTGGAGGACTTCCCGGAGGAGAGGCTGGAGCTAGGGAAGGGAAATGTTGTGGGGAGGGGAGAGATATTTCAGGCCTGTAGAGGAGCCTCCGCGGGTCTGGGAAAAGGTTCCTGTGGCAGGGGACGGAGTGCTGAATCAGGGCAGGAGACACAGAGGCAGGGAGTCTCTTGGGCCCACAGCTGTGCCTGCCACTGTTATTGTCAAGCCCATTCACATCCCCTGGCACAGGACAAGGCCTCAGGGAAGGAAACCGCAGTGGGTTTCCTTATCTCTAACAGGGCATTGAGGAGCCCTGACCAGGCAGGAGATGAAGGGGAGATTTAGAGGAACAGAGGATAGGAAGCATGAACCCCAGATTGATGCCCTGTAGGACCCCATAAATGCCGAGCTCCTGAGACTGCCGGGAAGGCTTCCAGGCACCACCCATGTCCTTGAGGAGTTCCCATCAGAGGGGGACAGACTTGCATTCAGATAAACACAGTGGGCTTGGCCTCCAAGTGGTTCCAACACCACATGCTTGGCCCTTGGAGGTGTTCAGAGCAGGCCTCGTGGAGACGATGAGGCTGACAAGGAGCCTGGAGGAAAAGATGAGCTAGCAGGAGAGCTCGCCATTGGGGCAGTAAGGGAGTGGAGGCATGGGGGGGACTGGCTAGGATGTTCGTGGGTGGGAGGACCCTGAGGGGCCGAGATACTGGAAGATGATGCTGGGGAGGCGGGAGCCAGGCTATTCGGGGGCCCACAGACCAAGTACGTGGGGTCCAAGCCAGGGGCATGGGGCAGCGAGCCCAGGAGGTGAGAGCAAGGCAATGACCGATGGATGTCAGGTTTAAAGGGAAAGTAGATGTGGGAGAACAGCCTGAGTGAAATGCCAGGGCGGTGGGCGCCGGCCGGGCGGCGGCCTGTGTTATTCAGTGGCAGGTGACCAACTCCAAGATGGGGAGGGTGCTTTGCAGAATGATGTCACGGGGCTCATTGAATAACCACAGAGTAGAAGACGGGACTGGGTGGCTGCGTGAGAGGAGAGAGGCCCAGAATGGCCTCCCCAGGGTGTATGCAAAGGTCTGTTCCAAGTGTGGCACATTTTCACATGGGAACATTATCCTGCCCAGAAAGGGAATACGTAAGAGCGGCTTGTATCTGAGGGTACTTGTGAGGGAAAAAAAAGTAAGTGGAAGAAAAAGTATTGCCATTTACATAATGCTTGCAAACAGGCATAATAATGCCATATTTCAGGTATAGCAAACGTGCAGCAAACATTTAAACAATTTGGAGGACTGAGAGGGCACAAACTCAGGTCACTGCCTCTCTGGAATTTGGAGGACTGAGAGGGCACAAACTCAGGTCACTGCCTCTCTGGGGCGGGGAGGGGACTGAAGGGCGTGGGGCACTCAAGGGGCTTCCAGTATATTGAGGATAATTCATTCTTGAGCTCAGAGTGGGGGCACAAGAGTTCATCCTCTTTCTCCCTGTACCTTTTGTTAGGCTGGAAGAGTTCATTTAAAAACAAACCCAAAAAAGAATGGCTGCAAGGTCTGGGTCCTATACCGTAGACCTCTCATCCTCACAACCCCTCTGGGCTTAAGATAAGGCCAAGGAAGAGGTCAAGTATTCCACGGGGCCTGCTGGGCTGGGCAGGACATCATGTTGCCCCAGGGCAGAGGGGCTGGAGAGAAGGAGAGAGAGAACTTCCTTGAGGGGCACATCTGAGCTCACATCAGGCACTAGGGCAAAAGACATAGCTGTGAAGGAAGGTGGCCGTGATCAGCAGGCAAGGAGGAGGAAGAGCCAGGAAGGAGGGCAGTCCTGAGGCAGTGATGGGGCTGTGGGGTCCATGGGCTTCAGGGCCGGAAGAGCCTCCCACCAACACCACCATGGGACTAGGCAATAGGAAGCCTCTGGCACCCTAAGACAGCAGTCTCCAAGGATAGGGATGAGATCAGGAGTCTGTGTGTGGAAAAGAGATGGGGGCAGAGGTGGGGGTCTCTCTTTCCATGAGTATAGTAGCAAGGGGAGAGGAGAGAGCAGACCCCTGGAGGCAGTGGGGAGGGGGACACAGCATGGAATGCTGCAAAGATTTTCTTTTTTTCTTTTTCTCTTTCCTCCTTCTCCTTCTCCTCCTCCTCCTCCTCCTCCTCCTCCTGCTCCTCCTCCTCCTCCTCCTTCTTCTTCTTTTAAGATTTTAGATTTATTGACAGAGAGAGCAAAAGTAGGCAGAGCAGCAGGCAGAGGGAGAGGGAGAAGCAGGTTCCCTTCTGAGCCTGGAGCCTGATGCAGAGCTCGATCCCAGGACCCTGAGATCATGACCTGAGCCAAAGTCAGATGTTTAACCAACTGAGCCACCCAGGTGCCCCAAGGAAAGGTTTTCTTATTGATGTTCTCAACTGTAATGATTTTGTGTACTATTGAGTATTTTTAAGCTGGGGAGAGAGCAGAGGAGAACCAAACTGCATACTTCAGTGAGTATTTGTGTGAGAACCCACCCTCCCTCCTCCATCAGACAAGGCAATTCTCTCTCTCCTTCTTCCTCATTACACATTAGCTCCCCCAGGACTCAGGCCCAGCTGCTCAGGAAGAGGGGAGTCTGGAAACAGTCGCGGGACTCATGTCCGGGGGAAGCGGGGGTTGGGAATCCCATCCTATCCCATCCTGGAGCACAGGCGTGGGCCCGTCCGCGGCCCCGATGACACTATGGGGGAGAAGGGAAGACCGGGCACACTGGGGACCAGGGTGGCTCTCACACACATACTCTGTGGTGAAAGCCCTCAAGTGAACTGGAGGCGGGGAGTGGGAGGGAGGGCTGGGCAGCCACTGGGGTGAGGCCCTCCCACCTACTTCAGCCTCCCCACATTGCACTTGCCACCCCCACCCAACCGCTATCCATCCCCCTTTCTATCTCTCACCATCTAACACTGTCCTCATCTGCCATTGCTTCCAGCTTCTCAAAGAACACGGGGATGTGATTGGCTTTTCCCAGAGGCCCTCTCCCAGCAGCTGCTCTGGTCCTCAATGTCACATGCCCCTCCCCCCTCAGGTCTGACCCAGGCCCAGCTGGGCTACCTGATTTTGCCTCCATACCAGAAAGTACCCCCAAACTGGCCCATTTATCTTCCCGTACTGGAGCCCACCCAGGCCAGCAACAAATCTTTACTGAGCACCCCTACGCCTAGTGCTGGGTGCTGACAGTAATAGCGAGGCACAGGCCCTGCTCAGGGGCACTGACACAGAGAAGGTCCTTCTTAAGACACTTTCAACGAGTTCAATTATTTAAAAGACCTTCTTGGGGCGCCTGGATGGCTCAGTGGGTGAAGCATTTACCTTTGGCTCAGGTCATGATCTCAGGGTCCTGGGATCAAGTCCCACATCCGTCTCCCTGCTCCGTGGGAAGCCTGCTTCTCCCTCCCCCTGCTGCTCCCCCTGCTTGTGAGTCATAAATAAAATCTTAAAAAAAAAAAAATAAGTGTGCCTGGGTGGCTCAGTGGGTTAAAGCCTCTGCATTCAGCTCAGGTCATGATTCCAGGGTCCTGGGATGAAGCCCCGCATCAGGCTCTCCGCTCAGCAGGGAGCCTGATTCCCTTCCCCTCTCTCTGCCTGCCTCTCCTACTACTTGTGATCTCTGTCAAATAAATAAATAAAATCTTTAAAATAAATAAATAAATAAATAGATCTTATAAAATTGTGATTAATGTGGTGACAACAAAGCCAGTGGCGTAGACAGATGATAAAGCCTCGCTACAGTCAATCATTCAGACACAGGATGTTTATTGAGAACTTATTACATACAAGGCACCAAGCTGGGCCCTGGAAGTACAAGATGGCCAAGACACAGTCCCTCCCCCTAAGGACCCAAAGAGAGGCAGATATGTAAACAGACACAACATTCTGTTGGAGTTTTGGGACCCAGAGCAGATGTCCACAACTTCCCTGGGGTAAAGAGTTGCTGTGCATCGGAGGCCATAATTTGAGCCAAGGCCAGAATGAGGGTCGTCAAAGGAGGACATTGGTATGTTCAGAGTGACAGCGCCCAGAAGAAGTGGCAGGAGAATGAGGCCCAGAGAGGCAGGTTGGAGTCCGATAGTGGACACTTACCTGCCCAACTCAGAAATCTGGACTTTTTACTCCCTGGGTGTGAGAAGGCAGATTGAGGTAGTGGCCGGGAAGAGAGAGGGAAGGAATGGGGAAGACTGCCAGAGAGGAAGTAGGGAGAAGGGGAGATGCTCCACAGATAGGCAGCAGGAGACAAAGGTGAGAAGGGGGCCCTGTGGTCTCCCCCTAAGGTAACAGAGAGTGGCAGAAGCTTGCACGGAAGTCAGGAGAGATGGAAGAGGAGTTTCTCCAGGTAAGAAGTGAGGGTTCAGTGGGGGTTGGGTTGAATTTGAGGTAACAACCAATAATCCAGTGGAAGTGATTTGTAATCAAAGATGGTAGATGGAGCTCATGCATTTCTCTTCAAACCCACTGGAAGCCCTGCTATACGACAGTAGAGGGACTTCTATTATTTTTTATTTTTTATTTTTTAGATGTGGACATTTAGAATCAAAGAGAACAAGGCAGAAGAGGACAGCAAGTTTTGGAGTTTGGAGAGGGGATGGCAGAAGAATCTGAGTCCTGAGCCAGCAACGAGGGGAGGGCAGCTGAAAGGCACCCAGCCCACATTATGGGCCTCCCACTCAGGCGCAGGGATCCATGGCTAACACGGTTACCTATAGAAGTAGGGGTAGGAAATGGATTTTTAAAAAGTAAACAAGTAAGTGGCTCCCGGGGGTAGGGAGGAAGATGAGATAAGCGAGCAGAGCTCACAGGATTTTTAAGGCAGTGAAACTACTGATGAAGGATAGTTGGAAGGCAGGAAGGCAGGGACAAGGGCCCCCCTACCTCCACTCCCTGCCCCCGCCCTAATTGGAAACCACCTATAAAAGGACTTTACACAGCCCTGGAAGGAGCCCTCTGCCCTTCCCCATGCTATAGATAGGTGATTAAAAACCTGATTGGATGACAGGCGCAGGTGGGCGGTTCATGAGATGAAAACAGCCTGCCTACAAGCCCATAAAATCCCCAGGACTTAGAAACTCTGTGACAACCCTCTCAGGTCCCCCTCTCTTCGGGAGATTTGTGCAATGACTCTGCTATCCCTCAATACACCTTGCTTCGCTTCCCGCACCTCTGTCTGGTTTACCTCTTCATTCTTGGAAGGGAGTGACCAAGAACCATGGGCACGGGCGGAGAAAAAATCCCTGTAACACTAACCTGTATGAGATGATGGTGGTTGATACATGTTTCCACAACTGTCCAAACCCATAGAATGTACAACAGCAATAGAGGGAGCACTAATGTAAACTACGGATTTGGAGTGACTATGATATGACCATATATGTTCATCTGTTGTAACAAATGAATCACTCTCTTGGGAGATGTTGATGGTGGGGTCATTGTGTGTCTGTGGGGGAGCAGGGGGTATATGGGAATTCTCTGTATTTTCCCCTCAGTTTTGCTGTGAAGATAAAACTCTAAAAACTAAAATCTGTTATTAAAAACCAAACAATAACAATAAAACAAGCCAGCAAACAACAGAGCAAACCGGGAGAAAGTCAGTTTAAGGAGCAGTTAGTCCTCCAGAACCCCTCCCCCACCATGAGCAGGCAGGTCCCTTCCCTGCCCAGTCCCATCAGAGACCAGGAGAGATGCATATTCTGGAGAGGGTAAGACAGAAGGTCTCTGGGCTGGGGGACACTGATATAGTTAAGGCAGGGACACCACAGGGGAATTAAGTGTAAGACTCTGACATCGCAGTTTCTAAAGACCAGGGCAGCAAAGAAAGGCCTACCCACCTGCACAGAACTTTGAGAATCCCATTCTTTAATAGAAATTCAGGGATCGGTAGACATTTGAGGAAAGTAATATGAAAAAAGAAAGAGAGAGAGAGAGATCAAAGCAAATAGAGAGAAGCTCCTTGGAGAACTCTCCTACGCAAAGAGAAGAAAAAAAATTTCAAGTCATTTATTTGAAGAGAAATACGATATTGCACCTATGCAATAAGAAAACATGAAAGGAAGGAAGGAAGGAAGGAAGGAAGGAAAGGTTAAAAAAAGACAACATGCTATAAAATTAAACATTTGGAGAAGAAAATGAAAATTAAAAATAAAACAGAAATGAAAACAAAATGGAAAGCTGGAAAGTTAAAGATACCCTCACCAAACTACTGCAAACAAAAAAAAGCAGGGAAACAAGAAAAAAAAAAATGAAACTAGAGGACCAGTTCAGGGAGACCAACATCTAACTAAAAGGAAATCTAGAAAGAGAGAAACCGGCGGAGAGAAAATCTTTGAAAAGGGAAGTGAAGAGAGCATTTCCCAGGGTGGAATGACATGAGTTTCAAACTGAATCAGCCAAAGAGTGCATAAAAACGTACCCTCCCCAGAGCACATCCTCATGGAATGTCAGAACACCAGAGACAAAGAGAAGATCCTACAAACTTTTAGAGAAAAAAAAACAAGTCATGTTAGAGGACCAAGACTCAAATAGCATTGGGTATTCAACAGCGCTATTGGAGAAGATAATGGAGCATCTGTTGCCTTTGAAGTTCTAAGAGAAAATTATTTCCAAGCTAAAATTCCATACCCTGCCAGACTGCTAATTAAGCGTAAGATAAAAATGCGTCAAGACATGCAAATGACCCAAAAGCCGCAACTCCGGTTTACCACTTGCCACAGTGGGAGGGGAAACAGTGGGTCCACCCAAAACAAGAAAAGGGAATAGGAAGGCAGCAGCCAGCTTTTAGGGGCCCATACAAGGAATAGACCCAGCTGGGTCTGCTGGGGGGAGTCAAAGATCTCTGGGAGGGATTTCTTCAAGAAGATAAAATGCAGAAATATAATTAATTAATTAAAAATGCAGAAGATACCTAAAATTTGATGAAAACCTACGGCACTGGGAAAGATTTGGGGGAGTGGGATGAATCACTAATGTGTATAAAGAAAACTAAGCAAATAAAAAAGGACCATTAACTGCAGAGGGAAGAAAATGTTGAAAAAAGGCAAATAATGTATATGATTTAGTTAGAAATAACATTTTGCCATAATAATGAAAACACTGAACCCTGATCCAACTAAGAGGATTATATAACCATAATTCATCCTGCGAAGGTGGGGAGACAAGCAGGGTTTTGGGGCACAGTTATATGGGGAGAGAGCCTGAAAGAGAATTTCATCTACACCTTATAGATGGTGTATAGGGGGAGACCATAATGGGTACCCCAAATTGAAAAATCCAGAAGCAGCAATGCACGTCTCTTTTCTACAGATATGATGCCCAAACTCAAAGGAATCATCTAAAAGAACTGAGAGTGGTGGTGCCCGGCGAGTGGGAAGGTGAGGCCGGGAGGCCAGGAGACCTTGGCTTTTCTTACCAAGGCTTCTAGAACTAGGTGATGCTTTCAACCACAGCCCGTAGCCCTCTGTGTTCTAATTCCATGCCTCTCCATCTGCCTGCCTTCTGGGAAGTGAGTTCTACAAGGACAAGGGCCAGGCCCCACTCATCTCTGTTGCCCCAGCACCTGGCCCATTACCTGTCCGACTACAAGCCCTCAATTACATGTTTGTGGAATGAATCACGGTAGGCTCAAGCTGGGAGGGAACTTTCGTTTCGAGTCTCTCATTTTATAGGGTGGAAAACAGGAGCCCACAGAGAAGAAATGATGTGACCCCCAGTACCATGTTGTCAACTTCTGGATTCTCTGTCCACCGCTCCTGCAACTCCCGGGGCTGCCTTCTCATGGGCACAGAAGCGACAGCTCCGGGAGCTGACAGCTCTCTCGGGGAGAAGCTTTAGAAGGAGAGGAGCAGCAATTTGAAGGGGGAAGACAAGCCACCCAGGAGAAGGAGAGGTGAGCGGAGCCAGCTTCTCAACAGCCAGGATGCTACAGAAAGGTGCCTGGAACAGTGTTGCAGAAAAAATGGCACATTCCCACCACCTTATCTGTGGGCAAAGGCGCCCACAAAGAGCGCTGAGTGCATGGACATTAGACAGCAATGAATTTGCACCCACATCACGACTGCCTGTGAGTTTTGAAAAATGTGGCCTTTACTCTCTACAGCCTCCAGAGAAGAAAACTGGATCAGAAGTGGAGAGCGAGGCTCCATAGCCTCCTCCGGGGCTATGCCACCCCTCTCTCTCTCCCTGCATCCCAGGAAACTGCACTTGAAATGCCCCCCTTCCTCCCCAGACCTCTGAAGGCATGCCTACCTGGGCATTAGTAGATTCATACAAGCAGATGCTTGGGGGCATCCAGCCACCCAGTTCTGCCCCTAGCCTGACTCTGAATCCCAGTGTGGGCTTAGCAAGGCCACCTTGCTCTCCAAGCTTGAGGAAATATCTGTGTCATTAATGGGGCACCTTGTCCTTCCCTGGCCATGGGGATCCCCAGGTTGGTGAGTGGGATGAGCCAGAAGACCTCTGCAGAGACAATATCCATTTGGGACGGTGTGAAGTCTGGTGGTGTCTCAGACAGGCTACAGGGTCAGGTCTGCCTGGGTCAAAGAGCTCCTGGCCACAAAGACCTTTCCTCCAAGAGCTCTGGGAGTTACCCTGAACCCCCTCCCCCCCCGCCCCCGATGCAGAGCCCAGGATCCCCATTGCCTTCCATCCAGAGGCAAGAGGGAGGGACACGGGCAGCACCGTCTCTCCCTCCCCACTCTCAAGAGAACACGGGCCCTCCCCGGCACTCCTAGTCATCCCCACCTTTGAGTCTGACAGACTTAGGGCCAAACCCACACTCCGCCACTTTTTAGCTGTGAGACCCGGCGTGCCGGGCGGTTGCCACCCTTCTAAGCCTGGCTTTTCTCAACAGCTAAAGGCGATATTCGCTCAGGATGTTGTGAGGATTAAATAAATAACATGAGCAAGGCATTTAGCAGGGCTTGGCCCACGGTTCGGTGGTCTGTTGCCGCATAAAACCCACTCCAAAACTTAATGACTTAAAACAACAGCTCTTGGGCATCTGGGTGGCTCAGTCAGTCTGTCTTCAGCTCAGGTCATGGTTTGAGGTTCCTGGGATCGAGCCCCGCATCAGGTTTCCTGCTTGGCTGGGAGGTTGCTTCTCCCTCTCCCTCTGCTGCTCCCCCTGCTTGTGCTCTGTTTCAGGCAAATAAAAAAAAAATCTTAAAAAACAAAACAAATCAGCAGCAACAGTTATTCATGATGTCTCAGGATTCCCGGGGCTCCGCAGGACTGTGGTGGCTGGGGTCACTCATTTGGCTGCATTCAGCTGACACTTCACCTGGGGTGGCCAGAACAGGTGGGCCCTCACTGGACCTCTTGCTCCGGCAGAATGGGTTTCTTGCCAGGTGGCCCAGGACTCCCAAGAATTCAGTCAGAAGTGGTCAGTTAACACTTAGGCTGGAACTTGTTCAGCATCACTTCTGGTGCATTTACTGGTCAAAACAAGTCCCAAGACCAGCCCAAGAACCAAGGGGCGGAGGATGGGGAATAGCTCTCGTTTCCTGGTAGGAGGAGCAATATTGCCGCAAGAACAGGAGAGTGTTGGGGAGTGCTGTGGAGTATCTTGGAAACCGTGTACCCAGCACATAACATTAGAGTAATGGTAGACAGGGAATGGTGCGATTTTGGGGTGGCCGTTTGGATTAGCACCCTCTTGGAGGCTGGCCCCGAGCAGTGTTTCCCAGACAACGGGGGCTGGGTCACTGGTGTCCTGGAGATGATTTGGTGGACCTGGGCATGGCGAAAAGTAACTTTGCATTTTCAATTCTTTTGTAATCCTTTGATACCCTCAAAGAGAAAAATCTGCTTATGTCTAGCTTGTCTGTAACACCTCTCTGACACCAGCCATCACAGTATCTGGCAGGCAACAGTATGTAGCCAGACTGTAAGATGTTACTTTGTTTCTCCTGTACTTATTTTTATTTTTCTACTTAAATTCAATCAGCCAACATGTAGTATGTCATTAGCTTCGAATGTAAAGTTCAGGAATTCATCAGATGCGTACAACACTCAAGTGCTCATCAGATCACGTGCCCTCCTTAATGCCCGTTCCTTTATATTTATTTGCATAATTGCCAAGCTTTGTTGGCTTTCTGTTCCTGAGGCTAATAGGGAGTTGGATGAAGATAGCCAGAGAGGTAAGAACCCAGGGACTTCCCAGTGTGAGCTGCAAAGTCTCTCCTGACATTCCCTGCCCTTTTAGTGAATCTGTTGTCTCAGAGGAAAAGCTGCCTGGGAGCCCCCATACTTAAACTGTATTCTTTACCTCCCTCACCCAGCAAACTTTCCCCCCTCAACGTAAATTCCACTCCCTACAGAGGTTCCTCAACATCTCCAAAGTCCTCTTCCAGAAACTTCTCTGTGCTTTACTCTTACCAGATACTCTCCCCAGGCAGTCTGGTGCAGTGGGAAGCTCTTGTTCCTGAGGCCAGATCACCTGGGGGAGGTCCTGGGTCTATTACCTGCCAGACACAGCCGACACTTTATGTTTGCAGCCCAGGGCAAGAGAGCAAAGGAGGCCCCCAAATTCTCCATCTTGACTGTTAAACCTTACAAATAAAGCCAACAAAACATTACATAAAATAACTCTCAACTTCCTAGGTAGACAAATATATTTTCTTTATAACCAAAAGATGTGTGTGTGTGTGTGTGTGTGTGTGTGTTCACACACACAGAGGTATGGTTTTTCTATGAGAGACAGAGAAATATAAAATATAAAAATGACTGAATGTAATTAATATTATAAATGTATGGGAGTTCTTTGATAGGTTGGCAATATTTAGATGAGTAATCAATAAAATATTCACAATTCACAAATTATTATATATTGATTCTATAACATTTATATTTCTTGCACTAATTTCATTAAGATCACCAGTCATGTTTTTATAATTGATTCCCATGTAAGTGTTTTATTGATGGAAATGGCATGACAGATTAAAAGTAAAATGTAAACATATTCAAAGTATACAATATTTTAATATATTTTATTGCAAATGCATTTTTAAGTAAATGTAGCAAATTTAAAATTATTTAGATTTGTTTAACTTTTCTTATTTTTATTTAAAAATATTCAACATTATCTATTATGATTAAAAAAGGAAAAAACAAATTATAATCGATGAACACCAATTCATGAATACCACACTATAATTTTATAATATGCTTTGAAATTCCTTAGTGCAAGTCTTCCTAATTTTTACTTCTTCTCAAATTTGCTTTGGGTATTCTATTCTTTTTTTTTTTTTTTTTAGATTTTATTTATTTGGCAGAGAGAGACACAGTGAGAGAGGGAACAGAAGCAGGGGAGTGGGAGAGGGAGAAGCAGGCTCCCTACTGTGCAGGGAGCCCCATTTGGGACTCCATCCCAGGACCCTGGGATTATGACCTGAGCTGAAGGCAGACACTTAACAACTGAGCCACCCAGCAACCACCTCCCCCCAACCCTGCCTTGCTTTGGGTATTCTAGATCCCACCTTTTATGTCTGTAGGTTGCCTTCACTTTTAAAAGATATTTTCACTGTGTGTAGAATTCTGGGTTGACAGTTTCTTTTTTCTTTTTTTCTTAAAAGTACTAAAATACTTTAAAGATGTCCCTCCATTTTCCTATGACTTGCATAGTTTCACATGAGAAGTATGCTGTCATTCTTTTCCTTTGTTCCTCTGTATGAGACATGCCTTTGTTGTTCTAGCTGTTTATACAATTTGCCCTTTGTCACTGGTTTTCAGTAATTTGATTATGTTGTGTCTTCATGTGGTTTTCTTTATGTTTCTTCCTCCTGGGTTCATTGCACCTCTGGAATCTGTTGTTTTTCTCTGTTATCAAATTTGGAAATTGGGGGTGGTTGAATTATTTTTGTTTGGTTTAGTTTTTTCATCATAATAAGTGTGCTCTTTAATTTCCATCACTTACATCCCCATCCTCCCACCCATCTCTCCTCTGGTAACCATCAGTTTGTTCTCTATAGTTAAGAGTATGTTTCTTGGTTTCTCTCTCTCTTTTTTTCCTTTGCTCATTTGTTTTGTTTCTTAAATTCCACAGATGAGAGAGATCATATGGTATTTGTCTTTCTCTGACTAATTTCACTTAAATTTGGAAAACTTTTGTCCATTATTTCTTCAAATATATTTGTTATCTCCCTGTCATGACCTGGGTCTCCAATTACTCATATGTTTGATTTCTTGATATTATCTCGAATGTCATTGGTGTTCTATTTATCTTTTTTCCCATTATTACTTTCTCTCTGGGATTTATTTTGGGTGTTTTATATTGTTGTATCTTCACATTCACTGATCATTTCTTCTGTATCTAAATCTGCTTTTGATCACATCCAGTGTGTTTTAACATTTAAGATATGTATTTTTCATTTATGGAAATCACTTTGGGATTTTTTTACACTATTTTTCTCTTCATAATGTTCATGTGTTTCTCTATATTCTTGAACACATGAGGCATAAGAGGCATATTTATATTATTTCTTTCCATGTCCTTCTCTGCTAAGTCCTTCATCCCTTCACTTCTGGGTCTCTTTCTGCTGAGTGATTTTTTTCCCCCGATGGTAGGTCATACTTTACCCACACACAAACCCCACATACATATATGAGATACTATTGTTAAGTAATTTCTACGCCCAACATGGGGCTGAAACTCACAACCCCAAGATCAAGAGTTGCATGTTCTACTGACTGAGCTAGGCAGACACCCCATACTTTCTACTGCCTTGCATGCCTTTTGTTGTTTGTTTGTTTGCTCCTTATCAGCTTTAGGACATCTCTTTCTATTCCTAGTTTTATAGATGTTTTTATCAGAAATAAATATTAAATTTTATTAAATGTTTTTCTACATCTATTGACATGATCATAGAAGTTTCCTCTTTTTAGTATGTTTAATATACTGAATTAAACTGATTGGTTTTCTTTTTTTCTTTTTAAGGACTTCATTCTTTTTTTTTTTTAAGATTTAATTCATTTATTTGACGAGAGAGATCACAAGTAGGCAGAGAGGCAGGCAGAGAGAAAGGGTGAAGCAAGTTCCCTGCTGAGCATAGAGCCTGATGCGGGGTTTGATACCAGGACCCTGGGATCATGACCTGAGCAGAAGGCAGAGGCTTAACCCACTGAGCCACCTAAGCACCCCTAAACTGCTAGGTTTTCAAACATTAAACCAATTCATTCAATCCTGATATATGCCTCACTTAGTCATGATGTATTTTATTTCTTATACATTGTTAGTTTTGACTTGCTAAACTTTGCTTAGGATTTTTGTGTCTATGTTGAGGGAATGGTGTGTACTTTGATTAGATGCTAGCACTGTGGATCTTTCGTTGCTTGGTGTCAGCATTTGTCAAATTTAGGTAGTATTGGACTTTGCTCCGGCACATAGTTAACATACGTGGAATAAGGTGTGTATTTTTGATCCTTGCTTTTAAGATTTTTAGGACAGTAGCTGTTAGTCTAAGGTTAATTTAGACCTCTACTACAGCAATACTGCTCTGAGGACTATACCCCATGTATTACAAAGTCTTTCTACTCTGCCTTTTGGGAACACAAACTAATCCCTACCTTGTGTGAGCTATAGGCATAGCTCTGCCTCTGGTGACTCCCTAGCCATTCCTTTCATGTATGTGTAAATCAGTACTCTTCCAGAGATTCAAGAAGACACCTCTGTAGATCTCTGGATATATATGTTCAGTTCCCCCTCCCTGGGACTCTGCCCTATAAATTCTAGCATGTTGGCCTCTTGAACTCTAAATCTGTCTTCTCAATCAGCAGGACATCCAAGCTCTCTTTAGATTCTCTCCTCCCTGCACTGAGGCCTGCACACTGCCTCAGGCAGTGAGTTGGGGTAATTATAGGGCTCACCTCATTTGTTTCCCCTTTCAGGGGATCATAGTCCTGAGCTGCCTTTGTCCAAAGTCTGAAAAATCATTGTTTCAGATATTTTTTCTGGAGTCCTATTGTTTTAGGGTAGGAGAGTAAATCCAGTCTCTTTCACTTCATTATAGCCAGAAACTGAAGTCTTGTTCTGTTAATAAATTTATTTTTGTAGGGCAATGACATGCAGAGCCTTCTAAGGTGCAGATTCCATGTCGGAGGCCCCTCTGCCTCCATCTAAAAGCAGTACTAACTAGATGTGTTACTTTAGGCTGGTTACAGATCCTCTCCGTGCCTCTGTTTAGATTACTGTCAAACAGAGAGAACAGTAATGGTATTAATCCTAAGGGTTGTTGTGAGAAATGGGTAAGATTTTATAAGCTTAATACTTAAAACAATGCCTAGCGCCCAGTGACTGGGTGTTCTGTAAATGTGGGTTCTTTCAGGGATGATCAGGACCACCCAACCCAGGCTCCCTCAATCTACTCTCCTCTTTGCTCAGAGAAAGAGGAGCCCTTCTTCTTCTTTATTTTTCCTAAGGCCATCGTATCCCCTGGCTGATGACGTAAAAAGATCTTTTATGATTATACTTCCCCTTCATTCACTTTTTTTCCCCCAGATTTTTCACCCTCTCTTTTTCCACAGACTGTTTTCCTTCAGACTAAAACATATTCCTGTCTACTGCCTTCTAAACACAAACAAATAAAAACATTCCCTCTTCCCTGCCTCCCCCTTGAGCTCCCTTCCTCTGGCTTTATTTCCTTTCCCTGCCAACTTTCCTGAAAGAGGGCTCTGTACTCTCCACTTCTGCTTCTCACCTCATGCTCACCCAACATCTCTCCACAGCCTGCGTGGCTTGCACTCCGCCCTCTCACAAAGCCCAAGCGACCTTCTAGCAGCAGCGGCCACATCTTAATCCTCAATCCACTCAGGCTCTCCAGAGAACTTGACATTGGATGAATCCTCTTCTTTGGGCCTCTATAATGTTATCCAAAATGGCCGTTGGGCCCAGACAAGCAGATTCCTTGACAGAACAAGCTGCTCTTGGGGCCAAAGGAACATGCCTTCCTAGAGCACGGAATTGTCTTCAAGGCCACACCCCAGGTACTCAATATTTAGGAATTCTTTGCCCAAACAGCCCTAGACCCACTTGCAGTGTCTGCAAGATCTTCCTCCCTTCCCTCAGTGTGCCCTCCTAAAAGGTGGAGCCTGATCTACTTGCGTACTCTGGGCCTGAGGAGGATGATCGGGGGCACTGCTGGCAGATGGAGAGAGTGGACAGAGCTTGGCCATAGGGCTGGGATGGGCACGTATGTTAATATGAGACCCCTCACTCTGCAGAACAAGATGAGAGGGTGAAAAGAAAGGTGGCAGGCTATGAGCCGATGGCCATTCTCGTGATTTTCCGGCCCTGCAAATGGTAGAGGTGGGTTTGATTCTGCCCGCTGGCTCCCCTGAAGCTCCCTGACCACGTTTCCCTGTCTCCTTCACTGACTTGGCTCTCACTTCCATCCTCCTGAAAGAGGCTTCCCAGGAGCCAGCTTTTGGTCACTATGCTCTACCTCCTCCGTGCCCGTCTCTCCCCACTCATGGCACTGTGAGGTGGCTCAGCACCTCACACCTGCCTCCTCCTCCAGATGGGTGGTCCTTGAGGGAGGCTACCAAGTCACCCTGGTTTCCCTGACACAGAGCTCGCCGGCACGCACTGGGCACTCTGTCCATATTTGATGAATGGCAGTGAATGAATGAATGCAGCTCACTCATTGGTTCCCGCGGTCTACATTCATCTCGCTAGGCTTGTATTTCCTCAATGCATGTGATGAAAAGACTAAGCAGGATCTCTGCAGTAAGGCTGCAGGGCTGCCAACCCCAGGTCACCACTCATAAGCTGGATGTGGTCCATAAGAGGTCATTCAACTACTCTGTGCTTCGGTTTATTCTTCTAAAAAAGGGGATAATAATAGTACTTACTCATTTAAAATGCCATGAGGAATAAGAGAGCTAATCTACAAGCCCCTCTTCCCTTCTTCTATGTCTATGCTTGTGTTGTTTGTCCTACCTGGAATGCCACTGGCATCATCCCTGTTTTTCAAGACCCAGCTTGAACACACCACCTCCTTGCAGCCTTCCCAGATGCCCACAGCCTTGTGCCTCCTCCCCAGGTAAATAGCCATGACAGGCTGATGAAAAGCCCCACTCCTACTCAGCGCCAGGTTCTAGTTATGTCTGTCTATGCCCCACTATCTCCCTACAGAAAGCTTCTGGAGGGCAGGGCCTCAACGGTCAGTGTTTAATGGATGCTTAGTGAATGAATGAGTGAGTGAATGGACAAATGAATGAATGCATAGTTGTAGGATAGTTCAGATGCTCTGACAATATTCTGATAAATCTGTAGGAATTGTTTTTGAGGGAGTCTTAAACTGAGTGAAGCTGGCCCTCGAGAAATGGTAGAATCACCATCAAGAGTTTTTTTGGTTGTGGTTACTGCTAGCAAACAATGAGTCTGCAGGGAAAGAGGCCAGCAAGCTGATTCATGTACAATTAGGAAGTAGTCACTGCTTGATGACTCTCTCTCCAACTCTAGCCCCATACCTGTTCTGTAGGTCAGAGGTCTGTAGGTCTCATGGGGTTAAACTCATGGCAGGGCTTCGGACCTTTCTGGCCCAAGGCCCCTTCCTCCATCTTCAAAGCTGGTGTGGTATGTCAGTAGGTCAGTAGGTCGAGTCCCTCTGCTGCCATCTCTCTGGCCTTCTGTCATCACATTGTGTACCTTCTCTCTGATCACAGCCAGCAAAGTGTCTTCACTTGGAAAGATTTATGTGATTAGATTGGCCCACCTGGATAACCTAGAGTCAGTCACCTTCCCATGCTAAGGCCATTATCCTTTATCATATCTGCAAAGTCCCTTTTGCCATGTAAGGGAATCTATTCACACATTTCTAGGACAACTTTGGGGGAGGGGACATCATTATTCTGCCTACCACAGTCTTACAAGTTGTTTTCCACCTGGGGACTGTCCAGTGTCCTCTTCAGAGTACCTCCCCATCACCAGCAGAAAAGCAAGTCATGAGGTAAGGGTCAGCTCATGCCAGACATTGTTCTAACTCTATTCATTTCTTAACAGATTCAATCTTCACAATTGCTTATGAGCACTTCTCACCCCCGGCTCCTTAAGCATGGGCTGTGCACAGTGACTTCCTTCCAAAAAACACAATCAGGAAGAGGGGGTAACTTCTCCATACAGAAACCTGACAAGCAGGCCCTCAGCCCAGTGATCCAGGCCCATGTCCATATTCATAAATCACATCAATCATATACCATATGAACATGATATGATGCAAAGGGCACTGCCCCCCCATGATTTCCCTCCCTCCCCCCAATCCAGAATGCCAGTTAGATAATAAGAAAAACATCAGACAAATTCCATAAAGGGCTATCCTACAATACATGTGACTGGTACTCCTGAAAACTTTCAAGATCATCAAAAGCAAGACAAGGCAAAGAAACTGTCACAGCCTGGAGGCGCCTAAGGAGACATGACAACTCACAGTATGCAGTGTCCTGGATGAAATCCCAGCACGCAGAAAGCACATTAGGTAAAATCTAAGGAATCTGAATAAACTCTGGACTTTACTTAATAACAACGTATCACTACTTGTTGATTGATTGTAACAAACATTAACAGTGGAAAAAACTGGCCATGACATATATGGGAACACAATACTAGCTTCTCAACTTTTCTAAAAATCTCAAACTTTTCTAAAACACAGTCCATTATTTAAAAATAAATAAATAATTCAAGAAAACCCTACAAGATAGGTGGCATTGTTATCCCCATCTTACAGATAAGAAACCGAGGCACAGGAAGTAACTTGTTCTGTAAATAAATGGTGGAGCCAGTATTTGAATCCAGGATTCTGCCTCTGAAGTTGTTTTTTTGTTGTTGTTTTTTTGTTTTGTTTTGTTTTTAAGATTTTTATTTATTATTTGAGAAAGAGAGCAGGGGGAGGGACAGAGGGACAAGCAGTCTCCCTGCTGAGTAGGGAACCCAGCCTCTGGGCTGGATTCTAGGACCCAGAGATCACAACCTGAACCAAAGTCAGACGCTTAACGGACTGAGCCACCGAGGTGCCCGGAAGTTCATGCTCTTAATCACCATGTTTCCGGCTTCTCTAGGGGCTGTCCAATATCCGCCATTAGCGCAGAAGCTCCTGGAGGTTAGGATCTCTTTTCCCTGAGACCAGGAACAGAATTGTGCCTCTTTCCCTTGAGGGACAAGGACTATATTTTCTGCCAGACAGAACCACTCCTGGCCTCTGGGCACAGTGTAGACATATGTCCTGCATTTTGGGGATAAACCAGTTTTTCAAGCACAGCGCTTTCTCTCCCCCCAGGGAAAACTTGGCAATGTCTGGAGATATTTTGGGCTGTCACCCCTAGGGAAGTGCTATTCCATTCTAGTGGGTAGACACCAGGGGTGCTGCCAAACATCCTGCAAAGCCCAGGACACCCTCCCCAAAGGAATTTTCTGGTCCCCAAATGTCAATAGCACCAAAGTTGAGAAGCCCTCAGACAGACCCCTCGTCTAATGCCTCCATTTTCCTCTGCCGATCATACGTGTCTACCCTCGTGACAATGTTTGATTTGGCATATCGGGTCCCCAGAAGTGTACCCGTGCCTAAGTGGTGGGGAGCTCCACCCTGGGGAAACGGGAGGGCGTGGCCAGAGCCTGGGGAAACAGGAGGGCGGGGCCAGAGCCTGGGAAAAGGGGAGGGCGGGGCCAGAGCCTGGGGAAACGGGAGGGCGGGGCCAGAGCCTGGGAAAAGGGCAGGACGGGGCCAGAGCCTGGAGCCTCCCACCGCCCCATCTCCTCCAGGCCCTGCCGAGATCACCTGACCTCCCTGGTGGTCCTTCTGGCAGAACCACGACGACGCCCCATTTCCTGGGGCAGAAGAAAGTAACCAGCTCTGAGGAGGTCTTGGCCTCAGCTCTGGGAGCACATGCAAACTAGAAGGAGGCATCCACGCAGTGGCTCCTGGCTTGCTTGGGGCAGCCAGACCAGGAGGCGTGACAGGGAGCAGGGAACCTTCAGCTGCCGAGTCAGCCCCGGCTTCCAGAGCAGTGCCAGGCGGGCATGTCCGGGCAGCTGCGTCCCTTTGGGCAAGTCATGACTTTCTGGACCTTGGCTTCTTTGTATGTTGAAAGCGGAGAACATTCACGCTCTCTATTTGCGAGAGGACAGAGTTGTCAGAGAGAACATTTCTATGGAGCCCTCCTGACTCAGGTACTGGTTCCAGGGCTAGAGGAAGTGTGGTGAGCAAACAGTACCCTGTCCTCACTGAGGTCAGACTCTGGCGAGGAAGGCGGCAAAGACACTGGCAGACAGGGAGCAGATTCCTAGTGGTGGCCTACCCTAGGGGCCTGGAGCCTGCTGCTGTCTTTCAGGCTGGCTGGCTCTCAGTCTCATTCCCCCAGCCCCCACCCCTGCCCTGCCTTTCTGGGTGCTGCAGGTGCTGGAGGCCTCAAAAGGACACTGCCCAGACTCCAATTAGGATCTGCCCATGGGAAGAATGGATGAGAGACGGGAAGAGAGAAGCAGCCTTAGCTACTGCTGCAGGTGATTCCTGAACTGGAGGGCGCTGGGGGAGTCGCTTCAGCAGGCAGCCTTGGTGGGCGCGTGAGGGCTCCCTAGGTGCTGCTCAGTGGCAGCTGTCCCTGCTGTAGCAAGAGCAGGGTGGTAGCGCTCCCAGATGCTCAATGCCAAATGCAGCCTGGGGGCTTCAGCCCAGGGGTGTTAGCCCCTTCCCAGCCTCTGAGCACCGCCTCCTCCCTCCCAAGACATCTGTGACCCATTCCCTGTATGCAACCGCCTTCTACCTGAAGCACCTAGAATGGTCTCTATTTTCCTGATTGGACACTAGTTGTTACAGACGACAGAAAGTGAGATGATAAATGTGAAAAGGCTCTGTTTCTTATTACTACAAGGCTCAGAGCAGAAGGGAAACCCCAAAACCAAACCTAAACTCTCACTGACTTTCCCCCTTAGTGGGACCCTGATATATTCCCACCCATCAGTGTGACTGCTTCAGGCCAGACCGCCTGCCACCCCACTGGGAGACCATGGGCATCTTCAGGGACCAGGACACCCCCTTCACTTCCAACACCTTTTTCACTCCCTGCCGTCCTGTGTTATTCTTATGGCTATTTGGAAGTGCTTTCTGATTACCTGACTCAGTCTGACTCTGTACTTCCCATCTGTTTTGCTTTGTTTGTTCGCTTCCATAATGTCAGACTGCCCTCAAAGACCTCTAGACTCAGAACAGGGCTACAGAGGAGGATAGAATCCTCACTCCCTACCTCCAAACACCACTCCCTGCAGAAGCCTGACATGCCACTTGAGTGGTCCTTCAGATTAAGGCAAATCATCTTAAATGAAGTTTTCTGGGAGGCTGTGACTCTCCCAGACATGTATTGGAAAAACTATGTTTCTTTGAGGGGGAGTTTTCTGGGGAGAGTGCCCATGGTGTTCATTAGATTGTCAAAGAAATATGGACTCCAAGGAAAGCTACAACCAGTAGGTTAAGACCAGTCTGTCTGTCTATGATATCAATTCCTTCAGGAAGAACAGTGCTTCATGGCCCCCAAAGTGGGATTCAGGAAGGAACACCTGTTTCCATTGACTTCTATTTATACCACATTTATTCTTCTTTTCTCTTTGTCTCACCTTTTTACTTTTCTTTTTTAATATTTTTACTTACCTATTTTTTAAGATTTTCTTTTTCAGTAATCTCTACGCCCGATGCATCGAGATTTTATATTGACACAACAGCACAGGAATATAATGTGTAAGTCAGTAGACACATTGGGACTGGCATTCAATTTGTTTGCACTGAAAAAGTTGCCCTGTGAACAATTTGGAGGAAGCAGAAGGGTTTATGCAGCACTATCCATAGCAGCTAGAAGACAGGAACAGTCTGAGTATCCATCAAAAACAGGGATGGGTAAACAATGTGGTCTCTCCATACAGTGGAATATTAGACATAAAAAGGAATGAAGGTCCAACACATGTTGGACATGACGGATCACATGGATGAACCTTGACATCATGCTAAGTAAAATAAACCAGACACAGAAAGACCAATCTTGGATTCCACTTACATGAAATATCTGGAACAAGCAAATTCATAAGAGGCAGAGAGTACATAGGAGGCTTTCAGGGGCTGGGGGGAGGAAGAAACCAGGAGTATTTTTTTTTAAAGATTTTATTTATCTCAGAGAAAGACACACAGAGAAAGAGAGTACAAGCTGGGGGAGTGGGAGAGCGAGAAGCAGGCCTTCTGCCAAGCAGGAGCCCAATTCAGGGATGATCCCAGGACTCTGGGATCATGACCTGAGCTGAAGGTAGACACTTAACCAACTGATCCACCCAGATGCCCCCGAAGAAAGAAGAGTACTATGTATTGAATTGTGTCACCCCAAAATGAGGTGCTGAGGTCCTATCCCTGGGTACCCCAGAATGTGAGTTATCCCTCTTATTGAGAAATAGGGTCTGAGTGGACTGAATGAGGTGAAGGTCATTAGAGCGGGCCCTAATCCAATATGACTGATGTTCTGGGACTTTTGGACACAGAGACACACAGACACAGAGGACAGATGATGTGAAGACAGGGACAAGGCAGCCACATGACTAGAGTGATATGTCTCCAAGGATTGCCAGCAAGCTCCAGAAGCTAGAAGAGGCAAGGGAGGAATCCTGCCTCGAGCTGTCAGAGAGTGTGGTTCTGCTGACACCTTGATTTCAGACTCTGCACCTCCAGAAGTGCAGAGACAATAAATCACTGTTGTTTTAAGCCACCTAGTCTTTGGTACTTTGTCATGGCCACCCTGGGAAGCTAACACAGGGAATTACAGCCTTGGAGGGACAGCATTTCTACTGGGAGCCACGCAAAATCTTTGGAAATAGATAGTGGTAATGTTTGCACAATAGTTTGCATGTAAGGAATGCCAGTGAATTGCACAATTAACAATAAAAGTGGAAAATTTTTGATGTTATATATATTTTATCATAATTTAAAGCAATTAATGATGGAAGATACCAAAAGTCTTTGAACTGTACATTTTTTAAAGATTTTATTTATTTATTAGACAGAGATCACAAGTAGGCAGAGAGGCAGGCAGAGAGAGAGAGAGGAGGAAGCAGGCTCCACGCTGAGCAGAGAGCCCGATTTGGGGCTCGATCCCAGGACCCTGGGATCATGACCCAAGCTGAAGGCAGAGGCCTTAAACCAGTGAGCCACCCAGGCGCCCCTGAACTGTACATTTTAAAGAGGTAGATTGTATGGTATATAAATTACATCTCAATAAAGCTATTAAAAATAGTTTGTTTATGGAGAGGCGAAAGACCTAAAATAGCCAACACATTGAAAAAGAGTAAAGTTGGAAGACCAATGCTATCAACATCAAGACTTGCTATAAAACTACAGTGAGCAAGGGGCTCCCGGGTGGCTCAGTCAGTTAAGCATCTGTATTCAGCTTGGATCATGATGCCAGGGTCCTGGGATCAATGGAGCCCTGCATTGGGTTCTCTGCTCAATGGGGATCCTGCTTCTCCCTCTGCCGCTCCCCCTGCTCATGCTTGTGTTCTTCCTTTGTCTCTCTCTCTGAGATAAATAAATAAAATCTAACACACACATACACACACACACTAGAGTGATCAAGAAAGTATGGTACGGGAGAAAGCAAAAACAAATAGAACAATGGGACAGAAAAGAGAAGCCAGAAATAGACCCATGGAAATATTGTCAATTGATCTTTGACAAAGGAGCAAAGATGGCTTTTTCAGCAAGTGGTGCTAGAAAGACTGGAAAGGCCAGAAAGAAAGGAAGGAAGGAAGGAAGGAAGGAAGGAAGGAAGGAAGGAAGGAAGGAAGAAAGAAAGAAAGAAAAAAGGAAGAAGAATCTAGACACAGACTTTATACAATTCACAAAAACGAGCTAAAAATAAAACCATAAACCTAAATGAAAACACAAAACCATAAACTCTTAGTAACATAGGAGAACACCTACAAGACTTTGGATTTGGTGAAGACTTTTTATTTTTTTAATTTTTCAAAAGATTTTATTTATTTATTTGACAGAGATCACAAGTAGGCAGAGAAGCAGGCAGAGAGAGGAGGAAGTAGGCTCCCCGCCAAGCAGCAAGCAGAGAGCCCGATGTGGGGCTCGATCCCAGGAACCTAAGATCATGACCTGAGCTGAAGGCAGAGGCTTAACCCACTGAGCCACCCAGGCACCCTTGGTGAAGACTTTTTAGATACACCACCAAAGGCAGGATCAGGAAGATATCGTTGATGAGCGGGACTTCATTATAGTGAAAAACTTCTGCTCTGCCAAAGACACTTTTAAAGAATGAGAAGGCGGGGTACCTGGGTAGCTCAGTCATTAAGTGTCTGCCTTTGGCTCAGGTCATGATCCTGGGGTCCTAGGATTGAGCCCCGCATCAGGATCCCGCTCAGCGGAAGCTTTCTTCTCCCTCTCCCACTCCCCCTGTTTGTGTTCCTTCTCTTCCTGTGTCTCTCTCTGTCAAATAAATAAAATCTTTTTTAAAAAAAGATTTTATTTATTTGACAGAGAGAGAGATCACAAGTAGGCAGAAAGGCAGGCAGAGAGAGAGAGGAGGAAGCAGGTTCCCTGCTGAGCAGAGAGCCCGATGCAGGGCTCGATCCCAGGACCCTGAGATCATGACCTGAGCCGAAGGCAGAGGCTTTAACCCACTGAGCCACCCAGGCACCCCAAATAAATAAAATCTTTAAAAAAAAAAAAAAAAAAGAATGAGAAGGCAAGCCATAAGCTGGGAGAAAATATTTGCAAAAGGTATGTTTGATAAAGGACTGCTATCCAAAATACAAAGAGCTCTTTAAACTCAATAATAAGAAAATAAAACACCCAATCAAAATATGGGCAAAAGATCTGAACAGACGCCTCACTGAGAAAGATCTACAGATGGCAAGCAAACATATAAAAAGATTCTCCACATCCCATGTCAGTAGGGAAGCGTAAGTGAAAGCAGTGAGGAAATACCAGTATACATCTGGTCCATGAGTCTGTCCAATATCTATTAGAATGGCGAAAATCCAAGACACTGAAACACCAAATGCTGGTGAGGATGTGGAGAAACAGGAACTCTCATTCATTGCTGGTGGGAATGCAAAATGGTACAGCCACTTTAGAAGACAGTTTGGCAGTTTCTTGCAGAACTAAAATACTCTTTACCATATGATGTAGCAATCACGTTCCTTGGTATTTTTACCCAAATGAGTTGAAAACTTATGTTCACCTCACCATGAATGTTTATAATGTCTTTATTTGTAATTACCAAAGCACAAAAGCAACCAATATGTCCTTCAGGAGGTGAGCGAGGAAAATAAATTGTGGCACATCCAGACAATGGAACATTATTCAATACTAAAGAGAAATGAGCTAGCAAACCATGAAGACACACGGAAGAATATTACATACACATTACCACGTGAAGGAAGCTAATCTGAAAAGTCTACAAGCTATATGTTTCCAACTACATGACATTCTTTTTTTCTTTTTAAGATTTTTTTTTTTAATTTGTTTGACAGAGAGAAAAAAGTCACAGGTAGGCAGAGAGGCAGGCAGAGAGAGAGGGGAAGCAGGCTCCCCACTGAGCAGAGAGCCTGATGCGGGCCTTGATCCCAGGACACTGAGATTATGACCTGAGCTGAAGGCAGAGGCTTTACCCACTGAGCCACACAGGTGCCCTCTTTTTTTTTCTTTTTTTCTTTTTTTAAGATTTTCGATATTTGGGGCACCTGGGTGGCTCAGTGGGTTAAAGCCACTGCCTTCAGCTCAGGTTATGATCCCAGGGTCCTGGGATCAAGCCCCACATCAGGCTCTCTGCTCAGCAGGGCGCCTGCTTCCTCCTCTCTCTCTGCCTGCCTCTCTGCCTACTTGTGATCTCTCTCTGTCAAATAAATAAATAAAATCTTTAAAAAAATATTTTAGATATTTACTTGACAAGGAGAAAGAGACAGTGAGAGAGGGAACACAAGCATGGGAGTGGGAGAGGGAGAAGCAGGCTTCCTGCTGGGCAGGGAGTCTGACACTGGACTTAATCCCAGGACCCTGGGATCACAACCTGAGCCAAAGGCAGATCCTTAACAACTGAGCCACTCCGGCACCCCTCTAAAAACTATTTTTTAAAAAATCCAAATTCGGGCGCCTGGGTGGCTCAGTGGGTTAAGCCTCTGCCTTCGGCTCAGGTCATGATCTTCAGGGTCCTGGGATCGAGTCCCGTTTGGGGCTCTCTGCTCGGCAGGAAGCCTGCTTCCCTCTCTCTCTCTCTCTCTGCTTGCCTGTCTGCCTACTTGTGATTTCGCTCTGTCAAATAAATAAATAAAATTTAAAAAAAAATCCAAATTCTGGCACTGTCCAGAAAATTTTAACAGGTTTATTTTTAATTGCTATAAAGTTGAATTACCAAAAATTTAAAAAAAAAAAGAGTTTGGAGGCCACCGTAAGAGGACATATATATGTGAATAACAGCCCAGAGTTTACTAACTTACCACTTATCACAGGATGAATGGAAAGAAGTCCTGTGTCAGAGGGGAGGACCAGGGATGACCTGAGCCACCTCCTTTCTCCCAGGGAAGATGGCACCCCGTGGAGGGCAGTGGGCCTGGAGCAAGTTGCTCAACCCCTCTGTGTTTTGGTTTCATCATCTGTGAAATGGGAGAAATATCGGTATTTAGTATTACTCGACACTTCCTACTGTGAATATTCATCTCAGTTGTTGTTTTTTTTTAAAGATTTTATGTATTTATCTGACAGAGATCACAAGTAGGCAGAGAGGCAGACATAGAGAGAGGAGGAAGCAGGCTCCCTGCAGAGCAGAGAGCCCAAGGTGGGGCTTGATCCCAGGACCTTGGGATCATGACCTGAGCTGAAGGCAGAGGCTTTAACCCACTGAGCCACGGAGGCGCCCCATCCTACTGTGAATATTGAATTGGTGAATTAATGCAAAGCGCTGTTTGTTGTGCCTGTCACACGGGAAGCACCATGTCATACTCAGAACCACAGACACGGTGCCATCGGAAGCTCCCCTCACCTGCTGCTGGGTGAGCCTGGAGGAGGGAAGTATGGGCCAGACTGTGAACATCTACTGAGAGACAGCCATGTTGTACCAGGGCCTCACTTAATCCCTCCCCCTGCTGTGAGGTAGGAACTCTCCTTCCAGAATGGGCCACCCAGAAAGTTCAAGTGATTTGCCCAAGATCACATTGCTAGGCAGAAGTGACTGAACAAGGATGTGGACAAGGTGGGGCTCCACGACACCAAACCAACTCATTTCTACTCTGCCACATACCTGCTATCCCCAGTGAACCAATGAGACAGAGGTGGGCAGCAGAGCACCATGTCTCCATGTTCAGCAAGCTGCTTGGAGGCGGTGACACCTTAGGAAGAATGTCACAGGTCCCTCCATGTGCTAAAGGCTGTGTCAGGAATTGGAATGAGCACTGCACATGGCCTCAGAAAACGTGGCACAAGCCCCAGCCACATCTACTGCTAATTGTGTGGCCAGGAGTAGGTCACTTTACCCGGGCCTCAGTTTCCTCATCTGTAAAATGGGTCTAAT
The DNA here is from genome assembly GCF_009829155.1 of Mustela erminea. Lineage (NCBI taxonomy): Eukaryota > Metazoa > Chordata > Mammalia > Carnivora > Mustelidae > Mustela > Mustela erminea. The sequence goes on from NC_045617.1 coordinate 88,346,015, forward strand.
AACTATCCAGACCGTGTGGATTTTCAAGGAAGCAACAAATCCAGAAATGTCTAGCAGGGGGGCTGGCCTAGAGAAAATGCCCAACTCATGTTTACTGAATGTGACACACCACCAAGAATAGAAGAGAGGGATAGAACCAGTCCTGGAGGATGACCTCCCCTTATTCCATCACATGCCATTTCTTTCAGGAAGGGCGGGGGTAGTAGAGCCCCTTTCCCCACACAGTGCCCCTCAGGGAAGGAGTCAGGGAGGGGAGCTGGAGGTTCTCAGCTCCCATCCAGCAGCCTCTCCCACTACACACAAACACATCCCCTTCCACATGGCCCTCTGCTGAAAGGTTGCGCCATAATGTCCTGTCCCCCATTCTCCCGGGCATGGCAGAGACCACAGCTGTGGTCCAGCTGCAGAACCCAGCCCAGCCGCTCCCGACGGGCCCTGTGCCAGAGACAGGAAGCCAGGAAGAATCGTGCACGCCTGCTGGACACTGGGAAAGCGTGGACACCACGGGCTGGAACCAGGCCAGGCTTAAGAGTGCATTGTGTATGCAAGACCATAAGGGAGAGCTGTGCAGGGTCACGGTCACCCAGGAGGGTTCCGGGGGGAGAGGATTAGGATAAGCCCCAGGAGGCTGGAAAGAGCACTGGTTTGGGAGTCTGGAAACAGGATTTAGTAAAATTTTGCCATTCACTCACTCACTCACTCCCTGTGTGACTTGCATTAGCCCCTGTCCCCTTAGGCCTCTTGTGAAGCTGGAACTGTCTACTGACAGTCTGGAGCAAACAGGATTCTAGGGAATACACCAGCAGACAAGGCAGAGTCCCCTCTCTCCTGGAGTTTCCTTCTGCCAATAAACAAGCAAATGTAATAGAAAACAGGGTGAAAGGTCTGAGATTAGTGGTGTGAGGGGACAGTGAGGGGTCTGGGATGGCCTCTCTGAGAAGGTGATGCAAGCAGAAGAAATGCGGAAATGAGAAAGGAGACCGTAGGAAGATCTAGGGGAAGACATTCTGAGCAGAAAGAAAAGCAAGAGCAAAGGCCCTGAGGCAACCACATGAGGCAAGTAGAAAAACAAACCCAGGAAGCAGGGAGCCTGGAAGGGAATGAATGAGAGAGATTGGGGGTGAAGGTAGGAAGAACCCACCTAAAGGAGGCCAGAGGCCACTGTAAGGACTTGGCATTTAATACTCTGAACTGATCAGTGGGCCCTGGGAAAGTTAGGCCTGGGCTGGGGAGCAGAGCCCCCCTGGTGGTGTGTGTCAGTGGAAGGGGCAAGTTCAACCTCTGCTCATTTACCCTGGGGTCCTAGCCAGATGCTTCAGGAAGAGTGGTGTACAAGGCCTAGAGTGATCGACACGCTTGGCTCAGGTGTACAGTAACGAAGATAAACAATATTTTCCTGGGGCACCTGGGTGTCTCAGTGGGTTAAGCCTCTGCCTTCGGCTCGGGTCATGATCCCAGGGTCCTGGGATCCAGCCCCACATCATGGGGCTCTCTGCTCAGCGGGGAGCCTGCTTCTCTTCCTCTCTCTCTGCCTGCTTGTCTGCCTACTTGTGATCTCTATCTGTCAAATAAATAAAATCTTCAAAAAAAAAAAGAAGCAGCATAAATTAAGTTTATTTTAAAAAACAATATTTTCCTGCAAGATGCCTAAAAATCAAAATTAATGCAAAAAATCCACAATGCACTAATTGTGAACATTTTAAATCAACACAGGACCTAGCCCTGCACTTGCATGACCCTGTTTCACTGGCTTCACTCTTTAACCCCAGCCCTGGTTTCAGTAAAACTTTATTTCTAAAAATAGGCAGGTAGCAGGCAGGACTGTAATTTGCTGATTTGTTGGTTTTTTTTTTTTAATACTAAAATATTGGATTAAAGCGTTATTTATCCGGGCACCCTTCTAAATTTTGCTTCCTAGGCAAGTGCCCCAAACACATCCTAGTCCTGGCCCTGGGTAACAGTGAAAGGATTGATTTCCACACCCAGGGCCCCAATATTCATCCCTCCTGGGGCTCAGAGAGAGAAACAGACTTCTCCAGGAAGCAAGAGGGCGGTGGGGCTGGAACCTGAACTGTGTCCCTTGCCCTGTGGAGGCCACCTGGCCATCGCATCCTACCGGGCTCTGTCCTGGAATGTTGATTTTTTTAAAAGAATAGGCATAAGAAAAAAGCACGTGTGCCTTAAATGTTCACCTTGCTGATTTTTCACAAACTGAGTGCACCTGTAAAAGGGTGTGTGGTATTCAATTTAAAGCGTATTTTACATTTCCAACAAACCAAACATACTAATTAGGACTGGGCTAGATTCCTCGGACTTTGAGCTCAAGCAGGCAACTTAGAGTAAGGATGGGGGACTGAGCGGATCCAGAGTTTAAGGGCGGGGATAAAGATTGAGAAGGGGTGCATCGCTAGGGTCTGTGGTTGGGGAGGGGGCCGTATATGCCAGAGAGAACGGAAAGAGAAGGGGGCGCTGCCCTGGAGACAACGTTCCCCGCCCCCTTAGAGGAGGGCGAGGCCCGTGCCGCAGGCCCAGGTAAGCCGGTAAGAATGCAGCAGTCTCGGAGCCCCGGCGCGGGTGCGTCCTGGTGACTCAGCCCTTGCCAGGAAGGGGGCGTCCACTCTGCTCTCCGGAGCTCTCAGACCGCAGCCAGATCGGGGTTGGCTCCCGGGGCGTCAGGCCCGGGCCCCGCAGCAGTCAGCCGGGCCCTGGGAGCGGGACCCCGCCTCCTGGCCGGGGAGCCCCGCTTCCGGCCGCAGCCACCTGGGCTCCTCGCAGGTCCGCTGCCGCGGGTGGCGAGAGCGCGGAGAGAGCCGTGGGGCCACGGCGGTCCTGGCCACGACGGCGCCGCAGGGGCCTTGGAGCGGCGTAAGTAGCGACCGCGGGGGCTGGAGGAGGCCAAAGAGAGGCCCCGAGTCCCTCGCTCGGCCCCCCGTGTCCCAGCCCCCTGCTTCGGGCCCGGGCTGGAAGGCGGGACTTGGGGAACTGGCCCGGCGCCGGCGCCGCCGCCGCCTCCCTAATTGCTCACTGGCCGGCGTGGTGGGGCGCCCAGACTCGGCTTCGAGGCGGCCCGGGTCAAGTGTGGCCGAGACGCTGGCACCCCAGCGGCGGCCCCACCTGAGGACCATCCCACCGGCGCGCCCAGCACCAGCCGTTGAGGCGCAGGCTTCAAGCCCTCCCCCATTCTCGGGGACCTGACCCCGGGGTCGCATTGAGGGTCCTCGCCCCCGGGCTGCCTGAAGGCGACTCCTCCCTGTCCCCACGGCCTAGAGGAGGGAACCAGCTCACAATTCCAGATGTGCCGTCGGGCTGTCCCTGCCTGGAGGGGCCCCTTCTCTCCTCCTTCCCCGAGCACCCGCAACTTGGAAGGCCTCGGATTCCGGTCTGGAGCCAAAAGAAGGGCTGAACTCGGAGAACCTCTCTTTGCCTCCAAAGTTGGTCTTCTGACACGAATTCCCACGCACAGCTGGCAGGGCTGGGGGGATTAAGGATGCTCGGGGCTGCTGCAGGACGCGGGAGGCTAGATGGTCACTAACCGGATTTCCCTGAGGGACAGCTTCTGGAGGGGTGGGCACGAGGTCTGTGAGACCCCCGCCCAGGGCGGAGACCGACAGGATGTGCGAAGGGTGCCCGAAGACCTTGATCACTCCCGTCTTTAGGACTACGAGATTTGGGGCCACAATTATTCAGACAATTGGCTCGAGGTGGCTGTGGTCAGAGAGGTTTCTCTCTCTCATTCTCCTGATTCTCCGCAAACTTTTGCAGAGTTTAGAGCAGGAGAAGGCGAAGGCGCAGCTCCTCGGGCGGGCCCTCGGGACGCTGGGCCTGGGCCGAGCGGAGATTTGGGGAGACAGGGGCCCAGCTCCGAGGTCGCGGAGGAAACGCTCGGAGTCGGCTTCCTGTGGGGGCTCGGGCTGCGGCGTCCCCGCGGACAGACGTGTCCGGCCCAGGCAGCGCCGATCCCGGCGTTGGAAGGGACTGGGGGAGGGGGGGAGGGAAGGGAGGAGGGGGCGACGGGGAAGGCGAGGAGGGGGCGGGAAGAGGGTGGGCCTGGGAAGAGGGAAGGGAGAGGCGAGCGGGGGAGGAGCGAGGGGACCGGAGAGAAAGAAGAAGGAAGGAAGGGGGCGAGCGGCTCGAGCTGGCGCCGAAATGGGAGAAAGGAGCGAGTGAGAGGGGAGGGGGCGCGGGGCGAGCGGCGGGGAGCCGAGCAGCCCCTCGGCTGGGGCGCCCTCAGCAGGCGCGCATGGCAGCCCCAGCGCAGTGATCCCCGCGGGCCGAGCCAGTAGCGCGCAGCTTGCTCGAGTAAGTTGGTCGGTGGCCGCGCTGGAAAGTGGGGAGGCGCGGGTCTGCGGCCGAATCACCCCCTGCGCGTCCCCCTCTCCCCTGCTCGCGCGAGGGGAAGGTCGGCCGCGCCCGCTGAGCCCTCTTTTTGGCAGGTCCCGGGCCGATGTCCCAGGTGAGTGGCCAGTGCCCCCCTCATTGCGACGCGCCCCATGGAGCCCCCAGCGCAGCCCCGGGCCCAGGTAGGACCGCGGATGGAGAACGAGGCTGGAAGGGAGCGGGGCAGGCGGCTCAGCTGGGCCGGGCCGGGGGTGGGGAGGGAATGGGGGTTGTGGGAGTTGGTGGGGGGAATTGCTAATTCTCACTCTTCCTCCCTGAGACGCGGGGAGACTGTTCTGGGGAGCTTGGGTGGAGGTGGAAATGAGGAGACTGGGTATCGGGGACCAGGTCCAAGGAGAGTGGAGGGCTGGGGTGATGGGGGCAGGGCCGAATAGAGACAGCGGCTCTGCCAAATTGGCTCCATCTACCCCCACTCCCAACACCACACACACACACACACACACACACACACACACACAACACCGCGGTGTCTGTCCGTCTGGGATTTGTGTCCCAGTCGTTTCTGCCCAGTGTGTAAATATTTATGGGGGCCTCAGACGGGGCTTGGGGTGTCTGAGTTTCTCTCCTTCCCTTCCCCCAACCCAAGGAGAGCCTAGCGCTTCCCGAAAACTTTTGTCCGCTGAAAGCAGCTCCAGGACCTGGCCCCTCCCCTCCTTGCCATCTTGTCTCCCTCCTCTTCCTCCCTACCCGGGCCTGGCCTGTCGCTGCTCCCACCCTGCAGGCGCGCGCGCTCCCGCCCAGACACACACACACACACACACACACACACACACGCACACACGCACACTCACTCCAACCAACTGCCCACAGCTGGAGTGAAATGCCCCCACCCCCAATTCGCAGGGTCTTTAACCCCACTGGGATTTCTGCAGGAGCCTCCCAACCCTGGAAGGCTTTGTGAGTCCCTGAGGGGTATAGGATAGGCACTCTGGGGCTGTGGCTCTCGGTCTATTTTCCTGACTGTGCCCATAAAGGCTGAGGCTCACAGTGGCCCGCAGTGCCAGGGAGAAGTCAGGAGCAGCTGGGAATTGTCCAGGAGCAGTGGGGTGGAGAGCAGGAGTCTAGGCCCAGATTTCTGGACTTCAGTCCCAGCAGGTTAGTCTCAGTCTTCTGTCTTCCTCTCACCCACCCCCACTCTCCCTTTCTCCCCTCTTTGTGTCTCTGAATAAGAAGGTCTGGTCCTGGGCCTCTGACACTAACTCCTTGCATGGGCTCAGACGAGTAGCTTCCCCTTTCTGGCTTCTATCTGCACATCTGCCCATTGGGCCTGTGTGCCTGTTGGAGAGGCTGTCGGCTCCCCAGGTCTACCTGCTGCACACCCAGCCCCAGCCTGGTGGGGCATCTCCTACAGCAGAGCGAGGACAAGTGGGAGATGGCTGGCCAGACTAATGTGTCTGCTGAGTATCCCCACTAGCCCTCAGATTCTCTCCTCTTGGTGGGGCCCCTGGAGCAGAGACTTCTGGAGGATGAGCTCCTCCAAGAAGTGGACTCCTTCAGCCTGGAAAGAGAGGTTGGGGCGGGACCGGCAAGGATCTTTCTCTGTGTCTGGGAACCTCTCTCCCTTTTGGCCTCTCTCACCCTCCTCACTGTCTGGGCCTCTCCTCTCCCACCCTTTCCCTTTGCTCTGACTTCTTTCTCCGCTTATCCTTTTCCTCTGTTCTCTCCCCCACTACCTCCTTGCAAGATCTGCTGCCCGGAGTGACCCATTCTGAGTCCCAGCAGGGAGAAGAGGGACTCCACTTGTTGGGGTAGGGTTGGCCACCTGGAGGGGTAAAGCCCTAGGCCGTAACTTGAGGCGCCCCCTCCCACCCTCCAGGGGCCCAGAGAGCCCCCTCCCCAGCCTGGGCTGGGCCAGACAATGTGGCTTTCATAACTCGAGGAGGCCTGGCTCTGCCGCCTTGGGAGAATGAGCCCTGCTGCCCAGGAAGCCCAAACCGCAGGAGACCCAGCCAAAACCCCACAGACGCCTGAAGCCGAGACCAGAATCCCCCACACTCCCTGCTGAGCACTGCCCCTGGGGGCCTGGCTGGTAGGACAGCCAGGGAGCAAGTCACCCCCGCCCTCAGCTGCCCAAGATGCAGACAGGGTGCAAGGGGACTCAGGGCACCTCTGATTGGGGCAGGTGGCCAAGCCCCCACACCTTCGGCTCTCCCCAGTGCCTCCTCCCCACCCACCCCTGCGAGCCCACGGAGAGCCTGGCTCCCTAACCCACAGCAGATTTCTGTCCAGCACTGAGGCGTCACATTCCTGCTCTTGGTTCTAAATTGAATTTCCTGGGGAATTGGAGCCTTCAGACCTAAAATAAAACCAACCCAACCCAGCCTAACTGGCCAGCTCAGGCCCTCGTGAGCCCAGTGGCATGGACTGTGACTGGTGTATCACAAGGATGCATCCAATGAGACCAGATTCTCGCCTTCTTGGGGTTTGGAGCCAAAAGCCACCTCTAGTCCTCACCCCCTCATTCTCTCCTTTGCCCCTGACCTGGGGCATTTCCAGTTCCAAGATTCTGTCCTTAGCAACAGACACTTGCTGAGTGCCCACTGTGGGTGCAGGGGTGAATTGTGCCACCACCCCAAGAGATGGAGCTAGGGAGGGCTGCAGTTTGGCTGAGGGGCCCGGATTTCACTACCAAGTTCTCAGTAACAAGAGCATGCTAAGTGGGTGCCAAGTTCTCAGTCGATGGACCACTCTGAAGAGGGACCGTTGGCTTGAGTATCAAGGGAAGGCTTGCTAGAGGAAGAGGGCAAGCTGGAGCTAGACCCTGAAGGATAGGCTGGATTTGGGGAGTGGGAGAGGAGAGGGTTAGAACCTTCTGGTTAAGAAGAATAACGGAAGCATGGGTGGATTGGTCAGAAGGCCCAGTGGTGACCTGGGGCCATGGAATGGTGAGGCTGCCAAGAATACAGGTTTCCTGCCCATTCATCGGGCTGAAGATGTAGACTGAGACCTTGAATGCCAGGCCAAGGAGAGACTGGAGTGTTGGGTTCTATTCACTACTCTCTGAGCAGAGAGATCTTGGACCTGTCCAGAGGTATTCAGAGCTCCCAGGGGAAGCTTGGATCCACTGTCCACAACAAGGGAGAGGTCTGGGCTTGAGCGACTAGAAACTAGAGTGCCAGAACAAAGGTCCTGTGGGCACTTTCCAGGCTTGGGGTGAACCCATTCCACCTGGAAGAGGTCCCCCCATTCTTCGGCCCCTCTCACATTGGTGGACAGCAGGCAGCCAGAAGGATCCTACCAGGATTCTGCCCAAGTTATGAGTCTCTTGGCCTTCCCTCTTGGGCTTCTGAGTTTATTTTTTTATTATTTTTTTTAAGATTTTATTTATTTATTTGACAGACAGGTCACAAGTAGGCAGAGAGGCAGGCAGAGAGAGAGAGAAGAGGAAGCAGGCTCCCCACTGAGCAGAGAGCCCAATGCAGGGCTTGATCCCACGACCTTGGGATCATGACCTGAGCTGAAGGCAGAGGCTTAACCCACTGGGCCACCCAGGCGCCCCTGAGTTTATATTTTTTAAGATTTTATTTATTTATTTGCTTTAGAGAGAGCATGAGAGAGTGAGCACAAACAGAGGGAAAGGCAGAGGGAGAGATAGAGGGAGAAGCAGACTCTCTGCAGAGCAGGGATTGCCCCCGCCCATTCCATGACGAGATGAAAGGTGGGACTCAATCCCAGGACTGGGAGATTGTGATCTGAGCTGAAGGCAGAAGCTTAACCCCCTGAGCCACCCAGGCGCTCCTGGCTTATGGACTTAACAGCACGTTTCCAGTCCCTCCTGGGAGATCTTTCCAGAACTCAGGGTATTGGCTCCAAACCTATCCCATGTTAGGGAAGAAAGTGCATGGAGGCAAAGTGGCTGCTGCCTTTCTACATTCCCCTCTTGCAGATGGAGACCCTAGAAAGAAGCACAGGGCGGGGGCTTTGGCCCAGAGACACCACCAGCATGTGTGACCCCCTGTGCACATTAGACAAATGTGGCCCTCTGGTCAGACGGAGCAGGGATGTGGCTGGGCAGGTAGATGGCACCCCCAGGGAGGTTGGGGTCCTGATTGGGGACAGGTACCTTTATGCCACACATGAACTGCACATGCATAGCAGAGCCCTTGGCCTTTGCTGGCCACCGCTTCCTTCCAGCCCTCTCCACATCTCTATCTTCTGGAACATTCCTCTGGGAGCTTCCCCACCGAGACATTCTCCCCTCTGTGGCTGAACGGGGGGGGGGGGGCTCATGGTCACAGGAAGGAAAGTGGGGCTCCTTTGGTCTCTTGATGGTTGAGGCCTGGAGCTCCACCTGTTGTCCAACTTTTCTGCTCTGTGTGCTTCTAGGGAGAGCTGTCTCTTGGCACCGGGCCCTCCGGATAGGATCCCTCGTTCAGAGCTCTGGTCTTCCCACCACTCCTTAATGCCTTCTCATTCTGCTTCCGTGTCTCTGCCCACTCAGCATGGGTTCCTCCTCTGTCCAGCATCTGCTGGGTCACCTCCTGGCTCCAAGAGACCCGTGTCTCTGTGTTTCCAGGTCAAGGTGACTGGATTGGATTGTCCTTCCTCCCTGATACCCTCCTGAGGTACGAGGCTCACCCTAGAACGGCAGGTTCCCTGCAGGAGGGCCTCCTTGGGACTTGGTCTGGGATGTCTCCTTGTTCCCAAGGCCTCAAGGTCACCAGCTCTGTAGGTGACCTACAGGAGAGGCTGCCGGAGAGTGTCGACACTGGGGGAGGAGGGCAGAGATCGGGACTGGTCTCCTTGAGCCCTCCGTTCACCTTCATCCCTCTCCAACCGTGGACGGGGGCCAGGAGAGCTGCAGTCCTGGCTCCTTCTACGACAGGACCGATGGTGTCATCCCCATGCACCCCAGGGACCTCAGGAGGGAGCCTGGGAAGCCACCACGAGGCCCCAGTTCTCTAGGCTCCCCAGCCTCAACATCACCAAACAGCGGGGCTGCGGCTCCCCTTGCTCATGCACAGCCACCCACCCACCCAGAGGTTGGCTCCTGCTGCTCTTCTGGAAAAGTCCTTTCCCCCTTCTTTGCTGCTGACCCAATGTGGGCACCACCTTCTCTAGGAAGCCTCCCAGACACACACACACACACACACACACACACACACACACACACTCGCACGTGCACGCGCACCCCTGGGATGAGTTCCCCAGGGTCTGTGCCTCCACATCACAGCGTGCCTTTTGCCCCTCAGTGTATGTGACGGCCCCTCCACCCCCACAGACGACTCCTGGGACAGTGACCTCCTCTTCCTCATTTTGGTGTTCCCAGCACTTGACACATTGCAACGTACATCATAGCTGCTTCATAAATGTTAAACCAAACAGCACAGGAAGGGAGGGAAGGAGGGAGGGGGAAAGGAGGAAAGGAGGGTTGGTGGATGGGAAGGTTCATGAACGGCCCCCTGCATACTTCATTTACTCTTGGAAACCCTGAGGGATAAGCATGAAGGCCACCAATCTTTTTTTTTTTTTTTAAGATTTTATTTATTTGACACAGAGAGAGAGCGAGCACAAGCAGGGGGAACAGCAGGCAGAGGAAGAGGGAGAAGCAGGCTCTCTGCTGAGCAGGGAGCCCGATGCGAAACTTAATCCCAGGACCCTGGGATCATAACCTGAGCCGAAGGCAGATGTTTAACAACTGAGCCACCCAGGCGCCCCACCACCACCCTTTACACGCACAGAGTCCTGGTAACTCGCCCACACTGGCTACTGGTAAACGCCAGGGCTTGGCCCTTCCAGCTCCTCATCAGGCCTTTTTCATCGCACCACACGGGAGAGACCACACTGCCCATCAGGGCCACAGCCTGGTGCCTCTAGGGCCAGAGGCTGGAACTGGGCAGGCCCCTCCCTTCCTAGAAATCAGGACCAAACTCTGAGCCTCGATCTTCATGCCAACTTGCCATTAGCCCCCAGGAGCCCCGGCTGAGCTGTAGCCCAGGCTCCGGGCTGGGAGAGGT